>NC_083419.1:58891759-59216134 GCF_020745735.1 Hemiscyllium ocellatum
AGAAATTCTTTTGTAACTTTTGTTTTAAATGAACGTCCCCTTATTCACGTTTGAGATTCTTCTGCTAAGAGAAATATCTTCTCAACATCAACCTGTCCAGTCCCCTCAAATCTTTCATATCTCAAACGGATCATCTCTCATTTTTCTAAACTCTAATGAATAAAGGCATGACCGGTTCATCTGTTTCTTATAAGTACTTAATGACATTGCGGTCCTACCTACTACAAATGGACTGCAGTGGTTCAAGAATACATGACTATTGCCTTCTCAAAGGCAACAAGGAATGGACAGTAAATGCTGACTCAGGACCAAATCTTGTGAATTAATTTTTCAAACTTTCATTCCCAGGAATCAGCTGCGTGAATCTTTTTTGAACAGCTTCCAATGCTGGTATAAACTTATGTCAACCTGAGGACCAGACCTGAACATAGTATTTGAGATGTCACCTCATCAACATCTTGTATAATTGTAATCGGTATTAACGCTAGACTATTAATCCAGAGACCCAGGTAATGTTCTGGTGACCTGTGTTTGAATACCACTATGGCAGATGGTGGAATTTGAATTCAATAAAAATAAGTCTGGAATTAAGAATCTACTGATTATGAAACCATTGATTGATGGAAAAATCAATCTGGTTTACTTATGTTCTTCAGCGAAGGAAATCTGCCATCCTCACCTGGTCTGGCAAACAAATATGTGACTCCAGACCCACTGCAATGTGATTACTCTTAACCACCTTCTGAAATGAGCTGAAAATGTGTTGCTGGAAAAACGCAGCAGGTTAGGCAGCATCCAAGGAGCAGGAGAGTTGACGTTTCTGGCATGAGCCCTTTTTCAGGAATGGCCTAGTTAGTCATTCAGTTGTGCTAATTTCTACAAAGTCTCAAAGAAATGAAATGAGGCAGATAACCTACCATCGACCTTGGTACTGGAAAAGACTGGCAGAAACAGTCCGGTTGACCCTGCAAAGTCATCCCTACTAACATCTGGGAGCTAGTGACAAAATTTGAGCATTGTCTCGCAGACTAGTCAAGTAAGCTGGACATTGCCTATAAGGTATGTGATTCTAATAGTGTGACTGTCCCAGACGCTACCATTACCATCTTTGGATGTGTTCTGTCCCACTAGCAGGATAGACTCAGCACGGGTGGCAGCACAGTGGTATACAGTCAGGACAGAGTTGGTCTGGGAGACCTCAACATTTGACTCTGGACCCCGTGAAGCCTTGTCGCTTCAGGTTAAACGTTAGACAAGAAAACCTCCTGATTACAAAGTATCGTCCATACTTAACTGATGAATTGGTTCTCCTCCATGATGAATAACACTTGGAGGAAGCATTGAGGACGGCAGTGGCACAAGATATACGCTGGGTGGAAGATTTCATTGTCCACCATGAAGAATGGCTTGTCAGCAGTACTACTGAATGAGCAGATCTGATCCTGACGGGCATAGCTGCTAGACTGGGTCTGCGGCAGGTGGTGTGGGAACCAACAAGAGGGAAAAACATACTTGACCTTATCCTTGCCCAATCTGCCAGCAGCAGATGCATCTTCCACGATAGTGTCGGTAAGAGTGACCACCATACAGCCCTTGTGGAGATGAAGTCCCACCTTCATATTGAGAATAATCTCCAATGTGTTGTGTGGCATTATCACTGTGCTAAATGGGACAGACTTCCAACAGATCTAGGAATTCAAGACTGGGTGTCCATGAGATGCTGTTCATGAGAATTGTACTCCAGCATAATCTGCAGCCTCATTACCATCAAGCCAGGGGATCAACTCTGGTTCTATGGAGAGTATAGGAGGGCATGCCAGAAACAGCATCAGGCATAACCAGATGAAGTGTCAACCTGGTGGAGCCAGCAAACAGGACTCCTTGCATGCAAGCAACATAAGCAGCAAATGATAGACAGAGCCAAGCTATACCAAAACCAATGGATCAGATTTAAGCTGTGCAGCCCTGCCAGATGTTATTAAAGATGGTGGATGATTAAATAACTTGTCGGGGGGAGCACAGTGGCTCAGTGGTTAGCACTGCTGCCTCACAGTGCCAGGAACGTGGGTTCAATTCCTGCCTCAGGTGACTGTGTCTGTGGAGTTTGCATAGTTTCCCTGTTTTATGTGTGGGTTTGCTGGAGGAGGACTCCACAAATATCCACATCTTCAATGATAGAGCCCAGCATATCAGTGCAAAAGATAAAGTTGAAACTTTCACAGCAATCATCAGCCAGAAGTGAGTGGATGATCCATCTTGGCCTCCTCCAGTGGTCCCCAGTATTACAAATACCAGCCTTCAGCAAATTCCATTCAATCCACGTGAAATCAACAAACTGCTTAAGGCTATGGACCCTGACAGCACTCCTGCAATAGTACTGAAGACATTCTCTGGAACTTGCTGCTCCCCTAGCAAAGCTGTTTCTGTGCAGTGGCAACACTTGCATCTACCTAACAACGTGGAAAAACGCTCCGGTATGTCCTGCACACAAAAAGCACGACAAATCCAACCTGGCCAATTACTGCCCCATCCGTCTGCATTCAATTGTCACTTAAGTGATGGAATGTGTCATCAACAGTGCTATCAAGCAGAACCTTTTCAGCAGTAACCTGTTCCGTGACGCCCAGTTTAGGTTCCACCAGGCTCACTGAGCTCCTGACTTCATTACACTCTTGTTTCAAAAAGGACAAAAGAGCTGAACTCCAGAGGTGAGGTGAGAATGACAAACCTTGACTTCAAGGCTGCATTTGACCAAGCGTGACATCAAGGAGCCTTGGCCAAACAGCAATCAGTGAGTATAAAGGAGCAAATTCTCTGCAAGAGGTGCAGAGGAAGATGGTTGTGGCTGTTGGAGGTCAATCATCTCACCTCCAGGACATTCCTGATGAAGGGCTTATGCCCGAAACGTCGAATTTCCTATTCCTTGGATGCTGCCTAACCTGCTGTGCTTTAACCAGCAACACATTTTCATTCAGGACATCTCTGCAGGGGTTACTCAGGGTAATGTCATGAGCACAACCATCTTCAGCTGCTTCATCAATGACCTTCCTCCACCATAAGGTCAGGAGTGGGAATGTTTGCTGATGAAAGCACACTATTCAGTACCATTCATCATCCTCCGATGTTGATGCAGTTACAATAACCAAATGCAACAGAATTGGATATTATCCAGGCTTGGGCTGACAAGTGGCAAGAAGCAGTCACACCACACAGATGCCAGCTATGCCTTCACCAATAAGAGACCATCTAACCACTGCCTCTTGACATTCAATGATATTACCATCACTGAATCCTTCACTGTCAACATCCTGGGAGTTATCATTGACCAGAAATTCAACTGGACTTGCCACATAAACAGTGGTTATAAGAGCAGGTCAGAGGCTAGGAATACCGCAGTGAATAGCACATCACCTGATTCTCCAGAACCCATCCACCATCTACAAAGCACAAGTTAGGAGCGTGATGGGATATTCCCCACTTGCATGTCTGAGTGCAGCCCCGACAACACACTCAAAGCTTGACACTACCCACAACAAAGCAACTTGCTTCATTGCCACTCCATCCACAAGCATCCACTCCCTCCTATCATTGATGCTCAATAGCAGCAGTGAGTACTATCTACAAGATGCCCTGCAGAAATTCATCAAAGAATCTCGGACAGCATCTTTCAAAGCCATGACTGCTTCCATCTAGAAGGACAAGGGCAGAAGATATATGGGAATGCCACAACCTTCAAGTTCCCCTCCCAGTCACTCACCATCCTGACCCACCATTATCGCTGGGTCAGAATCCTGGAATTACCTTCCTAAGTTGTTTTTTCTGTTTCTGTTTATAATGTTTCTAATTAGTATAGTTTAATATCAAAATTCATCTTGCCTTCATTTGACAGCTGCAGCTAAGAGCTTCTCCTGTGTGACAGGGTGGTGTCCGGCAGTCCTGAGTGGTGGTCTTACCTAGTGTGGTGGTCTCCACCCAGCGGAGAGGCGCAGTTTGTCCTGATATGAGATCTTGTTGGTGTTCCGGCTTAATCTTTGGCAAATGTTTCCAGCTCAGTGTTCCACTGGTCCAGTGTGGTGTTTTCTTCCACTGGTGGCTGTGTTTTCTTTGGTGGATGCTTCTGGCCCAGTGGCCTGACAGCCCGGTGTTTTAAGTGGCATTCTTGGTGGTGGTTTACTTCGGAGGCTTTCTGTCCAGTTTTAGTGGCATTTTGGTTTCTGCACGGCTTAGCAGTCTTTTATTAGATTGATCTGCACATCCAGAATGAGACTATCATCTCTTGATTAGGTCACTTTCAGAATATTGCTTTCAATTCTGGTCTCCTTCCTATCGGAAGGATGTTGTGAAACTTGAAAGGGTTCAGAAAAGATTCACAAGGATTGGAGAATTTGAGCTATTGGGAGAGGTTGAATCAGCTAGGGCTGTTTTGCCTGGAGCGTCCGAGGCTGGGTGACCCCATAGAGGTTTGTAAAATCATGAGGGGTATGGATAGGGTAAATAGACAAGGTCTTTCTTTTCCCTGGGATGGGGGTATCCAGAACTAGAGGGCATAGGTTAAGGGTGGTATGGGAAAGATATAAAAGAGACCTGAGAGGGTGTTGTGTGTATGGAATGAGCCAGAGGAAGTGGTGGAGGCTGGTACAATTGCAACATTTAAAAGGTATCTGGATGAGCATATGAATAGGAAGGGTTTGGAGTGAAATGGACTGGGTGCTGGCAGATGGGACTAGATTAGGTTAGGATATCTGGTTGGCATGGATGAGTTGGACTGAAGAGTCTGTTCCTGTGCTGTACATCTCTGATCCTTGGTGTATTTTTTTAGGGCACTTTATAGATGGTACACACTGCTGCTACTGTGCGTTGGTAGTGAAGGGAGTACATGTTTACAGATCTGGTGCCAATCAAATGGATTGCATTGTCCTGGATGGTGTCAGGATTTTTTGTGTTGTTGACACTGCTCTCATTCAGGCAAGTGAAGAATATTCCACCTCCCTCCTGACAAGATAAAACTGAAGCATTTGCAGCAGTCTTCAGCCCGAAGTGCCAAGTGGATGATCGACTTCAGCCTCCTCCAGGGGTCCGCAGCATCAGAGATGCCAGTCTTCAGCCAATTTGATTCATTCCAAGTGATATTAAGAAACACCTGAAAGTACTGGATACCACAAAGCCAGTGGGCCCTGACGACATTCTGGCAATTGAGTCATACAGCACGGAAGCAAATCCTTTGATCCAAACTGTCCATGCTGGCCAAATTTGTGAAACTGAACAGATCCCACCTATCTGTGTTTGGTCATATCCTTCCAAACTTTTCCTATTCATGTACCTGTCCAAATGTCTTTTTAAATGTAATTGTACCTGTATCTACCACTTGCTGTAGCAAGTCATTCCACATACGAATCCCCTTTGCGTAAAAAAGTTACCCTTCATGTCCCTTTCTAAATCTTTCTCCTCATACTTTAAAAATATGCTGTCTTGTTTTGAAATCTCTTACCTTTGGGAAATCATCCTTGCTCTTCACCTTATCTATGCTCCACATAATTTTCTAAACCACCAGAGGTAACCCTTCAACCTCCTATACTCCTGTGGAAAAAAAAGTCCCAGCCCCTCCTCCTTTTATAATTCAAGCCCTCCAGTCCTGACAACATCCTGGTAAATCTTTTCCGAACCATCTCCAACTTAATCATTTCCTTCCTATAACAGGGTGACTGGAACTATACATAATACTCCAAATGTGGTCTCATCAATGTCCTGTAAAGCCTCAGCATGACGTCCCAACTCCTATATTCAGTGATCTGAGCAATGAAGGCAAGTGTACTGAATGCCTTCTTATCCACCTTATCTACCTGCAACACTAGCCAGGGCCTTAACATGAATTGTATGAGTCCTGCCCTTGTCAGTTTTATCAAAATGCAATACCTTGCATTTATTCAAATTAAACACCATCTGCCACTCCAAAGTCCACTGCCCCAATTGATCAAGATCCCTTTGTAATCTTAGATAACCTTCACTGTCCACTATACCACCAATTTTGGTGTCATCCACAAACTTACTCAACATGCATCTTAAATTCTCATACAAATCATTTATGAACTTGCTGCTCCCCTGGTCAAGCTGCTGCAGTACAATTACAACACTAGCATCTGATCAACAATGTGAAACCATTGTTCAGGTATGTCCTGTATACAAAAACCAGGACAAAGCCATCCCAGCCAGTTACTGGCCCTTCAATCTACTCTCAATCATGAGTAAAGTGATGGTATCATCAACAGTACTGTCAAACAGAGCCTTTTCAGCAATAACCTGCTCAGTGACACCCAGTTTAGATTCCACCAGGCTCACTGAGCTCCTAACCTCATTACACTCTTGGTTCAAACAGGACAAAAGAGCTGAATTTCAGAGGTGAGGTGAGAGTGACAGCCCTTGACTTCAAAGCTGCATTTGACCAAGCGTGGCATCAAGGAGCCCTGGCAAAATTGCCATCAGTGAGTATGAAGGAGCAAATTCTCTGCAAGTTGGAGTCATACCTGGTATAGAGGAAGATGGCTGTGGTTGTTGGAGATTAATCATCTCACCTCCAGGACTTATCTGCAGGAGTTCCTGGAAAGTGTCCTCAGCCCAACCATCTTCAGCTGCTTCATCAATGCCTTTCACTACTTCATAAAGTCAGAAGTGGGGATGTTTGTCAATCATTGCATAATGTTCAACACCATCTCCAACTCCTCAGGTAGTGAAGCAGCTCATGTTTAAATGCAACAAGATCTGGACATTATCCAGGCTTGGGCTGACAAGTGAAGTAACCCTTGTGCCATGTAAATGCCAGGCAATGACTATCTCCAATAAAAGTCAATCTAATCACTGTCCCTTGACATTCAATGGTGTTATCATGGACTGAATACCCATTATCAAAATCCTGGGGGTTATAATTGACCAGGAATTCAACTGGATTCACCACATAAATACAGTAGCTGCAAGAGCAGGGTAGAAACTAAGAATACTGTGGCCTATCTCGCCTTAAACCTCCAAAGCCTGTCTATCGTTTGCAAAGCACAAGTCAGGAGTGTGATGAATACTCCCGACTTGCCGAGATGGATGCAGCTCCAATAGCACTCGAAGCTTGACATCCTCCAGGACAAAGCAGCCTGCATCCACTCTGTACACCACTGACATTCAGTAGCAGCAGTGTGTCGTACGTACAGGATGCCCTGCAGAAATTCACCAACTATCATTAGACAGCACTTTCCCAGTCCACGACCAGTTCCATCTCACAGGACAAGATTAACAGCTATCTGGGAACACTACCACCTGCAAGTTCTCCAAGTCACTGAACACCTTGTCTTGGAACTATATCTCCATTCCTTCGTTATCGCTAGGTTAAAATCCTGGAATTCTGTCACTATGGGCATTCTTGGTCAATGTATTACATGAAGACTGAACAGTTTAAGATTCATGACTATCTTCTCGAAGGCAACTATGGATGGGCAATAAATGCTGGCCAGTCAGTCATGCTCACACCCCATGAGTGAATTTTTTTAAAAAAAACTTCTGTCTTGGTTGATAATGGACAGGTTTTGGGGACAAAAAAGGAGAATTATTCAGTACAGGATTCCTAGCCTCGGACTTACTCTTGTAGCCATGGTATTATGTGGCTATTCCAGTTCCGTTTCTTGTTAACTATAATTTCACAGAATAGGAAGAAATAATGTACTTGAAAAGCCAGTGAAACTAAAAGTATCGAGTACTAGAACTCATAAGTTAACATAGGAAAACAAGAGAAAATGTAATAGTATTAAAGGCTAACAGATCCCTAGGAGTTGGTTTCTGCCCCAGAACTTTAAATGAAGTGGTGAAGTTACAGGGACCGTAGTCATAATCTTCCAAAGCTTTCTTGAATCGGAGATTCTCTTAGATTTAAATAATGTAAATATAATCATTATTTAAGAATGGTGAAGGAGAAGCTGTTGACCTACTTGGGAGATTGGTAAGGCGGTGGCTTGAAATAGAATTGATAGATATGTACTTGAATTGGAAAGAGTTGTCTCATGATTAATTACTTGTGTAATAGAATTGCCATGTATCTAAGTTTGCTGATGATAGAGATTAATGACCAAGTATGAAGTGTAAATGGATACATGATATTATAAAGAGAAATTGATAGCTTAATTAAGTGGAAATAGCCATGACAGGTTCACCAGAATGTAACCAAGGCTCCGTAAATTATGAGGAGCTATTAGAAAAATTCGATGTTAGACTAAAGCAGGTTAAGCAGAAATTTGTTTGTTGATTGTATAATTTTGAGAATAGATTGTAAAAGTGGTTAATTAACAATTCAATCAAGAAGGGTGATAGGATTGTGGAATCCTCCTACAAAAATCAATACAGAATTTGAATCTGAGAATTTTGTTAGTCATGGCTATTGAAGCTTGCACATGACATTAGGATATAGATTAGCATGAATTTGCTGAATTGCAGAACAGGCTGACTGGCTGAAGAACTTACTTTTACTCTAAAGTTGCTAACAATTGAATAAATCGAATCAGATATTACCAAATTTTATATACTGATAATATAGTCAATATTATATCAAAATAGGTTAATTCTGCCACTTGTTAAACAATTGATGTGACTGCACATCAAATACTGTACATAATTTTGCTTGCTGCAGCACAAAGAACTTTGCAGCTGTTGAAGGAATATGCAAGAAGGTATTCAGAATGCTTCAGGTTATTTGGGGTGGGAAGGGAGCAGGTATTGAATTGTGAAGAAGTTATGAAATTGGGAGTAAGGCTCCTAATGAAAGAGATAATGTGAACCATGATGTGCATTTCATTTTTTTCTGGAGCCGTAGGACACATCAATTGTGTTTAAAGGGAGATAAATTCAAAACTTCATGGAGGAAATCCATTTCAGTGAGCAAGTGGTAAATGTATCAGGGATTAGTGTCTTGTAAATCAACCATTTTTAATATTTGTTTCAAAATCAACTGCAAAAATGCTCTGAATGTGGTATCATAAATGATTTAATGAATGTCATTAATACTGCACTCTGAGCTCAATATTAACTTTTCCTAACATATTCCAACATTTAATTTGCTTTATTCACTGCCACAGAGCAATGTTACAATACCTTCTAAATTTCCGCTTGGGCAGGGTTTCAAAAACTCTCTGCTGTCAGTGAGAATCAAAACCCACTCCAAAGCTATGACAAGAGGAGCAGTCAGTAAGCTGATTTTTCCAATCATTAGATTCTGTCTCTCATTTTGGCTGATCCATCTCATCCAGTCACAGGTCGTGCTCTCGCTCTTGCTGCTGTACCAGAAAGTAATTCTACGACTGAAGGAACTTGTGATTTGAAGGACCTGGAGCAGTTTATTTGTCTGATTGGGTTACAGCCATGCAGGAATCTTTCCCCTGCATTGCCATCAATTATAGGATGATCCCTGAGAGGCAGAGAAGAAAAATGGGAACATGAGAAAGAAGGTAACCCCGACAGTAATAAGGTACAAATAGACCTGGGGGAGCGATCACTTAGTCTTGGACCAGTTGTTGTCCACAGCTCGAGTTACTTCAAAACAAAAAGTAGGTGTCTAACCTGGTCCTCTTCTCTTAATTCATTAAGACACCTAGTCATAGATTCATACAACATGGAAACACCCTTCAGTCTAACTTCTCCATGCTGACCAAGATTCTCAAACTAATCTCATTCTACTTGCCTGCATTTTGGCCCACAGCCATTTAAATCTTTTCGTATTCATACACCTATCCAAATATATATTTTTAATTTTGAAACTGTACCTGCATTTACCATTTCCTCAGGCAGTTCATTCCACATACGAATCACCCTCTGTGAAAAAGCTGTCCCTCAGGTCCCTTTTAAATCTTTCTCTTCCCACCTTAAAACAAAAATGCCCTCTAGTTTTGAACTCTCTCACCCTCGGGAAAAGACCTTTGCTGTTCACCTTATCTATGCCCCTCATTATTTTATAAACCCCTAAGGTCATCCTTCAGTCTCCTACACTCCAGTGAATAATTTTCCAGCCTCTTCACCACCCATCCCACCTCCAACTCTCTTTTAAGACAGCATCCTTCTGCATCCACCCTTGAGAGGACGCTCCTAAGTCAGTCTTACAGTCCTATATTATGCAAGCAAACCCTTCAGTCCAACTTGTCCAAGCTGACCATAATCCCAAACTAAACTAGTCCCACTTCCCTGTGCTTCTTCTCTTATAATTCATTAAAACACTAAGTGATCTGTTAACAGCCGACAAGGATGTTAATCAAGGTAAGTTTTGTGTTAGTACATAAGCAGCCACAGCTTGGGTATAGAGTCAGCTTGAGAACCGCTAGGGATGAGCAATAAATGCTAGTCCAGCCAGTGATAACTCATGGCAAAAATTTAAATTTTTTTTCCCTTGTTTCAGTCATAAACTGTAATTTGAATAGTGAAAGCCACAAATATGGTTTTATAACTAACTATTCTAATCTTTTCAGTGAATGCAAACTACTGGCAATGTGTTTCAAAGCATTATTGTATGCTGGAATAGTATATGATTGCATTGTTTGACGCTTTTTTTGTTAGGATCATAAAATCTTTTATAGTCTCCAATTACTTGTTAATTTAGTTGAGAAGATAACAAAATTAGATAGTTTTATCATAAAACTGTCAGTTCTGCTCTTTTTGATCTGAATTGGATATATCCTGATTTGTTTCAATTCAGAGTTCAGTAAAAGTGGAAAGATGGTCCAACTTGAATAATTTATCCATAACTATCCAGAGCTTTTTCTCGTTATTTTGGAAACTGTTTCCTGTCCTATTCTATTTTCAATCCTGCAAGTGCTATTGACCCAAAAAACACAGCTGAAGGTTATTTAACCTTGCTTCCAAGTGTCTGAGTGTTATATCTGCACAGATGTGTGCTCTTAAATATTTATCTTCCATGGTTGTATGGCTACTGGCATCAGATTAAAAATTGTGTACCTTTTTTATTTTTCCTTTTTTTTTGCTCCATAGTTGTCTGTGGAAAGAGGAATTTCGGATTTTAAAAAAATGAGTGGTGGATTGGCACCAAGCAAAAGCACAGTATATGTATCCAACTTGCCATTTTCACTGACGAATAGTGATCTGCACAAGGTAAGCTTGCTTTAACAGTCAGATAAGTTCTGGGGTATCGAAATAAATGCTTAATTTGTAAACTGTACTTTTTAAGTATGTGAAACTTGAGGCTGCCTTAATTCTTTTGCAGCTCACCCCATGGCAAAAATGATCCCAGGAATGATCTTGGTTTTTGTCCCAGCTGAGATTTCTTTAGAGCAATGGTTAAGCAAGAACATGTATGTTTGTAGCTTTTTGTGCCCTCAGGATGCACTTCAGCTAATTGTATGCATACAGCATAGGTGCAGATACGGACTATTCAGTCTCTTAAACCTGCTCCATCATTCAGTAAGATGATGGCTGATATATTTGTATTTCAAATTCCACATTTCTGTTATCCTTGATTCCCCTTTCAAGTAAGAAACCATCTAACTCTTTCTTCAAATTTTCCAATGACCCGAGCTTTCTCTACCATTTGAGAAAAAAAACTCAAGTCTCTCAACCCTTAAAGAGAGAACAATTCTCCTCAACTCTGTTCAAAATGGGTAACTTCTTAACTTTAAAGCAGTAGCTTGTAGTTCTAGATTGACCCACAAAAGGAAATATCCTTTCCATGTCCATTTTAGGACATTTATAGTTACTTTGCATGTGAGTTTAGCAAAGAAAAGAAGGTTACCTCGGAGTACAACGGGATCTTGATCAGTTGGGCCAATGGGCTGACGAGTTTAGTTTTAGATAAATGTGAATTACTGCATTTTGGAAAGGCAAATCAGGACTGGAATTATATACTGGTCAAGTCCTGGGGAGTATTGCTGAATGAAGAGACCTTGAAATGGACGTTCACAGTTCCTTCAAAGTGGAGTCACAGGTAGATAGGATAGTGAAGAAGGCGTTTGGTATGCTTTCCTTTTATTGGTCAGATCATTGAGTATAAGTCATGTTGGGAGGTCGTGTTGCGACTGTGCAGACATTGGTTCGGCCACTTTTGGATATTGTGTGCAATTCTGATCTCCCTGCTTTTGGAAAGATGATGTGAAACTTGAAACTTGAAAAGATTCAGAAAAGCTTTACAAGAGGATGTTGCCAGGGTTGGATGGTTTGAGCTATAGGGAGATGCTGAATGGGCTCGGCCTGTTTTCCCTGAAGCATTGGAGGCTGAGGATGACCCTTTTATATAAAATATTGAGGGGAATGGATAGGGTAAATAGACAAGGTTTTCTCCCCCCCCCCCCCCCCCCCCCAAACCACCGCCACATGGGCCAAGTGCTGGCAAATGGGACAAGATTAATTTAGGTTATCTGGTGAGCATGGAAGGGTTGGACTGAAGGGTCTGTTTCCATGCTGTACACCTCTTTGTCACTCTGTCACTGTGACCCAGAAAAGGAAAAGAGAATAAAGAGAGGAGTATGGGGCAGCACGGTGGCTCAGTGATTAGCTCTGCTGCCTGACAACACCAGGGACCCAGGTTTGATGTCTGGAGTTCGCACATTCTCCCCATGTCTGTGTGGGTTTCCTCCCACAATCCAAAGTTGTGCAGATTAAGATGGGCCATGCCAAATGTAGTGTTCGGAACATTAGTCAGGGGAAATTTAGAGAAATAAGGGAATGGATCTAGATGGGTTACTCTTCGTAGGGTCAGTGTGTACTTGCTAGGCCGAAGGGCCTGTTTCCACACTGTAGGGATTCTAAGTTCCAAAAATGACCAAATCGTGTATTCAATTGTATTGGTTGAGAGAGAGATGTTGGTTAGGGCACCAAGAGATTCTTGTGCCATGAGAGCTAGTAGATTTGACTGTGATGTACCTTCCAGTGAGTTGTGACCCATTGTGTAATGGTTGATGTGAATTTGGTCATTTTAAGTAAAATAATTTTCAGTGACAGGTTCCTCTGTATGGTAACTCCTTTTGAAGGGATAAACCCTTCAGGAAAATAAGGAAAGGAGTGTATGAGTAATATGTGTTCTCTGCTTTTTGTTGTTCTGGATAGGGAGAAGCAGCTTCACCTTCACATTATCCAGCACATAATCCTGAAAAGAACAATTTTAGGTATACTCCCTGAAGAATGGCAGCAATTCAAGAAGGCAGCTCACCTCTGCTATTTCAAAATGATTTAAGAATGAACAGTAATGCCTATATTTCATGAACAAATAGTCAGTCTACTGTTAGGAACATGCCAAATTTATATCATTACTCCTCATAACTCTGTCTCCTCAATCCTACTCCTTTCTGTACCCTCAGTAGCTGTAAATCCCTTTTTTGTACTGCAGTGATCAGAACTGTAAACGTATTCTCCAATTGATCTCATAAATTATTTAAGAGTGTCATTAATAGCTTCACTCTTTGAGCCCCAAATCAACCTTTCTTAATATATGCCAGCATTTAATTTGCTTTATTCAGTGCCACAGAGTAGTATAATGATACCTTCTCATTGTTAATCAAGACGACCGGAGTTTTGTTTTACAGGGAAATAGTTTTCTTTCCCATCAGTTGATAGTTCTTTCTGGATTGTCTGTATCTACATGAGGTGCTTGTACATGGATATTTATTTGCCACCTACTTGTCCAATTCCCAAATGTGTGATAATTGTGCTGTAACTTTCATTAGTTTAGTATTAGCTTCCCAATCAAAAGAGCAATGCACCATGTATGTCTTATTACCTACAACTGTTCAGTGGAGTTATCATCACAGACACTGAAGATATACCATTGAAACATTTGGGGTTGAATGTCAACAACTTAGGTATTGTGCCATCTGCACAACCCATGGCAGAGTCAGAGGAAGCAGTACAGGAAATTAAAGTGAATATGGCAAATAGATTAACAATGGTGACAAGCAGATGTCTAATCCTGGAGGTGAAAGTTGAAGTAAATGGACATGTCTTGAAATGTGGGGAAAATGTTTAAATACCTTGGTTAGTACGGTTGATGGATCTTACAATGTGAGTGGTTAGATGAAGAGGACAGAAAAGAGATTTTTGTCACACCGGAGAACACATTAACATCAAAGAAACTGAGCATGAATCTTGGGAAAATAATACTGAGGACCTTTTTTTTTGACATGTTTGTTGCATACCTGGAAACAAGCCGAGGCTGTAGGTAAGCTGAATGCATTTGAGAGGTGGACATCGAGGAGAATGTTCTGCCTGTCCAAGAAAGGCTATTGAGTTGATGTTGGTAAGGATTGGAGAAAAGAGAATCCATGTAAAACATTACAAGTGAAAGACAGATATTTTGGTCATATCACTGGAGGAACATAAACCATTATTAGAAGGAAAGATCAATAGAAAATGAAGGAGAGGAAAGTAAAGGAGAAAATGGATACTCGGTCAACTGTTTCCAGTCTATTAAATGTGGCACAAGACACAGGTTTACATACATAGCAGTCTTCTCATAAGAAGACATTAACAAAAGCACCCAATCTTTGTATCATTTTCAAAATTATCACTGTGCTTTGATTAATTGTACCCAAGAATGGCATGCAATGATAGGGAAGTGACTAGAATTCATTATCTAGGACAATGGAGATGTGCAAAAATTGCTGGTCCAGCCAATGACACACATCCAGTGAATGAATGGATAAATGAATTAATTATTGCAAAAAACAAGGTAGTTGAAAAGGGCATATTCTTAGACTCCGTTAACTGGTGAGTTGGAGATATGAAAGAGTGACAGATCGAAGTTGGTTGATTTGAGAACACTTTGAATCTTGAACTTGCCATCTTCAACATGGGCAGGCTGAGTATTGGTGTTGATAAGTCAATACCTTAAAACAAATGATCCCTGACTTTTATTTTTATTTGAAAGGAAAGCACTTCTCAAATGGGCAGTTCTGCACCGTTATTGTAATGATTGTCAGAGTAACAGGCCTTTCTTGGGGGAGGGTGATGAGGAAAAAATATTCAATAAATAAGACATTGTTTTCAGTAGAATATATTTTTATGCTAATATCAGTAAACAGATTAGACCATGATGTCGATATAAACTAGGTCATTTGGTTCTTGATGGAATTGCCTGAATGATTTGTGAAATGCTTAAGTACTGATGAGTATAAATTTAAATTTATATTCCTATTATAATTTGTTTCTCTAGAAACACAATCTTCAAATTCACTGCAATTGTAGCATGCTGTGTCTTGGTGTTCATGTACTGTTACTCTTTTTGTTACAAAGTTGTGAAGTCTGGATCTCTGCTTTCGATTTTCAAGTTGTGTCTGGCCAAAGAT
The DNA here is from genome assembly GCF_020745735.1 of Hemiscyllium ocellatum. NCBI lineage: Eukaryota > Metazoa > Chordata > Chondrichthyes > Orectolobiformes > Hemiscylliidae > Hemiscyllium > Hemiscyllium ocellatum. Next base: position 58,907,065 of record NC_083419.1, read on the forward strand.
CAAGTTTTTGAATTGAAGTTATTGTCACGTGTACTGAGGCACAGTGAAAAACTTTGCCTTGCGAGCAATACAGGCAGATCAGAGTTAAGTAGCATAGATAAGTAAATAATAGGTACACAGCGGCAAAAACAAAAACACAGGGACAGGTGAATGTTCAGAGTTTGAGAGTCCATTCAGTATTCTAACACAATAGGGTAGGAACTGTTTTAAAACCTGCTGGTGCATATGTTCAGGCTTCTGTACCTTCTCCCTGATGGTAGAGGCTGTAGAAAATTGTTGGAAAATTGCACTTATTAATTATCCTTCATTGCCCTGTGAAGGTAATGGTGTGCCAGCTTCTTAAATTCCTAAAGTCTTTCTGGTGTCCTAACACTCATGTATTGTCAAGTCAGGCATTTCATGATGGCCATGGAGCAACAATGGAAGTATTGTGATATATTTGACCGAGTCAGGATGTGCTTGACGTGACGCAAGTACCTTGGTAAAGGTAACGGTCTCTGCTGTTAACAGTATTGTGTCTTTTACAATTATACTAGTCAAAAAAAACTGCAGATGTTGGAATCCAAGGTAGACAAGCAGGAGGCTAGAAAAACACAGCAAGCTGTACAGCACCCTGAAGAAGGATTACATCCAAAGCATTGACTTCTCCACCTCCTGATGCTGCCTGGCTTGCTGTGTTCTTCTAGCCTCTTTGTCTACCTCATATAATGGTAAAGGCCACAAGGGAAGGAAGTGATGTCAGAGTAAACAGAGTTCCTGCTTTGCATGCTACACATAGAGGTAGTATGCAATGAAGTGAGTTGAGTGAGGGGGCAAACACACATTAAGTAAGCAGTTTAATGTTGGATAATGAGTACTTTCTTGTGTTGTTGCAACAAAGTCATTCTACCACATCTTGTAAATTGAGACACTTTTAACAACAAAGATGCATTTAGAGTTATAGGGATGTACAGAATGGAAACAGACCCTTCAGTCCAACCCGTCCATGCCGACCATATATCCCAACCCAATCTCATCCCACCTGCCAGCACCCGGCCCATTTCCCTCCAAACTCTTCCTATTCTTATACCCACCTCAACACTGTTCTGTCCCCCTTAGTCCAAGAGCTCCCCACCTACGTTCGGGACACCACCCACGCCCTCCACCTCCTCCATGATTTTCGCTTCCCCGGTCCGCAACACCTTATCTTCATGATGGACATCCAGAACCTGTACACCTCCATCCCCCATCACGAAGGACTCAAAGCCCTCCGCTTCTTCCTTTCCCACCACACCAACCAGTACCCTTCCACTGACACCCTCCTTCGACTGACTGAACAACTTCTCTTTCCAATCCTCCCACTTTCTCCAAACTAAAGGAGTTGCCGTGGGCACCCGCATGGGCCCCAGCTATGCCTGTCTCTTCGTAGGATATGTGGAACAGTCCATCTTCCGCAACTACACTGGCACCACCCCCCACCTTTTCCTCCGCTACATCGATGACTGTATCGGCGCTGCCTCGTGCTCTCACAAGGAGGTTGAACAGTTCATCAACTTTACCAATAGCTTCCATCCCGACCCCAAATTCACCTGGACTGTCTCAGACTCCTCCCTCCCCTTCCTAGACCTTTCCATTTCTATCTCGGGCGACCGAATCAACACAGACATCGACTATAAACCGACTGACTCCCACAGCTACCTGGACTACACCTCCTCCCACCCTGCCCCCTGTAAAAACGCCATCCCATATTCCCAATTCCTTTGTCTCTGCCGCATCTGCTCCCAGGAGGACCAGTTCCAATGCCGTGCAGCCCAGATGGCCTCCTTCTTCAAAGACCGCAGATTCCCCCCAGACGTGATCGACAATGCCCTCCACCGCATCTCCTCCACTTCCCGCTCCTCCGCCCTTGAGACCCGCCCCCCCAACCGCCACCAGGACAGAACCCCACTGGTTCTCACCTACCATCCCACCAACCTCCGCATACAGCGTATCATCCGCCGTCATTTCCGCCACCTCCAAACGGACCCCACCATCAGGGATATATTTCCCTCCCCTCCCCTATCAGCGTTCCGCAAAGACCACTCCCTTCGTGACTCCCTCGTCAGGTCCACACCCCCCACCAACCCAACCTCCACTCCCGGCACCTTCCCCTGCAACCGCAGGAAATGCAAAACTTGCGCCCACACCTCCTCCCTTGCCTCTCTCCAAGGCCCCAAGGGATCCTTCCATATCCACCACAAATTCACCTGCACCTCCACACACATCATCTATTGCATCCGCTGCACCCGATGTGGCCTGCTCTATATTGGGGAGATGGGCCACCTACTTGCGGAACGCTTCAGGGAACACCTCTGGGACGCCCGGACCAACCAACCCAACCACCCCGTGGCTCAACACTTCAACTCTCCCTCCCACTCCACCAAGGACATGCAGGTCCTTGGATTCCTCGATCGCCAGGCCATAACAACACGACGGTTGGAGGAAGAGCGCCTCATCTTCCGCCTGGGAACCCTCCAACCACAAGGGATGATCTCCGATTTCTCCAGTTTCCTCATTTCCCCTCCCCCACCTTGTCTCAGTCGATTCCCTCGAACTTAGCACCACCCTCCTAACCTGCAATTTTCTTCCTGACCTCTCTGCCCCCACCCCACTCCGGCCTATCACCCTCACCTTGACCTCCTTCCACCTATCACATCTCCATTGCCCCTCTCCCAAGTACCTCCTCCCTACCTTTTATCCAAGGAACAGGAAATTCGACGTTTCGGGCAAAAGCCCTTCGTCAGGAATGAGGAAAGTATGTCCAGCAGGCTAAGTCCCTCCTCCCTACCTTTTATCTTAGCCTGCTGGACACACTTTCCTCATTCCTGATGAAGGGTTTTTGCCCAAAATGTTGAATTTCCTGTTCCTTGGATGCTGCCTGACCTGCTGCGCTTTAACCAGCAACACATTTTCAGCTCTATTCTTATACCCATCCAAATGCCTTTTAAATGTTGCAATTGTACCAGCTTTCACCACTTCCTCTGGTAGCTCATTCCATACATGTACCACCCTCTGCGTGAAAAAGTTGCCCCTTCGATCTCTCTCTTGTATCTTTCTCCTCTCACCCTAAACTTATGCCCTCTAGTTCTGGACTCCCCGACCCCAGGGAAAAGACTTTGTCTATTTACCCTATCCATGCCCCTCATAATTTTGTAAACCTCTATAAGGTCACCACTGAGCCTCTGACGCTCCAGGGAAAACAGCCCCAGCTTGTTCAGCCTCTCCCTATAGCTCAAATCCTCCAACCTTGGCGACATCCTTGTAAATCTTTTCTGAACCCTTTTATGTAGCACCTTTGCATAAAATGTAGTTATTGAGTGGAAGTAATGTTCTCTACTACGTCAAACTAAGTTGAGCTGTTATACAAAATGTGAGACAGCATCAACTGGTTCATCATTGGACCTGAAAGCTTGAGACAATACCAAATGTTTCCACTCTTTATGATGGAGAAAACTAATTACGAATCAGCTGAGGGTATTTTTGCTGACGGCATTTCACTTGAATATTAGTAGTATCTTAGAGCTGATAATTGACCTTGACAACTCCAGCCATCTTTGTCTGTGTTACTCCAACTAATCAGGATTTTCCCATAAACCCTGTTCCTTTTTCTTAGATTTCTTGATGCTACACTTAAGTAGCTTTAGTCAACATCAAAAGAGCATTCTATTTTGTTTCTTGGACAATCAGCTCTTGTATCAATGCACTTGTATAATGAATGTTCTAATATGTTAAATCAATAAATAAGTACATGTTGATTTGGCTGGATAAGGCTTTGGCGAGGCCTGAACTTGAGGATTCTGACCGATTCTGAGCAGGGCAGATTATTGATGTGTAACTTCTATCTGTTTAAGACTTAGTCCATCAATGTTTCAGATAAGCTGCAAAATCTGAAGGGGAGACCAGCCGATGATATTTTATTTCTCTGGAAATGACTGGGAATAGTTGAATCTTGATCCCCTGCCCATTCATCAAGAGGAACTCTATGTAGTGTGGGGGACATTAAGGCAAATATTTTAGAAACTAGGAAGGTTTGTGAAAGTCGCTGGTTGCACTTCAGTGTGTTAAGCGGTGCTGCATTTAATCTTTTCATGGGCGCATGGTGGCACAGTGGTTAGCACTGCTGCCTCGCAGCGATAGAGACCCAGGTACAATTACTGCCTCAGGCAACTGTCTGTGTGGAGTTTGCACATTCTCCCCGTGTCTGCATGGGTTTCCTCTGGGTGCTCCAGTTTACTCCAACAGTCCATAAATGTGCACGTTAGGTGAATTGGCCATGCTAAATTGCCCATAGTGTTAGGTGAAGGGGTAAAAGTAGGGGAATGGATCTGGGTGGGTTGCTCTTTGGAGGGTCAGCGTGGACTTATTGGGCCGAAGAGCCTGTTTCCACACTAAGTAATCTAATCTAAATTAACACACAAACTTGTAAATTTCTAAATTTGGGAGAGGTTGGGTTGGCAGCATGGGGGTGGGGGAGGAGGTAGTGGTAAGAATGAACTACAATTCAATAGGAACACATTTATTGTTGAACCAGAGGATTATGGATGTGAATGATGTTTGAATATTTGAAAATTCTTTATTCACACCTCCTTTCCAGAAACTTAATTCAATGATACCAACAATATTAGATACAATGTTCATCGTTGGAAAGTTACTGAGCAGACACAACAGTTCATTGTATTTTAAAATGTAGGTGTTTATTGCACACCAGCAATAATTATTTCTAATTCATCTTTATTAATTTTATAATAGAGATTTGAATAGTCATGTGTCTTATTTTCTTCATTATCCAACTTTCATTTGACAATGTTTTTCAGATTTTTTCCAAGTATGGCACAGTGGTCAAGTAAGTAAAACATAAGAATTTCTAATGACATAAATTGTGTTGCAAATTTCTGGTATTGATGGAATGAACAAGTATTTTTTGTTTTTATTTTTAAAAAACAAATTACCTAACATTTTCAAGGTCATATGTGAATTAAAATAGCAAAATAAAGCTAATTAGAGCAATATTGATGCAACCTGATTTAAATATTGTAAACTTTGTGTTGGCATTTGGAAAGCTTTAGTTGTAGGATTTCTGAAATGAAGTACATCTGGCAACCATTATTTCCTCAATAAGGTACCAGCCAAAAACTGATCCAGTATTTGAAATTGACATTCAACTGGACTCTGATGTTCAAGCCTTGGAGAAGAGATCATCACCAGTCTCATACTCAGTACTAATTACCTCAGGAGCACTCGTGACGAAACTTTCAATTGTTCTTTTTATTAACCATGACGTTCCAATGTTTAACAGTGTTAATTCAATTCTGCAGTAATACACAAGATGTTCAAGCTATAAAAACAAATCAGCTGGTTTCAACTGACAGAAAATCAAACTTTAGCTTCAAAGATATCACTCTTCCAAACTTTGAAATGTAGCTTGCAAAAGTCTTATTACTTTTTTAAACAATAATTGAGCCACATATTTAGCTCAAGATTGTTATTTTGAATGTAAATTTACCTGCATTTTAAATAAAAACAGAAAATGCTGGATATTATTCAGGCAGCTTCATCGGATAGAAGCAGTATTAACATTTCCAGCAAATGATGATCCTTTATCAGGAATAGTGGAAAGATAAATAATATGCACTAGATTTTTAAGCAAGTGGAAGGAGGTTGTGAGATGAGGACAAGAATGTGACAGGAGAAGAGGCTAAATGGTTAAAAGTTTTTGGTAATGGGTAAGGGAATAAAAGTTGGATCCAGATAGATTGCGAGTGCACAATGGCAATCTGAATGCCAACTGAGCAAATAAGAAACAAGGCAAAATGGAGACACAAATTATGAACTAAAGTCATGAAGAACACCCCCATTACCTCCCTTTTCTGTGGCATGTTTCTGATACAAATGCAAGAAATTACCCCCTTCCTCATCATACCAGTCCCCATCTGAGTGATTTTTTAAAAATACAAACTGCTGAAAAAGCTTTGAATGACCACATCCAGCAAAGATTGTGACAAGGGTTAAATATAGGAGAATTACAAAAATTAATTTAATTAAGCAAGGTGATCCACTGATAGAAATAGAGTATGATAATAATTTCCATTTTGTGACACAAAGGCAATTTTATTTGATTTTAAGTGAAGTGATTCCAAGCATACCTGCCTCTTAGTAGGTCTAGCAGCATCTGTGGAGAGCGAAAGCGTTAACATTTCAAGTTATAGGTTTAAATCAGAACTGAGGGGTAAAAAAAGAGATATAATAGACTTAATCAAGTTCAGGGAAAGGGGAATGAATTTACAAACATTTTTAAAAGTTGCAGATGTGCAAGTTGCATGTAAAGGGAACGTACTAACTGGTTCTTCAGGTTATGCACTTTATAAGGTAGATATCCATCGGTTTGAGGCTCAATGATCCATTAACTTTATGGATCCCAAGAAAATATCTGCACATCAAATCTGAATCAAAGCTTTACGTTAACACATCAGTTTCTTTTTCCATTTCTAACGTTGACTAAAAATGCTTTGGAGTGTGCAGCAATCTCTCAGTATTGCACAAAAGAATCAGCCAAAGTTATGTAGGTCGCAGAATTCTATAGTACAGAGACAGCCCTTTTTGGCCCAAACTAATCCATGCCGACCAAAATGTCCATCCACGCTAACCACATTTCTCTGCACCTAGCCCATATCCTTCTAAATTTTTCCTGTCCATATATTTGTCCAAATACCTTTTATAATGTAGTTACTGTACCTGCCTCAACCACTTCTGCTGGCAGTTCCATATGCCTACCACCCTCTGCGTAAAAATAAATTGCCCCTCAGACTCCCTTTTATTCTTTTTGCTCTAACTTTAAACTGGTGCCTCTCGTCCTTGATTCCCCAATCCTGGTAAAAAGTTGGAGTGCATTCAACTTATCCATGCCTCTAATATCTTATGCACTTCTGTAAGATCCCCCCCTCAGTCTCCTACATTCTAAAGAAGAAAGTCCTAGCCTGTCCAATCTCTCCCTGTAACTCAAACCGTTGAGTCCTGGCAACATTCTTGTAAATTTCTTGTGCACTTTTTCCAGTTTAATAACATCCTTCGCATAGCAAAGTGACCAAAACTGAACACCGTACTCCAAGTGTGGCCACACCAATGTCCTGCAAACTGTAACATAATTTCACAACTTCTATACTCAGCACCCTGACTGAAGGCCAGTGTATCAAAAGCTTTCTTCACTGCCCTGTCTACCTGTGACTCCACTTTCGGAGAACTGTGCACTTTAACTCCAAGATCCACGACATACGTTTTAAGGCCCTACCCTTCTCCATGAAACTCCTACCTTGATTTGTCTTTCCAAAATGCAACACCTCGCACTTACCTATATTAGACTTCCCCAGCTTATCAAGGTCCTGCTGCAATTTCTGATCACCTTTCTCACTGTCCACAATACTGCCTATTTTAGTATCATCTGCAAACCTACTAATCAAGGTCTGAACTTCACTGTATAACCGACTAAATCAGCCAAAAATACTTCCAATTGAGCCAAACTCATATTTGCAATGTAAAGTCTAACAAATATTCTGCCGATATTTCTACTTGCATGAATATAACAGCCTGGTATTTGCAATTATTTGACTGAACTTTCACGTTTATCGTTATTGTCATCGCCCCTTTTGAACCTGACTCAATTTTAACATCCTTCCAGAGGTGTACTATCCAAAACCTGTCTGTTTTCCCAGATGTGGCCCAACTTGGACTTTTTACAACTCAAGTATAATTTCTAACCACTTGCATTTAATTTTAGAATTCCCATACAAAATGAAGACTGACTTAATGGGGTGCAGCTGGATTTTGAATGGTGATTTGAGTAATGACTACTGTTGACTAACCTATTTGGCCATAAAAATATTATTTTACACTTTTGTGAATTATCTCATTGCAACCAATTGTCAGGTCTTTGAAATAGCTAAACAAAATATTGGTTTATTTATGATATTTCAGCTTCTACCTTAATTTATCGTTTATTGTACAAATCTTTAATTCATTCTAATAAAAATAAGTGATTTTCTTTTCTTCATTTATGGGATCTGAGTGATGCTGGTAAGGCTTCATTTATTCCCCATTCCTAGGGCAACTATGAGTCAATCACGTTCGTATTGGTCTCGAGTCAGATGTAGGCCATTCAGGTAAAAATGGCCATTTCCTTTCTTGTAGGACGTTAGTAAAATCGGATGGATTTTCTTACAATCTCTATAGAGACCAATAACCTTATTTATAAGAAAACAATGAATTTTCCAGTCATCAGTGCAAAGCACTACATGTTGAAATTTCACATTTTAAAACTTAACAAACTATAACTAACGTAAATTAAACATTATACTCATGAGCAACTGATATGCTAATCTACAGCCAAGATATTCCCCATTAACTCCCAAAAATGCCACATCGTGTTTAGCCATTCAGCAGAAATGCAGTACTGTGTTGAAGGCCTCAGGCTCACAAAATATCTTTTCCCTTGGTGATTAACCCAAAGTCATCTATTTCTTTTTCTACCTGATGCAGAAGAATCTGTTATGAGTCTTCCTCCCCAAATCTAACTGCCTGACTGCCTTAAAGGCTGCCTTTGCATCTAGGTATTGAATTTTGGATCTTACTTTATATGCAGATTGATGTTTGGCTCCAGAAAATTCAGTGTCAGATTTCATTAGGCTTTTCTTCAGGCAGGCTTTATGGGATATCATGTTCACCTCTCCAAACTATTCTCATTTTACCTTGAAGTAAAGAAAACTGTTTAAAACTTAACCATTTTGACAAATCCATTGCTCATAACAATTTGATAATTAGTGCTGTTAATTTCCTTGATGGAGCATTCGCTTGATGATTTCCTTGCAGCTCAACATGGAAATCGTGAATGAGCCCACTGATCATTTGCTCACTCAAAGTTGAAGTTTTCTCAAGACTAGATCACCATGATGTGTTCTTTTGAGGTCAATAGCAATTGTAAAATCCAGGCCAATGTTTATCATATTCTTTTATCCAGCCTTTCTGGAGTTGATAATTAGTTTTTAGGCTAGTAACTTTAAAACTACCTCACATGTAATTGCATGGTTTTGTGAAAAATTCTAACTGTTTAAACTAGGTAGAGCATTTCAGACAGTTTGAAAAATTAAAGACTTTATTTAACTGTGTATAAATAAAGAATAAGATTTAAATCGGCTGAAATTTAGTCACTACATTGAGTATCTTTATTGGTTCTGGTAATACAGTGTAAAATGTTAGGTTAAGATTTCTTACTTGCACACAACATTGCTTCCCTGGAAAATCAATTAACCACAATGTGTAGCCTTCTTGTGAAGACTGTTTAATTCATTGACCTTTTATGGTTTTCATTCAAATTTGTTGAGACTGCATGTATTTGTTTACAGAGTTACGGTGTTGAGGGATAAAGATTCCAGGAAAAGTAAAGGTGTGGCATTTGTTCTGTTTCTGGATAGAGAATCAGCGTACAACTGTACGAGAGCACTTAACAACAAGCAAGTGAGCTATGCTTTGTTTCCAATTCCATTTTAATTTTGTTTTCAACTGAATAAGAATTGTATTTTACATAACATTGTGATTGTTTTTCTTGTCAATTGCAGTTGTTTGGCAGAACAGTGAAAGCAAGTATTGCAGTTGACAATGGAAGAGCATCTGAATTCATAAGAAGGCGCAATTACACTGACAAATCTAGATGTTATGAATGTGGTGTGAGTACAGCACTCTTAAATGCAAAGCATGAATACAATTATTAGGTTTTATTGCCATGACAGTATTCTACTATAATTAAAGAGAAAGCTTTGGGTTAAATTACACAAAATGTGAATTGATATATCTACGTGTATAAAATGAAATCTCAAAATGTGAGAAAATCCAAACTTCCCAAACGTGGGAAAAATGTCATTAAACATGCAGCTCCTTGTCCGTTCTCTCAACATACACAATCTAGATCCTTCATTAAATTTACGCACAACTGCAATTTCTATGACTCAAGGTATAGTATACTATATGAATGTCATGTATTTGATGTGTATCAATCCAAGAACAATTAGTCAACAACAAAATTAAAGGCAGCCACAGAATTGAATCTTGGAAATAAAGTTGATAGTCAAAACTTAGTTCGATAAGATGATACAAAGGACAGTGATTCTCATTTGCCCTCGAGTTCAGTTCTTTTGTTCGTTTTTGGGCTTGGGCTGTAATGAGGTCAGGAGCTGAATGGCCTGATGAAACCCACAAGTGAACATTACTGAGCTGGCCTTTGTTGAGCAAGTGCCACTTGCTACCGCTGTTTACAACCCCTTCAGTCGTTTTGCTGCTGATTGAGATTATACTCAAAATGTTGTAGTTGACTGGGTTAGATTTACTCTTTTTTTAAATAGTTCATAGTTGTGCAAACTTTCTGTATTGCTGTCTGTTACAACTGTACTGGAACAGTTTTGGTAGAGACGCAGCTAGTTGGGGAACGCCAGTCTTCAGTACTAATGCCAAAATGTTGTCAGGGCAATGTTTCTTGATATAACGTAGAGTGAATTGAATTAACTGTACTTTGGCATCTGTTACACCGGCAATCTCTGGAGGAAGCCAAAGTGGATTGTTCACTGAATATTTATGGCTAAAGATGTTTATGAATGCTTCAGCTTTGTCTTTTGCATTGATGCACTGAACTTGAGAAAGGTAATTTTTGTGGAGCTGCCATCTCCAATGACTTCTTAAATTTGCAACCACCATTAACAATTGGATGCGACCAAATGAGAGTTTAGATCTGACATGTTGATAGTGGGATTACTTAGCTCTGTGTATTGCTTGTTGATTGGATTACTTGGTATGCAGGTTGACCTACGTTTTAGCTTTGCTGGTAAAAAATCTCAATGTCAGTAATGCCTGCTGCTTCTACTGGTATGCTCTTCAGTCAATCAGGGTTGATCCCCTGGCTTGATGGTAGAATGGGGATATGCTGGGCTTTGAGGTTACAGGTTATGGTTGTATATGATTTTTCTGCTAAATTCCACAGTGCCTCATTCATACCTAGTCTTGAGTTGTTAGATCTGTTTGAAATCTGTCCCATTCGGCATAATACCACACAGCATGATGAAGGATATTCTGACGGTGAAGATGGAACTTTGTCTCCACAGGATTGTGTTGCAAAGGATATAATGGAGAACATGCTAATCTGCGCAACTTTTTTTGATCCTGAGGAAATGCATGTTAATGTATATGCTTTCTTCAGCTTGAGCCTCAGCAGCATCTTTCTTACAAATTATCACTCTGAATACTAAATTCAAGTTTACAAATTTATTGCTTATAAGTGAGTCTTAAAGCGATACTAATTTGCTAGCAAAGTATAGTTGCACCATACATAACGTAATCTTGAAGATTCAGTAAAGTGTTTGGCTTATCTCTAAAGCTGAGATTTTAAAATGTGTTTTGGAAAGAAGTGAAATACTGAAGTATTGAAAATGTGATCTTCATTTCTCAATGCAGGATTATGGCCATTTGAGTTATGCATGCCCAAAAAATATGCTTGGAGAGCGAGAACCTCCTAAAAAGAAAGAGAAAAAGAAAAAGAAAAAAATCAGTGAGCCAGAAGAAATGTGGGTATATTGCAAAGTTGACCTGTTAAAAATGTATTTTCAAAAAGAGGTTTGTTTTGAGGGCAAATCAAAATAAATATTTCTGCATTTTCAGTGAGGAGGAGGAGCAGCAGGAAGAAAGTGAAGATGAAGGAGAAGACCCTGCCCTTGAAAGTTTGAGTCAAGCTATTGCTTTCCAGGTAAGTCATTTGATTCAGAGAAAATAAATTGGTGCATATCATTGGATCATAAACTAACTTGGATCTGACTATAAAAAATGATTTAGAATGAAAATTATATCATTGTTGCTTTGCAAACAAACTTTGGCAGGGTTTTCTTTCATTGTTTGTTTGTATTGCAATTAATTGTATTTGTAATTGATCTGTGCTGATGACATTATATTGATTGGCTTAATGCTGTAATGAAAGCTTAATTGGGGTGTTTTGCTGGATACTTCTAACATTCATAGTATCAACCCATAGTCATACCACTTGGCTCATATATAATCCCATGTTGCAGTTTGTTGTCCATAAAATTGATTAATTGAGCTGTAACTGCAGATTAAATAATAAATAGACTCTACCACCTCGCTTGTGCCAGAGTATTGAGAAGGCCTTTTACCTGTTCAATGTTCCCTAACTTTTCATTCGTAATTAGATGAGAAGGTAGGACTACACAAACTAGGGAGAGGAGACGGGAATGGAGGAGAGAAAGGCAAAATGTAGAGAATGAACAGTTGTTCTTAAAGGGAGGAGGTAGGAGATATAAGTTTGATCTCTCTTTTTCCACCTTCTGTCGTCTCACTTTCTTCTCTGTCACTAACACATTTGTCTAAATTAATTCTCTCTTGTCTTCTTATTTGCCCTGAAGTTGCCATTACTTTCACTTAGTCCTGTGGCCTATGCTTCATCCCCTCAAAGCTAAAATGCAATATAGTAGGTCAAGTTCCTGATGTTGAGTAATTGCTTGTGGGCACATTCCAGTGTTAAATAACTGCTCCGATAGCATAGAGTCATAGAGATGTACAGTATGGAAACGGACCCTTTGATCTGACTCATCCATGCTGACCAGATATCTGACCCCAATCTAGTCCCCCCTGCCAGCACCCTCCCCATATCCCTCCAAACCCTTCCTATTCATTTGCCCATCCAGATATCTTTTACATGTTGCAATTGTACTTGCCTCCACCACTCCCTCTGGCAGCCCATTCCACACATATACCACTCTCTGCGTGAAATGTTGCCCCTTAGGTCTCTTTCTTTTTTTATATATCTCACCCTACACCTATGCCCTTTAGTTCTGGATTTCCCCCACCCCAGGGAAAAGATCTTGTCTATTTACCCTGTCCATGCCCCTCATGATTTTTCAACCTCTATAATGCCACCCCTCAGCCTCTGATGCTGCAGGGAAACAGTCCCAGCCTGTTCAGCCTCTCCCTATAACTCAAATCCTCCAACCTTGGCAATATCTTTGTAAATCTTTTCTGAACCCTTTCAAATTTCACAACATCCTTCTGATAGGAAGGAGACCAGAATTGCATGCAATATTCCAACAGTGACCTAACCCATGTCCTGCACAGCTGCAACATGACCTTCCAACTCCTGTACTCAATACTCTGACCAGTAAAGAAAAGCATACCAAATGTCACCTTCACTATCCTATCTACCTGTGACTCTACTTTCAGGGAGCTATGAACCTGCACTCCAAGGTCTCTTTGTTCAGCAGCCCTCCCTAGGACCTTACCATTTAAGTGTATAAGTTCTGCTTAGATTTGCTTTCCCAAAATGCAGCACCTCTCATTTATCCGAATTAAACTCCATCTGCCACCCCTCAGCCCATTGGCCCATCTCATCAAGGTCCCATTGTAATCGAAGGGATCTTCACTGTCTACTACAGCTCCAATTTTGGTGTCATCTGCAAACTTACTAGCAAAAGGCATCTTGTTAAATCTGTAGGGTATTTTGATATATGTTACATTAATAATGTGTTAAAGTTGCTTGGAAAGTAGGAGAGATGGTCACCATGTTTGAAATCCTACTCCCTAACTGAGGCTGTAGATTTGGGCATGCTATCTAGTGAGGAGGGCAATTCAGAAATGCTGACCAGAAGAAAGCATGAGAGAAAATAGAAAGGGACCAGAGATATGTACACAAAGGAAGATGATGGGAATGTGGTTGAAAGGAAGGAGAGGAATGTGGTATAGAGACAGTAATGTATAACTTAAACAGATTTCATAGTTTGATACAGTATCAAAGAATGACACTTAGCCTATTGTGCATGATTTGGCTTTTTGACAGAGCTATCTAATTAACCTTTTTCTTACTGAGTATTCCATTTACTTTTTGAAAGATGCTATTGAATATGTTGCAACAGCTTTTTCAGACACCACAACCCAGATCATCACAACTTGTAGTGTAAGTAGGTTTCTTTCAAAAAACAAATGATAAAGTGAGAAGTTAACATTAAATTTGTGCCTTCCGTTACCAACCTGGTGATATTAACCTTATTTGCACTTGACATGATCCAGCAACAACACTAATACTCAAACTCTACTATTCCTAGGATCACCACAAAAGTTAAGATTTAATCCAAGTATTCAATGTGCCCAACTTACCACAATTTTACAGAAAAAAATGACCAGATTTCTGTATGAAACAAGAAGTACTTATTACAAATAACAAAATTCCAACCATCGGTAAAGCAGAAGTTACTAGCAGATTATTGATAGTACAAACTCTGGGGGGAGAAAAAGTAAAGAACTGCAAATGCTGGAGATCTGTGACCAACATTGCTGGAGAAACGCAGTGGGTGTGACAGCATCTGTAGGATGAAAGCAGAGTTGACATTTTGCATCTAGTGACTCTTCAAGAACTGATAGCAGCTAAGATGTGGTATTAATGTTGAAGATGAAGTTGGGGGAGGTGAGCAGATAGGTGAAGATAGATTTCTGGGACAGAGAATTGAAAGGGGAAGGCAAACAAGGCCAAGACAGAAAAGAAGCTGAATAAGTGACCATGAGAGCTGAGTGTAGGAGACAAAGGGTAGACCATGCTGAAAGCAACACATGTCATGACTAGGTACGTGGAAGAATAGAAATAAGCTCTAAAGGTGTTGAATTCAATGTTGAGTACTAGAAGCTGCAGACTGCATCGGTTGAAAGTGAGATGTAGCACTGCTTACGCTGAGACTCACCGGAACACTGCAGCAGGCTTGTGACAGAAATGTCAGTTTGGGAACAGTATGTGTTGAAATGGCAGGCAACTAGAGGCTTGGGGTCACTTTAGCAGGCGGAACATAGATGTTCCATGTATCTGCTGCCTTTGACTTTTTTAGATGGTAATAGTTGTGGGTTTGTACGGTGATTTTTTTGTTTGCGGTGCATCTCTCAGTTGGGTGCTCTGCTGCTATTGAAAGTTGATGGTTAAGGAAGTGGATGTTTTAGATTACTTAGTGTGGAAACAGGCCCTTCGGCCCAACAAGTCCACACCGACCCGCCGAAGCACAATCCACCCATATCCCTACATATACCCCTTACCTAACACTACGGGCAATTTAGCATGGCCAATTCACCTAATCCGCACATCTTTGGACTGTGGGAGGAAACCGGAGCACCCGGAGGAAACCCACGCAGACACGGGGAGAACGTGCAAACTCCACACAGTCAGTCGCCTGAGGTGGGAATTGAACCCAGGTCCCTGGCGCTGTGAGGCAGCAGTGCTAACCACTGTGCCACCGTGCCGCTATGTTGCCAATCAGCATGTTGCCCTGTCCTTGTTCATGTCAAGCATCTTGAATGTGGTTGGAGCTGCAGTCTTCCAGATGAGTGGGAAGTATTCTTTCGTATTCCTCACTGCTGTCCTTTTAGATGGTGGACAGGCTTTGAGAGGTAAGTTGCTCGCTGCAATATTCTTGGCCTTTGACTTGGTCTTGCAGTTTGTATGGCAAATCCGGTTGCATGTCTGCTGAACGGTTATTGAGTAATTTTGGTCCCCATATTTAAGGAAAAATACTATTTCATTGGCGGTAGTTCAGGGAAGGTTCACTAGGATGATTTCTGGAATAGGATTGTCTAATGAGCAATGATTAAACAATTGGGTCTCTACTCATTCAAGTTCAGAAGAATGAGAGGTGATATAATTGAAATATGTAAGATTCTTAAGGGGCTTGAGAGAGTAAATGCTGAGAGAATGTTATGCGTCAAGGGAGAGTTTAGGACCAGAGGGCAAAGTCTCAGAATTTAAGACTGTGATGAGATGGAATGTCTTCTGAGGTTTGAGAGTCTTTTAAACTCTTTGCAACAAAGAGCTGTGGGGGCAGAGTCTCTGTGTATACTTAAGGTTGAAATTGATCAGTAGGGAAATCCAAAGATTACAGGAAAAGGCAAGAAAGTTGACATGAGGAATGTCAGATTAGCCCTGAATGTATTGAATGGTAGAGCAGACTGTAGGGGTCGAACAGAATACTGCTGTTCCTATTTCTTTTCGTAACCTTTGGGATGTTGATAATTGTGGATTTTGCAATGTTAACACCATTGAATGTTAAGGGATGATGGTCTCTAGGTGGAGATGGTCATTGCCTTACATTTGTGTGGTGTAAATCTTGTGTGCCATTTCTCAGTCCTAGCCTGGCTATTGTCCAGATCTTGCTGTCTATGGAATGCTTTCGTACCTGAGGAGTCTCGAATGATTACATTATGTACGTCACTATCAGCGAACATCCCTATTTCTGATCTTTATGATGGAAGGAAGATCATTGATGAAGCAGCTGAAGATGTTCAGGCTTAGGACACTACCCTGAGGAACTCCTGCAGAGACCATCTTCCTATGTGCCATGCATAACTCGAACCAGCAAACAGTTTTTTTTCCCCCCGATTCCCATTCACTCCAGTTTTGCTCAGTTTTTTTGCCACACTCGGTCAAATGCAGCCGCAAGGGCAGCCATTCTCACTTCACCTCTGGAATTCAGCTCTTTTGTCCAAGTTTTAACCAAGGTTGCAATGAGGTTTGAAACTTGAATGGCCTTGGCAGATCTCAAATTAGGTGTTTCTTCAAGACCTCTTTAAGTCCTCAAATTGCAGTGATTAGCTACCAAAAATCATGTGTAAGCCTGCCCTTTTTGTCAAGTTTGAATGCAGCAACTGGAGAAACTTATATGGACTTGTGCATTCAGTTCTACCAAGACTGTTTCTACCATATAGAATAAATTGTTGTCATAATGTTGAGGACAATTACTCTTAGCTCTTGCATTTTTCTTGCACTAAGGTGCTTTAGAGTCTGGTAGTCTGATAGAACTGACATGGAAATTCTGTAATGTGTTTGTAGATGAGTAGATGTAACTTCTTGGCACTACAATGTAAAACATCTTGTGCTTAATACTTCTGAAGTACTTGGTTGACTGTAAAATATTAAAGTATTATAAAGTTGGAAATATTGCAGTCTATCTGTTCTTTTTGTTTTGATATTGAATGAGGGACAAGTACCGGTCAGGACACAGAAGAGAACTTCAATGGCTCCTCCAAACATTTTGCTCATGATTGAGAAGACTATTAGGGCAGCAGCTGGCTAGGTATATATGCATTGTCTTTGAAGATAAAGTATTCCAATGCAATTTTCCACATTGCATGTGAATGCCAGAGTCATCAATACTTCGGAATATTTTGTGAGTGAACAGGTTAGTTCTGGTGGATAGGTTTTGAACTTTTGTTTTCTTGTATCAGATGCAGGTATCACTGATGAAAGTTGGCATTTGTTGCCCATACCTAATCACCTTTTTAACTGTGTGGCTTGCACAGCCATTTCATAGGGTAATTGAGAGTCAACCACATTGACACTGGTATGGAGTCATGTATACCAGACCAGATAAGGAGAGTAGATTCCTTTTCCAATAAGATGTTGATGAACCAGATGAGTTTTTCATTATAACAATGGTTATGTGATCGCCATTTGGTTACCTTCTAAATCTGGATTTTATTGAATTCAAGTTTTACAACTGTCGTGATGAGGTTCAAAACTGTGTGCCCAGAACATTAACCTGGGTCTCTGGATTACTAGTCTAGTGACACTACAACCATGTCACCATCTCTCTGATATTGTTAGCCTGATCTGCTAAATATTGGTTTAACATGCAGAAATTCCTGTGTTGTAGTTTCTTACAGAAGTATGCTCCTTGTATGCCTTTTTATAATCTCTATTAAACTAACTTTTTCTCCATCACTTTAATGGAGTTATGAGAGTATTCAGGATGACATGGTTCTAGATTTCATCACATGTTTGGACTACTCGTTTTTCTACATGTCCAAATCAAACATGGTGGTAAGTACCACTACCAAACAACTATGAATTAGAACCACTATATTTGTGATAGGAAAATTGGTCAGCTAAGGTTTAGTAGATTACTCCTGCACAGGATCCCTTATCACCTCACATTGGTATATTCTGGCTGTTGTGTATTCAGGACTGGGACAATGTGGTCAGTGGTGGTAGTACTGAGTTGCTTTTGATGTTGAAAACTGTCATCAGAAACTTGAGGCATACTGAAAAATATTTTTGGGTGTATGAATTTGAAAACTTGTTCATGCTTTTTCTGGAACAATCAAAAATAGGGAGTGCTCGAGGACCTTAGCAAATGGAGAGAGATTAGCAGTCAGTGATTCAAGTCCAGTGACTCTGTGTCAATGCTGTTCTGACAAACGATCATTGGTCTCAAAATGTTTAACTCTGTTTCTCTGTCTACCGATGCTGTCAGACCTGCTGAGTTTTTCGAGCACTCAATTTTTGTTTGTTTCAGATCTTCAGCATCCGCGGTTCTTTGCTTTATTTTAGTGCTTTCCCTGACTTTATCTGACTCAAACCCATGATACTCCATTAGGTTTGGAACCATACTGATGATTCCAGGCCAAACCTACTACCTTAATGGTGAGACAGAACATAACTGAAAACTGGTATGAGTGATCATTCTGTGCGACTGAGGGCACATATGGGTCAGACTGGGTAGAGTTTGCAAGATTACTTCTGAAATTAAAAGTAAACCAGTAACCATAAATCCCCTTTTCTTTTCCGCTTTTATTCCATAAAGTACCAGGTTTATTGAATTTACTGTTATAGCTTTTCACAATAGAAATTACATTTCCAAATTATCCATGGTTTGTAATAGTTTAGGTATTCAACAAATATTTTGGAAAATTTGAATTGGAAAGTGTCAATGGCTGAGAGTGTTTTATACATAAATGAATATCATCAGTGTCCTAATAATATCTTTACACTTGTTCTCAACAGCAGGCAAAAATTGAGGAGGAAGAGCTTAGACGTAAACAGACTGCTGGTGATGCAAGTGAATGTTCAACTTCTGAACTGTCGAAACGTCCAAGAATAAAAAAGAGTGCATATTTCAGTGATGAAGAGGAGCTGAGTGATTGATTTTTTTTTGTAACAATAAGTACACATGTATTTAAATGGAGAATTGGTGTTAAAAATAAAATTCCAGATTATTTTAAATGACGGTTCGTGGCTCTTGAACGACTGAAAACGTTGCAAATATGTGCACTGGATATTTTAATACTTTTTTTGTAATATGTGAGTTTTTCTTAAGTGCATTCATTATTCATTGTTATTACTGCAAACCTCCAAATTGGTTGGGGATTTTGAAGATGCATGCAAGCAGTTTTGAACTGTAACTGTCCGCACAACTCTTTGTAGATCAATAGTTAATGAAGATCTTTTTTTCCTCTGTTATTGCCACATTCAGCTATAGACTTGGAACTGTCTAACTCACTAAGACAACAATCTCACAGTGGTTGGCACTGCTGCCTCACAGCACCAGGGTCCCAGGTTTGATTACAGCCTCGGGCAACTGTCTCTGTGGAGTTTGCACATTCTCCCTCTGTCTGTGGGTTTCCTCTGGGTACTCCGTTTCCTCCCACAGTCCAAAGATGTGCAGGTCAGGTGAATTGGCCTTGTTAAATTGCCCATAGTGGTAGGTGCATGAGTCAGAGGGAAATTTGTCTGGGTAGGTTGCTCTTCGGAGGATCGGTGTGGACTTGTTGGGCCGAAGGGCCTGTTTCCATACTGTAGGGAATCTAATCTAATCTATTGATTACAAAATTTGTTTTCATTCCCTTGGGGAAACAATTCCTTACATTCTAAGTATGCAAACAATTCCCATTGAATATCATTAACTGCAATGGGAAAATAATCTATGATGAAGCAACTAGTGATTCTGAATTGGTATTGCAGGCATTAGGATTGAAAAATCATACAAAAGTAAGTCAGTTTTGAGCTTTTTTTTGGCAATATGAAAAATTCATTCTCTACTGTGAACTGAGGTCATTGTGATTTCCTTTTAATCTATCACAATTGTATCTTTTTTTAATGGAAACTCTTATCACTTTTTATTTTGCTTTATTATAGTCCCAAATTGCTGGATTATATGTTTAAATGGTTAGTTTTGTTGGTAATGATAGCATCCCATATTACACACTTGGCTCATCTAGCCAAATGAAAGCAAAATTATAATACTTCCAGAAATTAGTTTTTAATTTCAGAAGTGTGCAGCAGATTAAGCAACATCAACAGAGAAACATTTAACATTTCAGTACAATGAGTTCTGTATATAAGCTTTGAGATCATGTATCACAGTTTCGAGTGTTAATTTTTTTTTATTTTGAAAGAATAATAGTTAATCTATGGTGTTTTATCTTGATTTTGAATTGGAAGAAACTTTGAAACAGGAATCTCTTCTCACCAGTCATTGAATACTGACTTCAGACAGCATGTCTTGATGAACCTGGACTTGATGGACTTAACATTTTGGTGTTTAAATTACAGCACGTTGGCTATTTACAACTTATAAGTTCTGACAGAATCACTCTCAAACCCTGTATGTGTATTTTTTATTTTCTGGTTATGCTGTTTTAATTTCATAGGTTTGTTAATTTGAAAAGAGATCTTGCTGCTATTGTCTCACTTGGTGAATAAATGCAAAATTAGAACACCAACAACAATTTGTATTCACTGTTTGGGATAAATAGCAATGATAATTCACCCTTCACAAGATAACTGCAAAAATCTAAATGTTATATCTAAGCAGCCTATAAAGTTAAAAAGCTTGACCCTCTAACTTCAATGAGAAGATTTGTTTAAACGTAACTCCAATCTAGCATAATACACATAGAATCTATGTGTTAGTGCTTTATAATGACAAAGCATTGCATCATCTAAATTGATATGTTGTGGAAAATTGGCTAGTACATGTAAATAAAAAATAAATTAAAAATTTGTCTTTTTGACACTCTTATCAGTTTGATGCAATTAGATTGTTGTAGCCTGTGGTCATAATGTGACTGTGACTGGAGATGGTAACCCCAAATTTGCTGCTTAGGGTGAACACAGTCCAATTAACTGCAACCTTTAGTATCTGGCGATCTGATGTTCTGAGGCCTATTTGCCAATTGGTTAGCTCAGTTGACTGGTTTGCGATGCAAAATGAAGCCAGCAGCATGGGTTCAATTCCCATACTGGTTGAGGTTACCATGAACGACTCCTTCGCAACATCGCACCTCACCCAAGGCATTATGACGCTTGATTAAATCACCACCAGTCATCTTTGTGTAATAGCAAAGTCATGTTCCTTGTTAAGATTATCTACCTTAATACAGATAAGGAAACTTTCCTAATTATTGTAAATGCATTGTTCTCTGTAAACCTGACAGAATAGCCTGTTAATCAGCTGTGTGTCAGTTTATTGGTCACAAGTTTTCATTTCAGTGCTAAAACTTCTGCTCCGATGTCTATTTTTCCTTGAATCATCAATAATGTAGAGATGTAAACTACTAGTTGCAGTATTGTTCTCAACATGAAGCACCAATTAATCATGTCATACAGCAGGTAAGCCATCAACCACTCCATTTCAAATTGCTCTCTGAAACTAGGATCCCTATCTCCAAATCTCATGCAAATTGCTTCTCTCATTTATCAATGTATAAATCAAAGTGTTCTTTATACTAGTTTCAAATGTGTGAAGGCTCAAGAGCTAAGGAAATAATCTCATGCAATAGCTGCAGATCTGTAAAATTCAAGCTTTGTTTGCAAATCTCAGATTCATTCTGCATTAATTTACAGGATAGATTTAGGCATTCACTTTGTGATTACTTGCTTTGCTGATCAACAGCTGTTTGTTTGGTATACAGTACTTGCATCTTAAATGTTTCATTTACATTTTCTATTCATTCTTATACTAGTCTTTAAATCCATATTGCTTTTCTTCATTTCAAATCAACTGTGTTTGCATGATGTCAGCTATGGATTCAGATTACAATGACCATTTTCTTAATATTTTTCCTAGTTGTGGAGCTGTCTTCCAGGAAGTTTAATCAGCCGGGGAAGTCTCAAATAAGGAATGTAATGCACAGCTGAACAAATAGTTGGTAAATTCCCTGGTTTGCTTTTCTTCACCTTGGAGTGATATACAAATTTCCATGTTACTGTATTATGGCAGAGCCCACAACAAAACTCCTTTGCTGTATTTTACCATTGTTCTCTGTTAGGAAATATACAGTTGGCCACAGAAGTCTCCTGTCTTCTCCTTCACATGAGTTGTATCTCTACTGGTGAAACATTCAATGCTTTATTTTACCAAGTAGAGGTGATAATGTAGATATATGTAATTAGTTGATACATTTGCCATAAATATGTCACGCACCACAAAAACTGTAGGAACATTCTCGACATTGGCCTGAAACATCAACTCTGTAATCCTTCACGGAAGCTGCCAGCCTGCTAAGTATTTTCATGATTTGTTTTTATTATAATCCAATATTGGGTTGCTCGCTTATATCTTTTGCTTCTGTCAATCCTATTTGTAAATAAATCTAAATTAGTATTTGAACACGAACAAACTGGCATAATGTGTGATGCAGCAAACTTCTTATAAACAAGCACGTGTGGGACCAAGAATCTGATTGGTTGATGAAATATTCTGGTTGATTAAGAGTAAAAATACACATGAAGCAGGGGTATGCACATCATTGTTACACTTTACAGCATAAACCAGTTGAATAATAATGCAACTTTACCTTCAATAAAACTTACCGCTAGAGCATCTTCTCACTTGCATCCTCAACTGACAACTTTTGACATTGTGGAAATTGTGATAATATGTTAATTTCCAATATTTTATGGTATGTCATTTTTGCCGGTTTATAGAGAGTGCTGATTCATTAGGTGCCAGGTAAAACCAAGTTTGCTGTATTTTCTGACATCCTTCAATTTCTCACATGACCAGTTTGCCACAGGTAAGTTAATTAATTGGCCTGAGCTATGCTGTACCAAACCAAATACTTTTCAAGAATAAATGTAGGTTTTGGTTTGAAGGATTTGGTCTACTTATCAAAATAATATCCAGCCACATAACCACAAAAGGTTATGAAATAAAGAAACTTATCATGTCAATAGATTTAAGTCAATGGAATATAAGATGAGGGAAAGAATTTTGATTGAAGAAGGTTATTCTACCATTCTAATAACTTCAGACCACACTGAAGTAATGCACACTATACTGCAATTTATTTTCTGTGGTGAGAGTTGCATTTAATTTCCAATGTATACCTTTTTATAGTAATTTAATTACTTTTTTAAGCATGGTCATTGTTACAATCTAGAGAAGGTTACTTTAGTTGAGTGAATTATTAAGTGAAGAAACATATAAACAATTGCGTGGGTGGCACAGTGGTTAGCACTGCTGTCTCACAGCGCCTGAGACCCGGGTTCAATTCCTGACTCAGGCGACTGACTGTGTGGAGTTTGCACGTTCTCCCCGTGTCTGCGTGGGTTTCCTCCGGGTGCTCCGGTTTCCTCCCACAGTCCAAAGATGTGCAGGTCAGGTGAATTGGCCATGCTAAATTGCCCATAGTGTTAAGTAAGGGGTAAAATGTAGGGGAATGGGTGGGTTGCGCTTCGGCGGGTCGGTGTGGTCTTGTTGGGCCGAAGGGCCTGTTTCCACACTGTAAGTAATCTAATCTAATCTAGTTGGAGGTTCAATATGTGTTTGGGCTGATTTAAATTTGGGCAGTAATGTAATTAGCCTTCATCCCCCTTTTATTTGGATAGGAAGATTTGCTTTTTTCAGTCCCAAGATGCTACCTAGTGATCTCTTGAAGCAATTTCACTATGTTATTAGACACACTTGGGTTATCTAGTGCGCTGATGTACAATATAAGTTAGGTAAATGCGAGGTGATGCATTTTGGTAAGACGAACAAGAGCAGCACTTGTACAGTTAATGTTAGGGACCTGGGGAGTGGTGTTCAACAGAGGAACCTGAGGGTTCAGATACACAGTTCTTTGGAAGTTGCATCACAGGTAAACAACATGGTTAAGAAAGTGTTTGGCATGCTTGCCTTCATTGCTCAGATCATTTAATATAGAATTTGGGATGTCATTTTATTGTTGGTAAGGACAGTTTGAGTACTGTGTGCAGTTTGGGTCGCCCCACTGTAGGAACGATATTATTGGAAAGGATGCATAAAATATTTACACTGATGTTACTGATATTGGAGAGTTTGATTTATAAGGAGAAGCTAGATAGGCTGGGACTTTTTTCCCTGGAACGTAGGAGATTGAGGATGACCTGAGGTTTATAAAATCAGGAGGTCATAATTTTAAGGTGTGAGGAGAAAAATTGTAAAGGGACCTGAGGGACAACTTTTTCATACAGAGGGTGGTTTGTATGTGGAATGAGCTGCCTGAGGTGTGGTCGATAGATGTATAGTTACAACATTTTAAAAAAAACATTTGGAGAGATATATGACTTGGAAATGTTTAGAAGGCAATGAGCCAAATGTAGGCAAACAGGTCTAGTTTATTTTGGAAAATTTGGTCGGTATGCACAAAAGCTGGACAGAAGGATCTGTTGACATGCTAAATGACTCTGACTCTATTTGTCTTGTTCTTTCTATGGCTTAATCTGTATGTCCAAACAATTTCAAGAGCTTTGTAATTGAACACAATAGGTATGTCTCTGTTCAGTCATATTTTTCAGTATCTTTGCATTAAGTTTCTTCTGTTTTTCTCTTGAAGCAGTCTCACACTCGCCATATTAAACAGCCACGTGTCTGCCCAATGTTTTCCTGAAGCTTTTTGGAATTCCTCTTAGGAACAGATTCAAAGGTAGGAGTTGGTCTTTTATCTAATATGCATATGGGGGTTCGGTTTATGTCTGTTGCCAAATTTGTAATCTCTTGAGTGCCGATCCATCTGGGGATTCAGAATGTAGGATGTTCAAGGAAGGATATCATACTCCATCTGACTCCAGTGTATTAACTTTAATTTCAATTGGACATGCTTTACATAATTTATTTGTTTCTGGTGAGCTCTGAATAAAGGAAAGCCACTTGGTCAAAAAATATTGCTGCTGTAAAGGAATGGACTTAATAATCATGATTGTGGGAAATTATTTCAAGACTGGTAGTAATGGTCTTCTGAAGTTGCAATGACTGGATGATTCTGGTATCATTTGTAATGACAGCCCTCCAGCATTGCTCAAGTAGCTATTCTTTAACTAAAAACGTGGATATCAAATGTTGGCAGGTGGTGGAAAGTACTATTTCAGTCCATTCACTCAGTGCCCCTACATGCAGTTCAATCAAAAGCTTTTGTTCTAATATTGAGTAATATAACTGGAGGGTGAACATTGCCTGTTAGATTGTAATTCTATTCTAGTGTTTTGCAATCAACCCAGTTGGGTTTTTTGGATCTTGTTCTTTTTCTTTTAACTTTGCAATCATTACTTAGTTCTTATAGAGTCATAGAAACATACGGCACGGAAATAGTCCCTTTGGTCCAACTCATCCAGTCCCACCTGCCAGCAGCCGGTCCATATCCACAAGATAGTTCTGTGGACTTTCCAAATTTTCAACTTTTGAAATGTGTTAAAGAAGTGTGGATGCTGAAGATCTGAAACAAAATTAGACGTTGCTAGAGAAACTCAGCAGGTCTGGCAGCATCTATAGAAAGTTAATATTTTGAGTCTCATGACTCTCTTCGA
This sequence comes from Hemiscyllium ocellatum, assembly GCF_020745735.1. Lineage (NCBI taxonomy): Eukaryota > Metazoa > Chordata > Chondrichthyes > Orectolobiformes > Hemiscylliidae > Hemiscyllium > Hemiscyllium ocellatum. Next base: position 58,932,695 of record NC_083419.1, read on the forward strand.
GAAGAGTGAAGAGTTGCACTACAAAACGCCCATTCACCATTATCCCTGTAGTTACTGACTCTCATTGGCTGTAGGCTAGGTAATTCTTCTTTTATGAACAAAAATATAAACCCTTCTGGGGTCTCTCCACCTCCCTATCTTTGGTCTGCAAAAGCCTTCCAAAATTTCTGTACTGCAATTTTAGCCTACACATCCCACATTTTTGTCACTACCATCGGTAGCCGGACTTTCAGCTGACAACGTCCTACATTTGGCAATTCTGCATTTAAACTGCCTTGCTATTTTTTTTCTATGGATGCGCCTTAAAACATACTATTTCAATCAAGCTTTTGGTCTTAGATATTAAAATTGTCATGCACAGTTCATTGTTTTATTTGATTATGCTCCTACGAAACATCTTGGGATATTTCCCGACTTAAAAGAAAGCAAGTTATTTGAGGAAGTAGACTTCAAGTCTTAAATTACCATGAGTGATTATACACATTGAGGTTGTATTCCTGAAATTTAGACTGTGGAAGAAGGATTTCATTGAAGTTTTGAAGATATTAAAGGAAGTTGATTGGGAAAATATAAATGATGACCGCTAGTTAGGGGAAATAGAAGCTATTGCTGCTGATTGGAAAATCTGGGAAAAGAGAGCATAGTCTAAAAGTTACAGTATTTAGTTGAGGAACACTTCTCTACACACTGTAGTAGAGATTTGAAATTGTCTTCTGCAAATAATAGTTGATGCTCGGTCAAGAGTGAGTTTTGATTGCTGGAAAAGATCTGAAATAAATTTTCTGGGCTGTTCTTTTGCCTCTTCAAAGTGATTTAATTGGCTGTGGGTTGATAAGGAGCAGTTGGTGTGGTGGGTTTCTGTTTGTGTTCCTGATGTCATACATTGGGTAAACTTGATGGAACAGCATGTCTTTTCCTGTCAGTCATTTTTACCTGTTTGTCAAGTGCTTGTATCGACCAGGTCTATTGAAAGTTTCATTTGGCATGTGAAAGTCATGATTGTTTTATGTAACATTTATACTCAATGTGTTATAAAACTGTCTTCTCTAACTTGCTCCAAACAGTGGTAAATCGAGAAACAATGACACAAAAAAAATCTTCAAATCACATATGATCAGCAAAATCATTATTATAAAGTACTGGCAAATTCCCACTAATACCTTATTTAATACACATGATGCAAAGTAATAGAAATGGTGGCAATCTGAAATAAGATTGGAAGTACTCATCCAATCAAACAGTTCTTGTGCAGAGAGCCAGGTTGGATAATGTTTCATATCTTAGGAGCATAGATTTATGCATTCTTAATTGCTAACTTGCAGGATATTCTGCCAAACCTCTGTCCTTTCATCTCATTTCCTGCACATACCAGTGGAATCTTTGGCTGTCATTTGTATTGAATATTATTACTGTTGTTGAATATATATTAATATTCACCTATTCCCTTGCCTTTTATTACTGAAGTATTTCAAAATTATCCATTATCCTAATTGAATCAGCATCTCTACAGTCTTGTGACCAAATGAAAAGGCAGATGTGTATTTAACAAGATACAGCTATAGCATAAATGTGTCCAAAATTTCAATGGTTCATTGTGTAAGTACATTGTATCATGGAATATGAATTGGTCTCAGCTAGTGGAGTGGTAGAAGTGGTAGTAGAACTTTTGTGGCTCTTCTGAACAATTCAAAACGTTATCAAGAATTTCACATCCAGATGTTTTCTATCCAACATTTTCAGAGATGTTATTATTTACACCTGAAGCATGTGGAATTTGAATCCGGGCCTCTGGTTCAGAGGTAGGAACGTTACTAAAATGCCACAAGACCTCTTCCCAAGTTCCACTTCTAATGACTGTCTAGCATCATTAGCTAATAATGTCTATATATGGAACTCAACTAAAGACATTAATCAGCCTTGTTTGTCATATCCTTCATGGTCAAATGGTGCACCATAGCTCAGTGGATTCTCCCAAGACATGTCAGAATTATAATTGGCCAAAATTAATACCTTGATTAAAGGTGGGGGGGAGATCAGGATAAATCTTTCATCACTTCTTTTTGTCCTTCTCCAACCTCATCCTTCTCCTCAACTTAAATAACATCTAAGCTGTGAAGGTACAGTTAGAATATTGCTGTGCAAGAGATACAGAAGCAACAATCGAGCAGTAGTCCCTTTAAAATTGTGCAAGCATGGCAATCCCAAAAGGACCATGCAGTTCAAGAAATTAGTTGTCCATATTGAAGTGAAATTAAAAGGTACATTGCTCCTGACTGTAACCTCTTTTGTGTCTGCCTTGGAATAAATTCTTCCTACGAGTCATTACGAGGCACTTGTAAATTTCCAATGGTCAAACTTCAAATTCTCTTACAGTTCTGCTCAATTTACCTTTGGTGCTTTCTCCTATTCTTTCATTCTTGTTGTCCTGGAATGGCTGCAATCTCTGTGCCACCAAGTCTAGGGTTGTAGAATGTTTATGGTGTATTAATATTGCACTCCTTACTTGTTTAATCTTGCAGCTGTCTGCCAAAACCACTAATTCTGAAATACAAATAGAGCCTCCTATTTGATAGGCCGAATGCCTTACTTCTACTCCTTTTATCTTATGATTTCTCTTCTGCACCTCAAACCATCTCTTTAAACACACTTGCCATTCCCTTCCACCTCCAGTCATCACGAATCCCATTCTCTTGCCATTGACTAGAAGCTGACTCAAGCTGTTCGTAACTTTTTCCAACCCTGTATCCTTTCTGTCATCAAGGTTTCCAGTCCTTTCACTCATTTGCAGCTGAAACCCTTAGCTACACCATTATCACCACTCATCATGATAATTCTAATACTCTTGTGGATAATCTCCCACGTGAACTAACGGTCATTCCAAAACTCACTCACTTGTGTTCCCTGATTATTTTCTGCACTCACTAACATGCCATGGCTTTTGGCCTGGAACATCTTGAGTTCAAAATTCTCCTCTTTTTGTTTTGAAATCTCTCTGTAGCTTAATCTTTTTCTATTTGTAATCCCACATCCCTCAGATTTTTGCACTTCACCAGTTCTGGTCACTTGCACATCCTTGATTTACATCACTCACCAGCTTGTAGCCATGCTTCCACTCTTATAACCTCAGCTTTGGAATTTCCCCTAGATTCCTCTCCATTAAGATGCTCCTTTAAAACCTATAACATTGGCCAAAATTTGGTTATTTGAACTCTTATGACTTGGTGTCATATTTTGTTTGATGCGTCTCTGAAGTGCATTGGAATGACTCACTATGTTAAAGGAGCCTTACATGCGCAAGTTTTTGGAGTTTGTAGCCTACTTGCTGTATCAATAAGATTTAAGTGCAAGTCATACTATCCCTCAGGCTGTTTTGTTTATTCACTAAAATGGGAACTGATCAACTAACTCTATACTCCCATCCAATTCAGTATGTATTGATTTTCTTTAAAAAAAATACAACTTTGAAAATATGATTAAGCAACCAAAGCACTTTCTCGGACAAATTTCCAAAAAAACCAAGTGAAGAGATTTCTCACATTTAAGTCCAAAATAGCTGGTCCCCTATCCTAAGACAGTGCAGCTTATTTCTAGAATTTTTAAGTAAGGGAAACTGTCTTTTAACATCTTTTTGAAAAAGCTGTCTCAATCGTATCTGTTTCAACATGATTGCTCCTGACTCTTCTAAATATCCAACAGTATAAGCCTACTCTTCTGAATCTTTCCTTCCAGGACAAAGCTCATCCCAGGAAATGTTGTAATTGTACCTGTCTCCATCACTTCCTCTGGCAATTCATTCCTTACTCGCACCACCACCTGAATGAAAAAGTTGACCCTCAAATTCCTTTAAAATCTTTCACCATAAACCTATGTCCTCTAGTTTTACACTCCCCTACCCTGGGTAGATCTTGGCTATTCACCCCCATGCCCCTCATGATTTTATAAACTTCTATAAGGTCACCCTTCATCCTCCGATGATTCAGGGGAAAAAAGCCCCATCTTATTCAGTCTCTCCCTTTAGCTCAACCTTCTAATTCCGGCAATCCTTGTAAATATTTTCTCAACACTTTCAAGTTGAACAACATTTTCCGAATAGCAGGGACACCACAATTCAATGCAGTGTTCTAAAAGTGGCTTCACCAATGTCCTGTACAGCCACAACATGACGTCCCAACTCCTGTACTCAATGCACTGATTAATGTGCCAAATGCCGCCTCTACCATTCTGTCCACCTGGGACTCCATTTGCAAGGAATCGCGCACTTGCACTCCTAGGTCTCTTTGGGAATACTCCCCAGAGCCTTAACATTAACTGTGCCAGTCCGGCCCCTGATTTACCTTCCCAAAATGCAGTACATCTTGGCATATAGGGTTCAGGACCTCCCATTAAACTCAATCTTCCACTTGTCAGTCCATTGGCCTCTTATATCAATTTTGTATCCAATTGGCTAGCTCCCCCTGGATTCCATGTGATCTATCCTTGCACATCAGTCTACCATGCAGAAACTTGTCAAACACTAATTTTCCCTAATCAGTCATTGTTCTTTCTAAATGCATGTAAATTCTGTCCCTTAGAATCCCTTCCAGCAACTTGGGGTGTTACGCTGGCACACTGGTTAGCACTGCTGCCTCATAGTGCCAGGGACCCAGGTTTGATTCCAGCCTTGAGTAACTGTCTGTGTGGAGTTTCTACATTGTTCCTGTGTCTGTATGGGTTTCCTCCCACAATCCAAAGATGGGCAGGTTAGGTGGATTGGCTATGCTAAATTGCCCAGAGATGTGCAGGCTAGGTGGGTTAGCCATGGGAAATGCAGGGTTACAGGGATGGGATGAGTCTGGGTGTGATGCCCTGCAGGTTGGTGTGGATTCAATGGGCAGAATGGCCTGCTTCCACACTGTGTAGAGATTCTATGAACTTACCCACCTCCTGACATCAGGCTCACCGATCTAAGTTCCCAGGCTTTTCCTTACCACTTTGATTAAAGTGGTGCCACTGTTTAAGAAATATCCAGTCTTCTGGCACCTTGCCTGTGGCTATCAATGATACAAATATCTCAACAAGGGGCCAAGCAATCTCTTCCCTAGCATTCCACAAAGTTCTGGGATACACCTGATTAGGTCCTGGGGATTTATCCATCTTTTTTTCATTTTAAGATGTCCAGCATCTCCTCTTCTGTAATGTGGAGACTTTGAGACATTTATTTCCCAATGTTCTTGAGCTTCTGTGTCTTTCTCCACAGTGAAAACTGATGCAAAATGCTCATTTAGTATCTCACCCATCTCCTGTGATTCCATACATAGCCTGTTAATCTTTAAGGAGTCTAATTCTCTCCCTCGTTACTGTTTTGCTCTTAATATATTTGTAGCATCTCTTAGGTTGAGCATACAGTGTTAAGGACAATCCAATCTCTCTCCTTTTTTTCATTCCTGATTTTCCTCTTAAATATACTCCTGCCCTTATAGTCCTCCAGGATTCACTTGATTTCAGCTGCCTATACCTGACACATGCCTCCCTTTTTCTTGACCAGAACCTTAACGTCTCTACTCATCCAGCATTCCCTTCATCTACCAGCATTGACCTTGGCACCAACAGGAACATACAGTCTCTGAACTCTCATTGTCTCATTTCTGAAGGCTTCCAACTTTCTAACCATCCCTTTCCCTGCAAATAACCTTTTCCCAATCAGCTTTTGAAAGTTTCTGCCTAACACAGTCAAAATTGACCTTACCCCAGTTTAGGGCTTTAACTTTTAGATCAGGTCTATCCCTTTCCATCACTATTTTAAAAGTAATAGAATTATGATCACTTGGCTCTGCCTTATTTTCCAAAAGAAGGTCAAATTTTTCTCCTCCCCTAGTAGGTCCACATACTGAATAAGAAAATTTCCCTGTGTACACCTATCACATTCACACCCATCCAAGCCCTTGACAGTATGTCAGACTCCGATCAATGTTTGGAAAGTTAAAATCCCCTAGCATTACAACTCTATTATTCTTACAAACATCTGAGATCTCCTTACATATTTGCTTCTCAATTTCTTACTGACTATTGAAGGGCCTTTGGTACAATTCCAATGAAGTGATTATCACTTTCTTACTTCTCAGTTCCACCCATATAACTTCACTGGACGTTCTCCCAGGAATATCCTTCCTAAGTACAGCTGTGCTCTGTTATTCTTAACCAAAAATGCCACTTCCCCATCTCTCTCGCCCCTTGCCTCTTTCTATCCTTCCTCTAGTGTCTCTACCCTGGAATATTAAACTGCCAGTCTTGCCTGTCCCTGAGCCATGTTTCAGTACTGATTATGATATGCCAGTTTCTTGTTCCTGACCATGTCCTGAGTTCATCTGCCTTACCTGTCTGGCTTCTTGCATTGAAATAAATGCAATTTAATTTAGTTGGTTGACCTTGTTCACTGCCATACTCTTGCCTGCCTTGATTATTTAACTTGTTGCTCTTCTCTCCTGTACCAGGCTCTTTTCTCATACTCTCTTTGGGTTCCCTTCCAATTCAGGTGCAACCCATCCTCCTTATACAAGTCACTTCTACCCCAGAAGAGATCCCAATGATACAAAAATGTGAATCCCTGCTCCCTGCAAAGCTCCTCATCCAAGCATTCATCTGCCCTATCCTCCTATTCTTACTCTCACTGACACATGTCACCATAAGTAATATCCTCGAGGTCTTTTTTTTTTCAACCTCCTGCCTAATTCTCTATATTTCTAAATTTCTTATTCTCTCTGCAGAACCTCGTACCTTCCCTACCTATGTTGTTGGTACCAACATGTACAACAACTTTCTGGTCACTCTTTCCCCTTTCAGGATATTCTGCACCCCTCCAATACATCCTTGACTCTGGCAACAGGGAGGCAACACACCATCCTGATGTCTCACTGTCAGCCGCAGAAATGTATGTCTGCGCCCCTGACTAGAAAGTCCCCAACACAATTGATCACTCATAACCTGATATACCTCTCTTTTTATAGTAGAGACAGCCACTGTACCAGAAACCCGGCTGTCAGTGCTACAGTATCCAAAACAGCATACTTGTTTGAGACGGGGATAATCATAGGAGACTCCCGCACTACCTGCCTACCTCTCATTGCAGTAATCCATCTACCTGTCTGTATCTGCAGTTTTTCTACCTTGCTGAAACTGATCCACGTAATCTGATAGGATTTGCAATGCTCTAATTTTGTATGGTTATCAAAATTGATACATTTATATTTGGTCTTTGACTATAAATTATAGCACAGATCCTTGCAGCACCCTACTAGTAACTGCCTGATAAGCCAAAAGAATGACCTTTACACTCTGACTTTTCTCAATCTGTTGGTCAATTCTCTATCCATGTTAAAAGCTATCCCAGTCGCTGAAACAACGTAGACAGAGAAGATATCCAAAAAGCAAACAACACGTTTGCTGACTAACTGTGTTAGCACAGTCGTATTGCTCAAAAACACCTCTCTATGGTAACTGAATTTTTAAAATTCAATCAAGAGTCAGATCTCAGTAAAACAAAAAAAAACTCACCTGCTCATTATTTACAAAAATAAATAACAGATTAAGATTTTTAAGTCTTAAAATCAAATGCTTAGCTGATCAGACTCTGAAATCATCACTGATCATTCCCAGCTGCAATGTATAATTCTGATAATCAGATCTTCCAAGGTCAGCTTTCTTATCCACTCATTTAAACCCTTCTATTTTTCATAGGTGTTGTATGTCCTCCACTTACTTTCCATCTAACTTTGTATGGTTATCAAAATTGATATTTGTGTTTGATCTTTGACTAAAAATTATAGCACAGATCCTTGCAGCACCCTATTAATAACTGCCTGATAAGCCAAAAATGACCTTTACATTCTGACTTTTCTCCATCTGTTAACCAATTCTCTATCCATGTTAATACCTTCTGGTCCCACTTGCCACTTTTGTCAATGCTATTACAAATACAGTTTGGACACTGTTTTCCCCTCGGCTCCCCTGCTATTTGTAGCCTCAAAAATCTCAACAGATGTATCAAACAGGATTTTCACTTTATTGAAACACGTTGATATTCTAAGTGCCGTGTTGTCACTTTCTTAATGATGGTTCCGTGTATGATAGAGCACACATAAGAAACCAACCGAGCAAGATGCTTGCTCTTGTAACGATGATCAGGAATCTATTTTTCAAATATCGCTCTTTTGAGTCTTTGCCAGAGTTCCAGATGTCAGCCATGTACTTGTGAAAATCATCCTGGCTGAGGTGACCTACCACAGGTCACAATAAATGAGCAAAAATACGGGATTCATGCGCTGCAAGCAAACTTCAAGCTGAAGTACCCAGACGCATTGTTGTTTCCACCTAATATTGGAGAAAGATTGAAATAACAAGCCGAAGCCACGTGCGTCTGCAGAAACCAAAGGGCATGACCTTAATCTGTGGTATTCGAATATAATGACCAATAGATTTGCTTGCAAACGGTACAGTTCTATGTTTATTCTGCCGCATTTTTAAACGGTTACAAATCACTCGATTTGCGACAACGTGATTGGATTGTTGGAATCCAGTGTTATTCATGCGCCGTGACTCACCCGTCATGGTTAGAAAAAAAATGACCTATTTCACTCAGAAGTAAATCAAACTTCAGACTTTGCCAACCTTTTACATGAAAGCTGCTAAACATTAGCGCCGCGTATATGCCCCCATCTCCCACTCCGCGCTGACAGCTTTATCCCCAGGCACAGTAAGCAATTTTGAGAATTTAGCACAAACTCCCGCGTCCACCACATTCATTCATCGCTGCCCTCGGATGTCCTGTAGTCAGGCCGCTGATGTCATTTAATTTCATCATGCACGGGCAGGGAGAGGGGGTGGGGACAGCATCAGGGCTTCCTCCTTGGGAAAAGAGAAAAGAGTCAGCAAGGCATCGAACCGATGAGAGCAAAGATTTGTTTTTGTTGTGCATTCTCACCCCCCTCCCCCGTTGTGGAAACCATTGGCGCTGCTGGAGTGCGAGCGAACACCAGGTCCATTGCAAACCTACCGCCTTGTGCTCCGTGCGTCTGTTTCATAAAAATCCTGGCGAGCTGGTTGGCCCCCGGCACGCCACGTGAGGCGAGTCACAGGCCAGCTGGGGGTGGTTGGGGGGGGGGGGGTGAGGAGGAGGGGGGTTGCGGGGGGGTGTTGGAGGAGGGAGGGGGGAAATCCAGGCGCTAGTAGAGGAGCCCTGAGCCATTCAGGCCGGTTTCAAATAATAATAACACAATAATAAATAAAAAGAGAGGATTTAAGCCGCTATGGGAGACAAGAAGAGTCCCACCAGGTAGAGTACTTTCAGACCTTCCGCTCCCCTCACCGCCCCCGAGGGAGGGAGGGGTGAAGTGGGATACCCTCCCCTCTCTTTCTTTAAATGTTTTTAAGTGTGTGTATATGTGTGTGTCTGGAAGATGGCCCGGCCGCAGAATGGGAGCGGGAGTTCGGGAAGCGAAATGTTGCGGAGCTCGATACAATGTAGCAGCCATGGCGGACGGGTTTGTTACAGTGGAGTCAGTGCGTGCGTGCGTGGGAAATTGACACGGGGAGCTGCAGTTTCGCTCAAAGGATCTGGCTGTTTTTTCTTTTGATCGACACCGATTGCCAGGAAGGTCTTTCGGGGAGGAGGAAAGACCGAGAGCAAGCGAGGGGTGGGAAAGCAATGAGAGAAAAAAAGAAGAGCAAATTAGTTGCCAAATAAGCCGGGTGTACCTATGTATTTTTTTTATCACCTCTTTCCGTTCCTTTTGTTGTCCAAAACAGACCCAAAAGGCAGCCCAAACCTTCCACGGACGAGGGATACTGGGACTGTAGCGTTTGTACGTTCAAGAACAGCGCAGAGGCTTTCAAATGCAGTATGTGTGATGTCAGGAAGGGCACATCAACACGGTGAGTATCTCTACTTCCTTTTTTAAAAAATAATTAATCTCTTCCCTAGTCTATCTATCTACTGTAATAAATTTAATGTTGCACAAGCTGAAATAGAATCGGAGGAATGGGGGTCGTTGCGATCTATATTTCTGCAATCCTGGACACATTTGTCATTTCATCCTCTTACTATTTCCAAGTAATTTGGCTACAGTATTATCAGTGTTGAAGATCGAAAGCCCCACAGTCAGATCTATGAATGAAATTGAATTTTCAGTGCTGCTTAAGGGATGCTCTTAGATCATTGCTGCTTGGTTACATTTCTGGCTTTCAAAAACTGGTAGTTGAACAAACAAAAAGACTATGCCTCTGAATATAATTATTTCAAAAGCTTCAAGGATTCAAGCTCGTGAAATAATATCTGATTATGTTTCAAAAGCTGTGTTGTTTGCTATTTTAAAAATGCAATACTCATAGATTCAGACCAATAAATTTGTCTTAAATTGACCAGGGGGAAAAAGTGTATTCTGTTTCCTAATTTTTATTTTTCCAGCCAAGGCTCTTCACTTCATGCACTCTTCATTTAGCCTGGAGGCAAGTGAACATGTTCTTTGCAGTGGTTGCAATTGTAATAGGGTGTAATGGAATTGGGTTACATATTTATTTGTGGTTATTTTCATAAAACAGGGTATCTTTTACCAAATATGTATTGGTTGGAGTAGACATTTTCTATCTTCAGTTTAATGGTACTAAAATGCTACTTTATAAGTAGATGATTCATTGAAATACATTGTTGAGCAAGACTGTAGAAAGTAATCAGAAATTTGCATTAGTTTGAGCCATGAAGAGGGGCTTTCCACTAGGACTTGTCCTTGGTCGGAAGTAATAATGAAGATTTAGATTAACTTGAATATTCTTACTACTTTTTTCTTCACAGATGAAGCAAGTAGGAGGGCAACCTTCCTAGGAAATTGAATCATTATCTTAGGCATAGTCATTAACTTTGGATGCTTCAGTGCTCATGTCATTTCAGCTTTGTGTTTATCAGTTTCCTTGCACCATTTGGTTCAGTAACTGCATGCCATTTCTCCCGCTGATGGCATCAGTATTTGAATGTTTTAAATAAATAGCCAAAGACCACAGGAAGACATGTATTGTTTCTAAAACTAGTACAAATGAATAACTAGACACCCTTTTGTAATTTTATTTTGTTGAATGGAAATTCAAATTTAATTGCGAATGAAATCACATTTATGATTTCACTTTGATTGTTGTGTTTTTTTTTGCAGAAGTAGCCCATAATTTAATCTCAAGAATTTGAACACTTTTTTGCGGTGATCACTTGATCATCAATTGCCAGATGTAAAGGATGTTTTTTGACTTGTTCACAATTGTTACATGTCTGTCCATCATATAGCACCTCTTCACCTAGTTGAGGCAAATAATTGGAGATAATTTGATTGCAGTGGTGCTATTTGACTTAGGTTGCATCCTATACCCTCACCATTTTCTCTCCATGTATCTTAAAACAAACACGAAGAACATTGAAGAAACTCCGGTTTCACAGCATCTGTGGAGAGAGAGAGAGAAACGGTTAATGTCTCAAGTCTGGTATGACTCTTCAGAAATTATCTTGAAAGAGCTGATTCGTTGTTGGTTCATACTTTTTTTTTGTCTTCTGGCACCTTTCCCCAATGACACTTATTCACATATGAGCCTTAATGCTGCGTTTCAGCAGTCTTTTTGCCTACATCATAGTAAGTCCAATTTTGTCTGTATACACATCAAAACAGACGAACTACGGCAAACTTTTCTGATACTGAACAAGAGTCTTGGCTGATAGCTTCCCAAACAATTCCCAATTCAGCAAAAGCAATTGCAGCATTTCAACTAACCCTGTGTAGACCTTCCTGGTCTCTGCATCTCAACTATTCACTAATCAACTTGGAGTCGACAGGGAAATTGGAAGCTATGTTCTTGACATGTCCAGAATAAAAGCATAATCTTTCCACAGAAAGAAGTTTCAAGGGTTACCATTCCAAAATTAGAGCTAGATCATTTGTGAATGCAATTGACAAGTTTTTTTTTCATATAAAGGGTAGTGGAAAACATGAGCTCAAAACGTAGTGATTGCTGGACCAAATGTAATTTAAGACCATGTGATTTAAAAATTTGTTAAGTAAGATAGAATGAGGATGATGTTGAATCTGAAAACGGCAAGTTAATTAGAAAAACAGACAAGAGCAAGCCAGAGAATGAAGTAACTCTGAAGAATTAGACTGCATTTATTTATTTCAATGCAAGGGGTCTTACAGATAAGACCGATGAACTCCGGGCATATTTGGGAACATGGGATTGGGATGTCATAGCTATGACGGAAACTTGGCTGAGGGATGGACAGAACTGACAGTTCAATGTTCCGGATTTCAAATGCTATGGGAAAGATAGAAAGAGATGCAAAAGAGGAAGGAGAGTGGCATTTTTGATTAAGGAAAGCATTACTGGTGTAACGAGACAAGATATTTCTTAAAAAAACATTGAAATTAGAAATAAAAAAAACAAATGGACACCTCAATGAATTGTATTATACACCCCCAATAGTCAGGGAAATTGAGGAGCAAATATATCGAGAGTTCTCAGATATATGTAAGAATAATAAGGTTGTAACAGTAGGTGATTTTAATTTTCCAAGCATTGACTGGGACTACTTTCGTGTTAAACATGAGGATGGTGAAGAACTTGTTAAATGTGATCAAGAAAAATTTCTTCATCAATATGTACACGTTCCTATTAGAGATGGGGAGGTGAATGCCTAGTGGTGTTATCTCTGATCTGTTAATCCAAAGAGCCAGGCCATGTTCTGGGGACCCAGGTTCGAATCCTGCCACAACAAATACTGGAATTTGAATTAACAAAAATCTGGAATTAGGAGTTGAATGATGTCCATGAATCCGCTGTCAGTTGTTGGAAAAACCCATCTGGTTCACTAATGTCCTTCAGGTAAGGAAACTGCCATCCTTACCTCGTCTGGCCTATATGTGACTCCAGACCCATAGTAATGTGGTTGACACACAACTGCCATCTGGGCAGTTAGGGATGGGCAGTAAATGTTGGCCTAGACAGCGAAGCCCTCATCCCATGAATGAATAACCAAAAGACTTACCGTTCTCTTAGGCAATAAGACCAAGCAAGTGACTGAAGTGATAGCAGGGGAGCATTTTGGGTTTAGTGATCATAAGTCTATCTATTTTAAAAGAGTTATATAAAAGGATAAGCCTTCTATAAACATTTTTTTAAGTTGGAGTAAGGCCTGTGATCAGTGGAGTGTCACAAGGATCGGTGTTGGGTCACTATTTTTCATCTTTTATATAAATGATTTGGTTGTGAGCATAAGAGGTACAGTTAGTAAGTTTGCTGATGACACCAAAATTGGAGATGTAATGGACAGCGAAGATGGTTATCTCAGATTACAATGCGATCTTGATCGGATGGGCCAATGGGCTGAGAAATGGCAGATGGAGTTTAATTTAGATAAATGGGAGGTGTTGCATTTTGGGAAAGCCAATCTTAGCTGGACTTACACACTTAATGGTAAGGTCCGAGGGAGTGTTGCTGAACAAAGAGACCTTGGAGTGCAGGTTTATAGCTCCTTGAAAGTGGGGTCGCAGGCAGTTAGGATAGTGAAGAAGGCATTTAGTATGCTTTCCTTTATGGGTCAGAGTATTGAATACAAGAGTTGGGAGGTCATGTTGTGGCTGTACAGGATATTGATTAGACCACAGTTGGAATATTGCGTGCAGTTCTGGTCGTCTTCCTATCAGAAGGATGTTGTGAAATTTGACAGGGTTCAGAAAAGATTTATAAGGATGTTGTCAGGATTGGAGGGTTTGAGCTATACGGAGAGGTTGAATAGGCTAGGGCTGTTTTCCCTGGAACGTTGGAGGCTGAGGGGTGACCTTGTAGAGGGTTACAAAATCATGAGGGACATGAATAGGCAAGGCCTTTCCCTGGGGTCAGGGAGTCCAGAACTAGAGGACATTAGGATGAGAGGGGAAAGATACCAAAGGGGCAACGTTTTCATGCAGAGGCTGATACGTGTTTGGAATGAGCTGTCAGAGGAAATGATGGAGGCTAGTACAATTGTAGCATTTAAAAGTCATCTGGATGGGTATATGAATAGGAATGGTTTGGAGGGATATGGGCCAGGTGCTGGCAGGTGGGACTAGATTGGGTTGGTATATCCAGTCGGCATAGACGATTGGACTGAAGGATCAGTTTCCGTGCTGTACATCTCTATGGCTCTGTGACTCTACGGCAATGGAATGAGACAAGAACTTTCAAAGTTGATTGGAGTAGACGGTTTGCGATAATTGATAAGTGGAAGGCTTTAAGAGGGTGATAACGAGAGTTCAGAATCATTATGTTCCTGTTAGACTGAAAGGTAAGGCTGGTAAGATTAGAGCACAATGTATGGAATCAAGATATTGAGGTTCAAGTCAAGAATAAAGATTTGTAAATTAGATAAATAAAACTTCTGTTCAAATGAATCTGTTGGACATAATAAAGAGTGTAGAAACATTCTTTAAGAGATGGATATCAGGAAGGGAAAGAAGGGGATATGAGAGAGTCTAGATTGGCATAAAATGTTAAGGATAATCAAAGATTTTGCATGTACATTAAGAGCAAGAGAACAACTAGAGAGAAAGTAAGGACCCCTTAAAGATTAATAAGGTCATCATTGTGTTGAATTCTGGAGATAGGAAAGATTTAGATGAATATTTTGCATCAATTCTTCGTGTGGAGAAAGAAATGAAGGCGAGAACTCAAGGAAATAAATACTGATATTTTGAAAACAGTTCACATGACATAAGAGGAATTGGTGGTGGTCTTAGAAAATCTGAAGGTGGGTACCTTCTCCAGGACATGATCTAGTGTATGCTAAGATGTGGTGGGAAGTTAGGGAGGCAATTGCAGGCTACTTGCAGAAATATTTGTTATCTGTAACTACAGGTGGGGTGCTGGAGAGTCGCTTATCCTGTGCCTTTGTTTAAGAAGGGATGTAAGGAGAAGATTAGGAACTATAGATCTGTGAGTCTGACTTCAGTGGTGGGTAAGTTTTTTTTTTGGAAGTGATTCTGAAAGACCGGATTTTTATGCATTTGGGGAGGCAAGGAATGATGAGGGTTAGCCAGCATGGTTTTGTACAAGGGAAATCATCTCTCTCGAACTTGATTGAGTTTTTTGAGGAAGTAATCAAGAAGATTGAGTGCAGAGCGGTAGACATTGTTTACTTGGATTTTAGCAAAGCCTCTGCTGAGGTTCTGCCTGGTAGACTAATTAATAAGGTAAGATCACATAGGATTCAGGGTGAGTTTACCAATTGCATGCAAAACTGACCTAAAGGCAGGAGAAGTTTGGTGATGGAGGATTGTGTTTTTCAGACTGGAGATCTGTGACCAACAGGTCTATGGGGATCGGTGCTGGGTCCACTTTTGTTTATCATTTATATAAATGATTTGTATGAGAATATAGGAGGCACAGTTAATAAGTTCGCAGATCATGCCAGAGTGAATGGTATGGTGGATGTTGAGGAAGATTAGCTCAGATTACAAAAGAGATCTTGATTAATTGGGTCAATGGGCTGTGAAGAGTGGCAGATGGAGTTTAATTTGGATAAATACAAAGTACTGCATTTTTGAGAAAACAAACAAGAGTAGGACTTGTATAATTAAAAATAGGGCCTTGAGCAATGTTATCAAATGGAGAGATCTAGGGGTTCGCGAATACAATTCTTTGAAGTTTGCCTTATATATGGATAGGTGGTTAAGAAGGTGTTTAGGATGCACAGGTAAGATGTGATCTAAGTGAACGGCAGAACAGAGAAAAAGAATGAATGTCTGCCAATCGACCAATGTATCTGTGTTTAGGCTGAAAGTCGACCTTGTAATTTTGCTTTATTTTGGTAACTTGTACTTGTGTAGCTTACTTGATATTTCTTCACAGCTGGTTTTGAGGATGTCTTAATGGCAGAGTCAATGTTGAATTGAGGGTTTATCACTGAGATGCATGAAATATATTTTGATGTAAAACTTGATGTTGAGAAGAATTAAACTTTGTTCTTCAGATGAGATGTTTGTTTGAATTAACACAGGAATAATGCCCTTTCTACTCTATTACTGATTTAAGGGACTTTTCAGTAATTTTATGTTTTGGAAATGGTGTTAAACTGGTGCTATCAAGTTGGTCACCAACAAGAGACATTGACTGTTTGTGCTTTAGTCTTTAAAGTTAAAAGTATTCCCCACTCTCAGAAAAATAAATTGTGACAGTCTCATTCAGTCCTGAGCATAGAAAATGGAACCTGACACCTTTCGATGCTTTCAGATAGAGGTCAAAACTGAGGGAAATCAAACTTCGAGACCGAAGACTCTCTTTCCTCCTCTGCAACTGGATTCTCGACTTTCTGATCTACAGATGGAAATCTGTAAGGATAGACAACAACGCATACTCCACAATAATCCTCAACACTGGTGTCCCACAAATGTGTGTAATTACCCCATTACTCTAATCCTCCTATATCATAAAACAATAGAATCCCTACAATGCGGAAGGAGGCTATTCAACCCATTGAGTCCACACCACCCCTCTGAAGAGCATCCCACATAGACTCATCCTCTAACCATATCTCGTAACCCATCATTTATCATGGCTAACCCACCTAGCTTACACATCCTTGAATACTATGGACAGTTTTAGCATGGCCAATCCATGCTACACATCTTTGAACTATGGGAAGAAGAAACCAGAGCACCTGGAAGGAACTCCCACAGACACAGGGAGTGTGTGCAAGCCCCACGCAGACAGTTGATCGAGGCCGGAATCAAACCCAGGTCCCTGGTACTGTGCGACAACAATGCTAACCACTGAGCCACCATGCCATCGCTGTGTTGCCAAATTCAGCTCTAACTCCATTTACAAATTTGCTAGTGATACCGTAGTAGGTTGGATCTGAAACAGCAACAAGACAGAGTACAAAAAAAAAGGTAGAGTGTATATTGGCATGGTATGAAGACAACAATCTCTCTCTCAATTCAGCAAACTGAAGGAGCTGGTCATTGACTTTAGGAGGTGGAGTGCAAGACACACCCCTGTCTGTATCAAAGGTGCTGAGGTGGAGGTGATTGAGAGCTTCAGGTTCCTTGGAGTAAATATCACCAACAATCTGTTTTGGTCCATCCATGTCAATGTTGCAGTCAAGAAAGCACACCAACGCCTCTACTTCCTCAGAATGGTAAGGAAGTTTGGCATGTTCAGAATGACTCTATCAATTTTAATAGATGCACCATGAAAAGCATCTTATCTGATGCATCACAGCTTGGTATGGTAATGGCTCTGCCCAAGAACGCAAGAAATTAGAGTTGTGAACACAGCACAGTCGATCACAAAAACCGGCCTTCCTTCCAATGATTCTGTCTATACTTCTGCTGTTCTCGGGAAAGCAGCCAACATAATCAAAGACCCCTCTCACCCCGGCTGTGCTCTCGTCCACCCTCTTGGAGTTGCTGATCCTGGCACTGGGTGCCAAAGTGAAAGTCTTTTCCTCTAATTCTGACATCTCTGAACTTAGAGTGCAAAATAAGTAAATGATTGACAGTGTTGTCAGGAATTTGAATTGAGATTTAGTAGAGGACAAGTTATGACCTACAGGTTTTTCTTTATAATTTTCTCATCTAGCTCATTGTGATTCTGTTAGATTTTGTGTGATGACGAGCCCTGAATTAAACTGTGGTAAATTTAATAATGTGTTTGGTATTAAATATGGTTTATTATGGTTGAGGCCAGTGTGTAAGTACATGAGAGTTACTGATGATGTCTGGCTGAACTGTTGAAATTTTAATGATTTCTCATAAATGTGGTGTTAGGACTTGAATGAAATGTGGTATAAATTAGGTAGTATTGCAGTCTAAGGACAAAATATATGTTAGCATCAGCACTGAAGTTGGAGATAATATATTGAGGTTGCATTGCTGTGATGCCTTTTTAAAGATTAATTTTCAACCACTATTCAAAAGGAAAAATGCTCATAATTGTAAAAATATCAATAAACCCTTGTATTTTTCACAGTTTTGCTAATGCTTAACAATATGATTTATTGTCTTTTTATCCTCAAAAATATTAGAGCGATTTTAATTTTGGCTTCTGAGCTGTTTATTGCGAAGATCTAAAGTCACCATGAGCAAATTTTAATATACCATACCTAGATGTATTATAGGTTGTATAACTGCAGCATATCACTGTTGATCTGTTAGTGTGTATTTTCAGTTAGGTACTCTTTTTTTTTAATGAATATTTATAAAATATTACAGATTTAAGCTGACATTTGATATTGGATGATTTTTTTACCCAATGACTCTTGTTTAAAAGTAGACTTGTCAAATACAGTTATTAATAACAACAACGTTTAGCCATAAAGTTGTTGCTACTGAGGCAATATCGGAAGATTGAAGCTTCCAAGGCAGTGACTTGCTTTTATAATAATTGTCTACATTATAACTTCACTGTGTTGGCGCCCCATTTGAATCTGAAGGATGAAGTGGGTTGAAGGTGGCAAGGCCAGCAAAGGAATTATTGAGAGTTTTTTTTATAAGCTTGAGTACACTTGTGTTACAACATGAATCAGTGTGCCAATGTAAAAGCTAACAGGAGAAAAATCCTAAGACTGCTTCTTTGTTTTTGTGCTGTTTAATTTTGCACTTCAAGTTTTAAAACTTCTTGCTGAGTAAGCTGACAATTTGATTGTCTGTTTTATATAGTAATTGCTTCATTCTTATTGAAAAGTCTGTTTTAATACTTAATTCTTATGACATTAAACACTTTATTTTTACTGTCTGCAGTAATTACAGCTTTGACCTTAGATTGCACATATAGATAACTACTAAACCAATTTGAGCAGATGTGGCCAGAGGCTGTCTTTGTAAATACTACTTGGTTCTCTTTTAAAAGCCTGTGGTAAAAATTTGTGTGTTTTTTATTTTCCATTTAATACATTAATTGAAGATCAGAAGCAAATTTTACCAGTTTTAAGAATTCCTCTGGAATAAACTCCATATAAAGACAACTGGTAGTATTGTGTTACTTAATTGCAATATAAAATCCTACCTATAAAGAAAGGAATAATTAGTAAATGGGGAATTGATTATTTTAGCTTTATTGCTTCAAATGATACTTATTGGTTATAGCCCTGCTGCACAGAGGATAGACAGAGGACTGGTCAAGTGATGAATGTGGGATTCTGATGCATTTAAACTGTGTGTGTGTGTGTGTGTGTGTGTGTGTGTGTGTGTGTGTGTGTAGGATTGTGTGTGATTATGTGCATGTTTTCTCTCAGCTGCTCTCTTTCTCATGGAGATCGATGTTAAAATCCAGCTGACGATGATGATGTATAAGTGTCCTTTTTCTGGCTATAACATCCAGAGTGAATAAAGATTATCTGAACCTGAATGTTCATGGCAATGAGTTCGTAGCACAATTGCAATTCATTACAAATTAGCAGCTAAGATCATTTAGAGAGACTTAAGTGATAGTTTATGTGGGGAATGAAAGCATTTGTTTAAAACCAGGATGGTAAAGTGAGAGAGTTCATTTGTATTTGTTGCTGAAGTTCTTTATTTATATCCAAATAAGGAAAAAATGCATAATATACTTCTTTCTTCCAATGAAGACATACAAGTTGGATCTATGAAACACATTTGAATACCTGAAATAAAGTTCTGTAGCAGGAAAATCTCTTCCATAAAATTGTTGAGCCTCCATTTCTGAACTGTTTAATCTTGTCCTTTTGTCTTCCAAGACAGCAGACCTTTTTACTGATCATGGGTCTAACATGCAGAAATTGTTGACGAGATCATTTTTCTGTTGAAATTGCACTCTATACATTGAAAATTTTATTCCTTGTGTTAAAATGACTCCATTGTCTCTGTCTCCTCTCTACTTCTGTAACATTTTCCAGTGTCACAACCCTCCAGAAACTTATTTCCCAGTTTTGGCCTCTTTTATATAACCTTTCATTGAATTAACTTCCTGAATGACTACTGTCCTTTTAAGTTTTTTCTTCAAACCTACCATTTTGACCAGGTTTTTGGTCTCCTGTCATAAAATCCTTTTAAGTTTATTGGTGTCAAATTTTATTTGACTGTGACCTTGTGAAATGTTGAATGCAAGTTATTGTTGATACCTGAATTGCATGTTGTCTGAAGCAGTTCTATGGGGTTCTGTGATGGGTCAAATGGCCGCCTTTTTATTCCTTTTGCCTTTTTTATTTGCTTTGAACATTATGTATTAATGCCATATTTGGAAGAATTTTCCTTATCGTAATGGAGCAAGTTTTTTATTTTAATTTGGTATCATGTCAGGCCTCTGAGATCTGATTCTAATTTATGCACATCACAGCTTTCTAATGATCAAGACATATATTTATGGATGGTCAAACTTAATGTAAAATTGAACCAAAATTCCATCTTAAAATCAATATTTTCTTAACTATTTCATCGTTCTTCAATTTGGATGTGAATATCAGTGCTGCTGTCTGGTCCAGATTGAGTTGGTACACTAAGTCCCAACATCCAGTCCATCTTTGTCTTTTCCATGAGGGTGATGATGCATGATGGAAACCTGATACTTTCTCCCAGCTCTAACATGGAATAAACAAAGGCTGTTGAGTAACAGAGATAATAGATGTTCTCTCCTTAACCAGGTAAGATTGTAATGCCCAAGGAGAGGAGGAAAAAAGGCAGAATACTTCTAAAAAGTTGTCAGGATTTTCAGCACTGAAAATGTGTTGCTGGAAAAGCACAGCAGATCAGGCAGCATCCAAGGAACAGGATGCTGCCTGACCTGCACTTTTCCAGCAACACATTTTCAGCTCTGATCTCCAGCATCTGCAGACCTCACTTTCTCCAGTAAATTCAGCACTTCAAGTACAACTTGATGGCCCTCCTGGCAACATGTGCCAGTTTGTTATCTCTGTTTCCCTGCAATTTGTTCTGCTTCCCATCATTTTCCAATATTTCGAAAGCCAAAACAACTAAAGATTCTGCTAACAAAAATGGTGCAGAGGAAGAATGAGATGTAGGTAAAGGCACTGGGATTTGGTTCTTGTGATATCTGAATCAATTGACTATTATTCAAATGTGTCTTAGCGCTAAATGCTGACAGTTGTATCTTTTACTGCAATTATGAGGAAATTATAGGCAAGTCTGGCCCTCTGTTAGTACAATTGTGTATTTTCTGATAACAATGAAGAGCAGGCACGTTAGCTGATCTTTTTTGTTCCTAACTCTTAGCACTGAGGCTATTTTTCATACATTGTCACTCCAGGTGAGAGCAACCAACTCAGTATTAGCATGGATTGGATTTGGGACTTTGCTCGTTATTGGGACTGAGTTAAATTTGCTTAACGAGTAGAATGTTTTATTCTGTCAACCGTGACAATGTGTTTTTGAATTTTTAGTTGTTTCTCAGTCTTGTGTTCTTAAGCATAGCTTTGTGCACCACCTTCCAAAGACCATTATCTTTGATTTTTTTTTTGTTCTCCATTTGAAGATTCAAGTGCAAAATTACTGTGCTATTTAAGTTAGGCCATTTATTTATAAGCTTACTCTTCGTCAAGATAACATGGTAGAGAGCTTTTTAACCAGAGTACTGGTTTGTTTTCCGAGAGTTTTATTTCCACTTATTTTATTTCCTCTTTTCTCTCTGTTGAAGAACCCATTTCTACATGTTTCAGTTGCTCTTGGGTATGCAATTGAAAAGACCATAATTTGTGTGATCCTTGTCTGAACTTCAGCAAGCTATTCAATAAATAGATAAAAGATCACAGAGGAGTGTGATGCTTTTTCTTAATTCATCTTTACAGTCAATTGCACATCTGGTGGAGATTGTTACCCAGGTTCCAGGAAATTGCCTGAGATCTTCTCTCTCAACATGGACTGTGGATTGATAATTTAAAAAAAGGATCAAGCTGCCTCAGTCCTCACAGATCATAGGACTGCACTCTCATTAGAGAAAGATGACTGGTAGTTTAACCAGAGGGCCACTGTGCCTCACGTGAGGGGAGAAGTTGAGAAAGAGAGTTCAGCCAATGGCGGAGTTGAACCTATGCAATTGGAATTTCAAACCAGACATCTAGCTAACTGACTCCAAAATTGACAATGGGCACTGCTTCCTTAGTTTGTGTAAGTTATGAGCTGGTTAAATGTGCTGAGTCGTCAACAGGAATAATTGCTTGTTCAGTAACTGTAATGTAGAAAAACAATCTTATTGCATTTGACATGAAAATGAAACAGGCATTGAACATTATATTGGCATAATGGGAGATGCTGGAGATCAGAGTCAAAAAGTGTGGTGCTGGAAAAGCACAGCCGGTCAGGCAGCATCTGAGTTTTGAGCATAAACTATGGGCGGTATGGTGGCACCGTGGTTAGCACTGTTGCCTTACAGTGCCAGAGCCCTGGGTTCAATTCCCGCCTCAGGCAACTGTCTGTGTGGAGTTTGCACATACTCCCAGTGTCTGCGTAGGTTTCCTCCAGGTGCTCCAGTTTCCACTCACAGTCCAAAAATGTGCAGGTTAGGTGAATTGGCCATGCTAAATTGCCCATAATGTTAGGTGAAGGGGTAAATGTAGGGGGATGGGTCTGGGTGGGTTTCTATCCAGAGGGTCGGTGTGGACTTGTTGGGCCGAAGGGCATGTTTCCATATTCTAAGTAATATAATCTAATAAGCTCTTCATCAGGAACGGAAGATGACATCAAACGTGGTCAGCAATGGAGATTTTTGAGCAATATGTTAGAGATAAGGCTCCAGGTGTACCATTCAGGATTGGAAATAGAGTTTTAGATCAAATTTTTAAAAATTCCAGTGCTGTGGCAGCCTCATCCAGGCTAGGAACCTATGCAGCCAGAAGCAAAGTGAATCAGCATTGAAACCTCTTCCCTTTATTGTGACCAATCATACTATTTTTCAGGCTTTAAACTTCACAGGGTAACTTTTGCAGCCTCTGAGAGAAATGTGGAAATATTATTTTTATAGTACAAAACTTGAGTATGGCTAAGAAAAAATGCATTTTGATTTGCAATCATCAGAATATTTTCCAAGAATACAAATTCTCAGAGAAAACCAGCATTTGTCATGTTTAATCCAAGCAAATTTGCTCTGCTCAGGACACTACTCTGAGAAATAAACCAGTGAATGACTTTCTTGAGTCACGTATTATTTCTGTCTGCAAAGACCAGGGCCTTGTGAACAGATCCAGCGAACAACTGTTACCTATTTTGACGCGAAATAGATGGAGTGCTGGCACATGTTCTTTCTGTCCGGAAAGAACAGGGCCAGGTGTTGTAATACATGTAGCTTTCAGTACATGCAAATGTCTTGCTCTTTTGGGATTATCGAGCAAATATTGTCCAATTATAGAATTACATCTAACGTTTGGCACTGTTGGGGGTTTTACAAGCATGGGCTAGTAGTCTATAATCTTAACTTCCTTGTTGCAAACAATCAAAGGAATATGATCTGCCGGTCTTCAGAACATGTAGCCTTCATATCTGGCAGCACACTGGCACTGAAATTCATAAACCATCTTACTCACTTGTCTGATAAACAAAATGTCTTTTTGGCTCAATGGTAGCATTTTGTTGATGGCAAAAACCGCTCATGTTGCTACATAGTAGCAGCCAATGTCTCTTTTACACTCCCAAGGTTCTGCATGTGCCAGTCAGAATGCAAATGCATTCACTTCCCTTTTCTTGGAATTTTTGCTTCACTTGGACCTTGGAAGCCTGCCACCAATAATAAAAAAAAAAGAGCACGGTGTGAAACGGCTAGCTTCACCTTGTTAACCAAAATTTTGAGGATACCTTATCCCAACCTCATGGAAGGCATTAAGACGGTTACTCTTAACCCTGAAAAAGGCCTCTGATTACCTAGATTATTTCAATTAGTGAAGTGAAGTATTGTAATAGTTTGAGCAACATATGAGCTCTTTCGCACTGCTTCTATGCAAGTCCCAAAGACTGGATAATCATATCAAACAGCATGTCGTAGGTATTGACCAAACACTACCAGACTGTGCTTGTAAAATTCACAACACATTGTCTAATATTAGATGTAACTTAGCAATTGGACAACATTTGCTGGATAATTCTGAATGGGGAGTTAAGCTGGCAAGCAATTTAGACTAGTCACTCAGGCTTGCAGTGTGGCACACTCATGTGCTGGATGCTACATGTTTTTATGTACAAGACCCTGTTTGCAGAAAGAATACACACTGCACCTGTTTCAACTGAACAAAACAGCCATTGCTTGTTCATCTCTTCGGGCATTGTCTTGGCTACTTGCCTGGATTATAGGCTTAATGTGATGTGCAAATGAGAAAAGGGTGATGTGACAAAAACAATTCTTTACACAAACAGTGATGAAGGTATAGAAGGCACTGCCTAGAATTGTGGTGGAGGCAGGTTCAGTTGAGGTATACAAGAAGGCAGGGATGTTTTCTGGATCATGGTTTGAAGGAACCTGAGGGAAAAGCAGGAGACTGACACTAGATATTAGAGCCAGTGCAGACATGATGGGCCAAATGGCTTCATTCTTCATCATTTGTTTTTGAAAATTTGGCAAAGCCTAGCTGTCAAGCAACATTAATGGTGGATTCTTCATGGTAATGCCTCTAAGCAGTCAGTAGTTTACACTCATTAAGATTTAACTCTGTCTTTCCTCTAGAATTTGTTTTCTTGTGAAATGCCCTGATGAGTGCAAGCCAAAAGCTTCTCCAAAATCTGTCTTTTTTTTTCCCCCAGCAATGCCTAAGTGTGTAAGGGAAGTGAGTGGAAACGGCACTACGTAGGTGAAGGAGACGGTTAAGGACACAAGTTGGGGAGCAATTGGGACAGTAGGATGAGTAGGGATGCTAGGTGGGTGAGAGAGTAGATCACATGTCTCTATTGTGGATCACATTGGGGTCACTCCAGTATGAGGTACAGGTTCTTGACCATTGCATTGAGTATGAGGGAAGACCTTTCATAAGGAGGTTTTGGTCTGTGAGAAATAAGACTATGTTGGGTTAGAATGAGGGGGATCAAGTCCAGGGCGATGGTTCAGATGATTGCAGGGGTCTGGAATCATGGTGTCCAGCATGAAGAAGGGAATGTCAGGCTGGAGCTGGAGAGAAGAGTCTATAATGGACAAATGGTCAGGGCGGTGGGTTTAGAATCTTAAGGCAGTTGCTGATATAAAATGTTGAAGACATAGCTGCCAAAGCCTTACAAGACAAAGTTACCAGCCAATGCTAAGTACACTGATATCTGTGATAGTGACAGGAGACATAATTTATTTCATTATTTTGGCAGGGAATGTATGTTGGTAACAATGCCAGTCTGACCTTGTACCTAATAGATGGTTACTTGGCTGAAGTCTTGAAAAGTGATTGGTGTCTGTGGAACACACTGCAAGTTTCAATTGCTATCTTTGAGACAGGAAAAAACATTTGAGAATGCATAATGAATAAGGTCACTGCCACATTTTGGAGGATAGAATGCAATTAACTGCAGCAGTATTGCAGTAGCATTTCATGCAGTGTACTGCTGTTCTGTTGCATTGACTAAATATTTCCTCTGAATTAACTCAAGTACGTATACGTTTAAGAAATGCCTTTAATAGCCATTATTATGTCACTAATTTTTTTTTTAAAAAAGCAAAGTATTGTCGATGCTGGCAATAAAACAAAACAGAAAATGGGAAATTCTTGGCAGGTTAGGCTGCATCAGTGGAGAGAAATTTAGGATAAATATTTCTGATCTGTGGCCCTTCACCTGATTCTGATGAAGGATCAAGATCTGAAACTCTGACTGATTTATCTCCACTCAAGCTGCCTGACCTGCTGAAAATTTCCTAAATTATCTGTTTTTATTTTACATTGGCCATTACTTTGTGTACAATATTGAAGCTGACTTCTCAGATATGAAAACTCAGATTCTATCATCTTTCAATAAGGAAAAAAATTACTGTCATTATCAGTGGCTGACAGAATTTACTGAATCATGTGGCCATTTTAACATAAATTTGCAAGTTACAATAGAATTATTTTAATTTGATGGCAGTTTTGGCCGTTTGGAATTATTAGTCCTGGATTTGAATCTGCAGTTTGTCTTATCGTTTCAATGGTGAAAAATAATTTGTATTCCAAGTATACAAGTGGTAGTTTAGTATATATTACAGAAACTTGGAATCAAAAATGTACACTAAATGTTCCTCGCCTTCTGTGCTCTAAGAGGACATGTCTTGAACAGGGCAGTAGAAGCATCAATGTAGTTTGGTGTATTCTTCATTCTAGCTTTGACAAAATGCATTTTGCTAGGTACCTATGATGGTTAACTGGTGATACCACCATGCTTCCTGCAACATTTAACTGGTGTACTGGGTACAATTTCTTCAGCTATCAATTCCAATTCCCATTGCTCTTGTGGAGAGCTTCATTTTTCTGTTTGTATTTTTCCTGGTGCATGCTTTTTTCTCCTATCCTTTTCTGCTGTGACATACTGCATATATGTATTTCTTTTCTATTCTTATTTCTTTGCTGCAGACCGTGCTATGGCAGGACAGCAAAACAATCAGGATGTCACAGGTAAGTCATAGTAATGATTCTCTTTGAGCCAACTTTTCCCACATATCTTGGATCCTTTCTTGCCATTAACTGGCTTTATTCACATTAGTTGGTTCGTTGGACATATTTTGATTATTAAAAATGGCAGTTTTTCACTTTCAAACAAGAAGATCAATCAGATTCTTATTTAAAGTAATGTAACGTTTGATAATTTTATGTGGAGGCCTACACATAGGCCATAAAAATGATTTAAACCATAGTTGGGGAAGTCCAGAAATATTGCACAATGTGTCCAATTGACCCACAATTGCTCATGTCCTATTATACATCCCAGTTCTTTAATATGAGACTTTGTTTGGAATGCCTACGTTGTGAATCAGGATTATCAACTTATCACCTTAACTGACTTGGCATAAATTCTACAGGCTTAGCTGCATTTACTTAACCAGTAAGAAACATAAATAGTGCCAGCTCAATGCAGTTCATTACAGCAGCAATAATATTGTATGGCACACATTTAAACCATTTTCACTTAAAAATTTGTAAAATCTTTAACTGAACAGACATTTAAGCAGTTTTTCAACGATTACTGCTAACATTAGTAAATTTAATTAGAAGTATTATTAATTAGGCCATATGTATTCCATAATTTGGAACAGGGAAATATCAATGACCACTACATCTTTAAATAGATAAAAATCTATTTTTGTTGGCTATGGAACTTTCTAAAAATTTAAAATCGGCTTGAATATATTTCAGTTTAATTCTATTTTTCAATTCATCTTTTTCACCTCGTTACAGCCAGTATTTCTGTGAATATGGGCAGTCAGCGTGGGAGATGAATGGGGAGAAACTGTTGCTTAGTGTAAGAGTTAAACTTAACTCCAAACCCATATGAGAAGTTTGGACCCCTACCATTTTGCTTCAGCTTTTTAATGCTACTGTGCTTTGGAAAATTTATTGCTGGAAAGATAATAGATCTAGACTGTAAGACATTATTTTAAGCAAAAGAGCTTTTAACCTTTCTAAATTGACCATCAAGGTCCGTCTTGGAGTTAGTGTGATCATGCAAGACAAACTAGTACTTACAGGTTCTGCTGTGCAGTGTTCACGTTATTAGACTTGTAATGCAGAGGTGGACTAATAATTCATCAAATGTGAGTTTTTAGATTACACCATGGCAGTCTGAGAATTTTGAGTTTAATTTTAAATATCTGGAAGCAAAAAGCTGTGATAGTCGCCATCACTTAGACTACCGTACTTATAATCAACAACCATTTTATCAGGCAAATTACGCTGATTATTTTCCATTGCTATATGATTAAATGATAAGGGTACTGTTTATTATCCGAGACACATTTATCTTGGCCTTTTTAATCAGTCAATATTCATTTTGAAAAGTGCTGCTAAGTTTAGAGAATGTGATGCTTCAAGCGGTTTCTATCAGTTTTTCAGACATCATTATGACACGGTTTTCTCAGTGTTCAAATTCTACATGCAGCTGCTAAGACAGTCTGTTGCTAAATTAAGATTGCCTATGTTCTTTAAAAATGGGTTGACAATTTAACTTTTTCATTTTGCCATCAAGAACAGTAGACAAATTGTGTTACTTCCAACTTACTTGCTATTAAGAATGGAAGGCAGTACTGGTACAAGTGAGCATGAAGCTATGGGATTGTTGTATAGAGCCAGTTGGATTTTTAATGAATGGAATATGTTGTCTTATGTTTTCTGGCTGACAGTTTAGCCCCCACGTCAGTTTAGTTGACAGCTAACTGTCCTCTGATGTGGCCTAGCAAGTCATTTAGTATTGGGTGTGAGCCATAAATGTCAAACTTGACAGTGGTGCCCCCGATCCAAGAATGAATTATTTTTAAATCCTGAGATTATTTATCAGAAAGTTAAATTATCAGTTTTTTTTTAACCAAGTTCTAGTATTGAAATATTAGAGAAACTGCAGATGGTTATAATTTCCGAAGGACAAAGAATTTTGAAAATAAGACCGATTTGTTGGGAAGAAAAATCGGTCAATATTTTCTGTGCAGCCTTATACTCTGGGTATGTATTTGCATTCTGGGTGGTAATTTTTATAGCTGCATGCATGAAACATTGAAAAGTATTTTCTCACTATAAATGGTATTGGGCTATTTATTTGTTTACAACATTTTAGATGACATGAAAGATGTTTAAAAATTAGTTTCCTCCCTACCTCTGGCATTCTACTCTACTAGAGTTTCTCTTTTTTTTGAATTGCTTGCTCCTGTTTTAATATAATTTGAAACAAAATTTCAAACGTTGTGTTTGGACACTTAACCACACTACCTTTTACAGTCCACACCATTTCACTATTTTCTTTTAGATTAGTTACAGTGTGAAACAGGCCCTTTGACTCAACAAGTCCATATCGACTCGCCGAAGCGCAACCCACCCAGACCCATTCCCCTACATCTAACACTGCGGACAATTTAGCATGGTCAATTCACCTAACCTGCACATTTTTAGACTGTGGGAGGAAACCGGACCACCCGGAAGAAACCCACACAGACACTGGTAGAATGTGCAAACTCCACACAGTCAGTCACCTGAGGCGGGAATTGAACCCTGGTCTCTGGTGCTGTGAGGCAGCAGTGCCAACCAGTGCTAACTATTTAATTACTATAGTACTGCAATATGTTCTCCTCCCCCCCCCCCCCCCCCCCCCCCCAACTTAATTGTAGTGAAATGTTATTTGTAATATTTTAAGTTGTTTGAGACTTGTGCAGAGAGGCAGATAAGCAAACAGCTGTACACAAATCACCCATGCAGTGGAGTAATATTTGTCAAATCTATTCGGGTTACATTGCTTCAATGTTTGTTAATCAGTTTGTCAATTTGTATCAGTAAATTTGTAACTCCTATCGTGAAAAAGAGAAAAGCTTACACAGAACACACATCAAAAGCACAAATTATTTTGCCAGCATTTAACGAAAATTAATAAAGAAGTAGGAAGAAAGTCAAAAATGTTCTCATGAATTAAGTAACAGCAGAAGTGCAAAACTAGTTTGCTTTGATTCTATTTAAATGTGACAGTGGGAATGGAAGAAGAGGTAGAGCACTTAGGTTTGAGACCCAAGGATCTGCATCCTCGCATGCAGAGAGACGTTGAGAGATGAACCTGAGGTTCTGGCAACAATCTTTCAGAAAATTTGGGAGTGGAAGTTGGACTTTGGACTAATGGTTACAAATTTTCTGTTCAAAAAGGAAGGGGGGAATATTGATCAACCCGTTTAACATTGACAATCAGTAGTCTTTTAGAGGCCTTAACATTGGATAAAATTAATAAATTAAGAATACATTGTTTGATGATAGAATGTACAAATCTCTAAAAGGTATGTTGTCTCTAATGAGTTGAGTTTGTTGAGGAAATTATGGAGTGCATGACTAAAATAGTGAATGGTATTGTGTCAATTTTCTAAAACGCATGATCAAGTGCTGTACCAGCAGCTTGTTGATAAAATGGTGTCTGTTATTTAAAGTGATCAAAAGCTAATTAACGGATAGAAATAGAGCTCTCATTACATCTATTAACAATACTTGCTTTTCTGCCAATTTAGCTAAGTTTCAATAAAAGTGGCTAAGAGAAAATAGAGAGGTTTGGAGATGGGGCAGCTGGATACCAGATGAGTTTCATGCTGTGAAAATGCGTGAGAAGCATTTTAGTTGGAGGAAAATTGACTGACATAACTTCAGTACAGAATAGAAGAGCAGACTTTTTTTTGTTTATAAGAATACTGCAAAATGGGAGGTGAAGTTCGAGAAGCTGCAAAATAAATATGTAACACAAGTTTTATAAACCAGGGCATGATTTTAAATATCTGAAAATATAATGTTAATCCAATGCATATTGTTGGTTAGGCCATGTTATGGACCAGACCCCTCAAAACATACTAAAGTGATGGCCGAAGTGCTAGCGTTTTTTTCTTATTTTGAAGGCAAGTGCTCTGGATTGAGTTTTGGATGCAATTTGATTTGGTCAAACTATCAGGCTTGAAGAAAACCATGCTTTAGCCATATTTTTATTTTGTCGGTATTTTAGCTATAGTATAAAAGAATTGACTAACTCTTACTCTATGGCAATACAGTCATTTCTTGTATAGTGTGATAGTTGCATTCCTGAGCGACCCCCGCTATACGAGAATCGCACACTACAAATAACACTTAGTGTTGGTGATGCAATCACACTATAGCCAACGCATGTTTTAAAAGTTTGTGCTTTGGAAACAGCTAATTCACATTGATCAAATGCGCACTATAAAAGAATGACCTGTACTTAAAATTAGTATTTCTCATTTTTTTTTATTATTCCAGAATTGTAGCCTCCCTTAAGCACATTGTTGGCAAAGGCAAACTCAGTAACATTGTCTTGTATTCAATTCCAGCAATAGGAAGAGAACCCAAGCTTTCAGCTGAAGCAAAGAGAGAGTGAGAGACAGATGTCGTACCTTTCACAACCCCAACAGCTACAGAAAGCTAAAACTAAAATCCTGGTTGTGTGGGAGCTTGACCCCACCCACTCAGGCTGCTTCTTTTGTTCCAACTTTTTTTTAAAGGAAAACCCAAGATCTCTCAAGCTGTTGACAGGGGAACCTCAATTATCCAAATGAGATGGACAGGCACTATTTCGTTTGCATAATCGATTATTCGATTAATCGATTAAATGCCTTTCCTCCAGGGCTCGGACTTTTAAAAAGTCTGCTCCCTGTTCCAGAGACTGCTGCAACACGCAGCGCGGGAGACTCCGCCCACCACCCATCCAATCCTGCCCCTCACCCCCAGCACAAAGCACGCGAGCCCCTGCCCCCACCCACAAAACCTCGTCCAACACCGCCCACCGCCCCCAAACCCTGCCCCTGCTGCCCAACCCCCAAAACCTCGTCCAACACCGCCCACCGCCCCCAAACCCTGCACCTGCTGCCCAACCCCATCCAACACCGCTTCCCTCTCTGGGACGACTGGACAAGACTGCTGCTACTGCCTTTGTGGTGTAAATTTCCAAATAGCATGCGTGCACACCCACAGCTACAGCCACACAAACAACTTTTTACTGCAACATTTTGACAGGTTCCACATTTGACCTGTGTGGGGGGGGGGGGGTGGCGCGGTGGCGCGGTGTGGGGAGTGAGGGAGGGCTGGAGGTCCGTCTCTTAGAGACAGTGCCGGAGAAGTATTCGGATAATCAAGGTTCCTCTGTACTGTATTGACCAGGAGCAGAACACTTCATCTCAACCTCGCCTCACAAAAAAAAGACAAAGTACACCTCTTAAAGGTGTATTGACACAGGACATGGTTCACATATTGTGCGGTATTGAAACAGAAAGGATATGCAGTTCAGGGTGATGGTCAGGTGATCGGCAAAATAAAATAAAACTTGGAGAAGGAAAAGTCATGAACTGTGGGAACGGGGTGGGAAATCCAACCTGTGTGGATAGCTTTCAGTAACTGATGCAATCTTGCAATCGGTGTTATTTTCAATAGTTCCTTTGACAAATTTGTCAAACTTGTACAATGATTCTAATTCATTTTATTGTTGACTTACTCAATTATTGTGAAACTTGAAGTGTTACAGAATCATGCAATATGATTACACAGAAACAATCCACATTGTCTGTTAAGCAGGCCTGCAACACCAGGCCCTGTAATTAGCTATCTAGTCCATCTCACTATCTGAATGCTGCTCATATCCCTTTTTAAACAGCCATCTAATTTATTTTTCAAAGTAGTTATGGTTTCTGCTTCAGTGCCTTATGGCAGAGAATTCTAAATCCTTAACTCTTTGTTTTTAACCTCCCTTTTAATTATTTCTGTAATTACTCTACCCCAGCTTGACAATCAGTGGAATTAATCTTATTACAAGTTATCCTGTTATAATCTTGCATAATTTCAAAGATCCATATCTGGCCACCTCTGAGGTTTGCTGGAGTAAGTCTTACCTCTGACAGCCCAAGAGTCCATTCATAATCATTAGTGTAAGTTGGATTTTGCTTTTGTTGAATTTTCAGAGCAGTCAGGAGACTTAATCAAAATGGGAGATGTTCTCACTAGTGAGCATAATCTCTCCTCCACAAGCACTCCCATGTCAAATAAAGCATTGGCTATTACTGTGGATAAAGATGCCTCTGTTGACATGTATAAAGTATTGAAAGGAACACATGGGCCCACAAATTGTAATTGCAATACTTAACTCAGTACATGAAAATGTGTTGCTGGTTAAAGCACAGCAGGTTAGGCAGCATCTAGGAACAGGAAATTCGACGTTTCGGGCCAGAGCCCTTCATCAGAAACGTTGAATTTCCTGTTCCTTGGATGCTGCCTAACCTGCTGTGCTTTAACCAGCAACACATTTCCAGTTCTGATCTCCAGCATCTGCAGACCTTACTTTTTACTCGAAGATTTTAACTCAGTACATGCCCAGTTCCTTGCAGAAAACCAGCAAAACTGAGGCGGTTGGGGGGGGGGAGGAGAGAAGAGGAGGAGTGGCATTTTCTATAAGGGATAGCATTGCAACTGTACTGAGGGAGGATATTCCTGGAAATACATCCAGGGAAGTTATTTGGGTGGAACTGAGAAATAAGAAAGGGGAGATCGCCGAATTAGGATTGTATTATAGACCCCCTAATAGTCTGCGTGAAATTGAGATACAAATTTGTAAGGAGATTTCAGTTACCTGTAAAAAGAATAAGGTGATAATGACATGGGATTTCAACTTTCCAACTTAGTGTTAAGGGTTTAGATGGAGAAGAATTTAAGTGTGTACAAGAAAATTTCTGATTCAGTACGTGAATGTACCTACTAGAGAAGGTGCAAAACTTGACCTACTCTTGGGAAATAAGGTATGGCAGGTGACTGAAATGTCAGTGGGGGGAGCACTTTGGGGCCAACAACCGTAATTCTATTAGTTTTAAAATAGTAATGGAAAAGGACAGACCAGATCTAAAAGTGAAATTCTAAATTAGAGGAAGGCTAATTTTGACAGTATTCAGCATGAATTTTCAAAAGCTGATTGGGGGGGCAAATGTTTGGAGGCAAAGGGACAGCTGGAAAATGGGAAACCTTCAGAAATGAGATATCTAGAGTCCAGAGACAGTATGTTCCTGTTAGAGTGAAAGTAAAGGCTGGTAGGTACAGAGAATGCTGAATGACTAGAGAAATTGAGTTAAGAAAAAGAAGGAAGCGTATGTCAGGTATACAGAGGAAAAATCGAATGAATCCTTAGAGTATAAAGGCAGTAGGACTATACTTGAGGAAATCAGGAGAGCCGAGACGGAGGAGTGGCGGGCGTGGGGTGGTGGTGTGTGAACATGAGAGATTTGGCAAATAAGATTAAGGAGAATCCAAAGGGATTTTATAAATCCATTAAGGACAAAAGGGTAACTAGGGAGAGAATAAGGCCCCTCAAAGATCGGCAAGGCAGCCTATGTGAGGAGCTGCAGGATATTGGGAAAGGTACTAAACAAGTATTTTGCATCAGTTATTACTGTGGAGAAGGACATGTAAGGGTGTAGGGAAATAGATGGTGACATCTTGCAAAATGTCCAGATTATAGAGCAGGAAGTACCGGATGTCTTGAAATGCATAAAGGTGGATATATCTCCAGGACCTGATCAGGTGTACCTGAGAACTCTGTGGGAAGCTGGAGAAGTGATTGCTGGGCCTCTTGCTGAGATATTTGTATCATTGATAGTCACAGGTGAGGTGCCGGAAGACTGGACGTTGCCTAACGTGGTGCCGCTATTTAAGAAATGCCGTAAGGATCAGCCTCGGAACTATAGACCGGTGAGCCTGACATTGGTTGTGGGCAAGTTGCTGGAGGGAATCCTGAGGGACAGGATTTACATGTATATGGAAAGGCAAGGATTGATCAGGGATAGTCAGCATGACTTTGAGCATGGAAAATCATGTCTCCTAAACTTGATACTTGTTTTGTAAAAATTCTAACAAAGAGGATTGAAGGCAGAGCAGTAGATGTGATCTATGTGGACTTCGACAAGGTTCCCCATGGGAGACTGGTTAGCAAGGTTAGATCTCATGGAATACAGGGACAACTAGCCATTTGGATACAGAACTGACTCAAAAGGTAGAATACAAAGGGGGTGGTGGTGGAGAGTTGCTTTTCAGACTGGAGGCCTGTGGCCAGTGGTGTGCCACAAAGATCAGTGCTGAGTCCACTGCATTTTGTTGTCTTATATAAATAATTTGGATGTGGTCCAGTTATTAAGTTTGAAGATTACACCAAAATAAGTGGTGTAGTGGCCAGTGAAGAAGATTAGCTTAGAGCACAATGGGATCTTGGTCAGATGGGCCAATGGACTGAGGAGCGGCAGATGGAGTTTAATATAGGTAACTGCAAGGTAATGTATTTTGGAAAAGCAAATCTTAGCAGGACTTGTACATTTAACGGTAAGGTCCTGCTGGAGAGTGTTGCTGAACAAAGAGGCCTTGGAGTGCAGCTTTTTATTTTCTTGAAAGTAGAGTTGTAGATAGATAGGATAGTGAAGAAGGAGGCACAGAGTACAGGAATTGGGAAGCATGGGTAGGGTAAATAGACAAAGTCTTTTTTCCCTGGGGTGGAGAAGTCCAGAACTAGAGGGCATAGATTTACGGTGAGAGGGGAACGATATAAAAGAGACCTAAGGGGTAACTTTTTTTCAGGCAAAAGGTGGTGCGGGTATGGAATGAGCTGTGAGAGGGAGTGGTGGAGGCTGGTACAATTATAGCATTTGAAAGGCATCTGGATGGATTTATGAATAGGAAGGGTTTAGAGGGATATGGGCGAGGTGCTGGCAAATGGGACGAGATTAGATCAGATATCTTCTCTGCATGGACGAGTTGGACTGAAGGGTTTGTTTCCATGCTGTATATCTCTATGACTCTATGCCTGAATTCAATTATGCCATTGTTATCAAAAACATTTGATAAAGCTACAGGAAGTACATTCTTTTGTAAATGTCATTTTCGTATTAGTGATGTTTCACTCACTTTGCTTGACAACATTTGAGTGAGTATCCCTGCTTCTGGAAAATTAGAGGTGAAACAGGAATAGCCAATTTTATGATGCATCATTACCAGAGCATTTACGGCACAAGTCTTTTTTTCAATTGCAGCAGGGATTTGCTAATGGTAATTACATTGCTTGCTATGTTTCCCTTCAGCCTTGACTGTAATGTGACTATTTTCTTCATTCTTCAGGATACATTGTTGCATGACAGTAATCATGTCAGTACATTGTCCTTCACCGGAGCATTAAGATAGAAAAGGTGAATGTTGATAAAATTGTTCGATGGCACAATTGAAGAGGATGGTAACTGTCAAACCAGTACCCTCCACATCTGCAGTTGAAACATTGTATTGATTGTGTTCACATGAAGCATTAATCAGTTCTTATTCTCAAATTAGTTAAACTTACCATGGGAGGAGCCATGATGGCTCCGTAGTTAGCAATGCTGCCTCACAGTACCAGGGTCCTGGGTTCGTTTTCAGCCTTGGGCAACTGTCTGTGTGGAGTTTGCACATTCTCCCGGTGTCCATGTGGGTTTCCTCCAGGTGCTTAAGGGAGTTAACCATGCTAAATTGTCCATCGTGTTAGGTGCATCAGTCAGGGATAAATAGAGGGTAGGGGAATGGGTCTGAGTGGGTCTCTCTTTAGAGGTTCGGTGTAGACTTGTTGGGCCAAAGGGCCGGTTTCCATACTGTAGGGAATCTAATCTTACAAAATTCATTCAGTGAAATCTCTGAACTTTGGTTCGGGAAGCCTTTGTTTTTTCTCAACTAAAGGTAATCCGAGAAAAGACTATTTGTTTGCATGCACGTGTACTTGACACACTCAGCTACTATGTTGAAGTAACATTTCCATGTCAGCTGCATGTATAACATAGTGCAAGG
Source organism: Hemiscyllium ocellatum (assembly GCF_020745735.1). Taxonomy (NCBI): domain Eukaryota; kingdom Metazoa; phylum Chordata; class Chondrichthyes; order Orectolobiformes; family Hemiscylliidae; genus Hemiscyllium; species Hemiscyllium ocellatum. The sequence goes on from NC_083419.1 coordinate 58,969,152, forward strand.
TTTTACTGCAGCAACTGCTCTAAACAAGCTCTTGAGGCTTTTTGGAGCAATGGGATAAACGTTTTTCACAACCAATGAGTGAGCTATGTATGGTCAAGTCACTTGTTAATTGCAAAGAGAAGAATTGTTAAATGCTGCAACAACTCCGCCTCCGCCCACCCATCCCCCCCCCCCCCCCCCCCCCCCCCCCCATCCCCAACCACCCCCAGTGCATTTGTTAACGTGTATTGGATGATTTAATTTCCGCTGTCACGATTGGTTATTCTCTCGTCCTTAATTTTTCAGTGTGCAGTGTTGCGTAACTTCTCGTGTTCAGTATGTCAGTACAATTTTGAAAGACATAGTCATGATATCACCAATATATCATAACATGTGACCTGAGTGGATAAAGAACTCATACTCCATCCTAATCTGATCATCTGAAACATGGCATGTTACTGAAAGCATGCTACTCTTTTGTAAAGTGCTGGCTTAATACTAACCTAGACATGCTGTCCCTGAGGAATGTAATGTTTTTGTATAATTAGCTTTCATAAATGTCTTTCAGATTCTTTAATGCCACCATATCCATGCCCAGTTTTCCAATGTAGTAGAGCCATAGAGATGTACAACGCAGCAACCCTTCAGTCCAACTCATCCATGCCAACAAGGTATCCTAACCTAATACTGTATAGTCTCATTTACCAGCACTTGGTGCATATCCCTGTAAACCCTTCCCATTTATATACCCATCCAGATGCCTTTTAAATGCTGTAATTGTACCAGCCTCCACCACTTCCTCTCTCAGATCATTCCATACAATCACCACTCACTGTGAAAAAGTTGCCCCTTAGGTCCCTTTTAAATTTTTTACTAGCTCACCCTCAACCTATACCCTCTGGTTCTGGACTCTCTTTCCGCCACCCCCCCCCCACCCCAGGTAAAAGACTTTTATCTATTTATCCTATCCATGCCCCTCATGATTTGACAAACCTTTATGAGGTTACCCCTCAGCCTCCAATGCTCCAAGGAAAATAACCTCAGCCTAATCAGTCTCTCCTTCTATCTCAAACCCTCCAAACATGGCAACATCTTAGTAAATCTTTTCCGAACCCTTTCAAGTTTCACAATATCCTTCTGATATTAGGGAGCCAAATTGCACACAATATTCCAAAAGTGGCCTCAGCAATATCCTGTACAGCCGCAACATGACCTCAACTCATACATTCGATGTTCTGACCAATAATAGAAAGCATACGAAATGCCGCTTTCACTATCCTTTCTATCTTTGACTCTGTGTTCAAGGAGCTGTGAACCTGCATTCCAGTTCAGTCGCACTCCCCAGGACATTACTATTAAGTGTATGAACCGTGCCCTGATTTGCCTTTCCAAAATGCGGAGGACCTAAGGTTTCTTTGGCAAATAGGGTTAAGGAGAATCCAAAGGGATTTTATGAATACGTTCAGGACAAAAGGGCAACTAGGGAACAAATAGGGCCCCTCAAAGATTATCAACTCAGCCCATGTGTGTGGAACTGCAAGAGATACTAAACGAGTACTTTGTGTCAGTGTTTACCGTGGCTCAGGACATGGAAGGTATAGAATGTCGGGAAATAGATGGTGACATCTTGAAAAAATGTTAGTGGAGATAAAATGAACATTCCTGCATTAAGTCAAATAGCATGATGAAGGCAAAATCATGTCACAGATCATCTCAATTCTGAATCATTCTTGATCTATCTGACTCCTCACTTCCCCTTCTCTCTTCACCTCTTGGAAATTATTTATGCACATTAAGATCCCTCAAACATGATTGAGTAACTATTTTAGTGGCAGTGGTTATGGGATGAAATTGAAAGGACAATAGCAACATGGAGGTGAAATTCATTGATGAGCAGGAAACTTAGTCTTGATGCATGGCTGCTTTTTGGATTGGAAGATTGCTTCCCGAAGGATTGGTGCTGGGATCCCTGCTTGTTAATAATGTAGAATTGTGGGCTGGGCACAATTATAAAATTTATAAATGACACACAGCTTGCAAGAATCATGACCATTGAGGAAGATAGTGTTATACTTCAGAGGGACATAATGAAGCCCATTGAGTTTCTCTGCCATTCAATGAGATCTTGGCTGATCTGATAATCTTGAACTCCACTTACCTGGCCTTTTCCCCAGAATCCTTGATTCCCTAGCTGCTTAAAAGTTTTGGCCTTGACCCAGCTTTGACAGTCCACTGCAGTAAGGAGTTCCATATTTTGCTTCCGAGAGAAGAAATTCCTTCTCATTTCTGTCCTAAAGGTGCAACCTCCCATTCTGAGGTTATGCCCGGTGAGCCTGGAGACTCCCACAATGGAAAATGGTATTTATGCATCTCCCTCTATCTTCTGTGTTTCAATAAGGCTGGCTCTCGTTCTTATAAACGCCAATGAATATATGTAAATCTGTTTAACATCTCCTCACAGCAAGACGTGGCATGCTTACTCAGTGGTTTGCACTGCTGCCTCACAACGCCAGGTTACCCAGGTTCAATTCCATCCTCTGGTGACTGTGTGGTGTCTCACCTTCTTCCCATGTCTGCATGGGTTTCCTCTGGTGCTCCAGTTTCCTCCCAAAATCCAAAAATATAGAGATTAGGTGAATTGGCCATGCTAAATTGCTCATGGTGTTCAGGGATATGTTGGTTAGGTGCATTAGTGAGGGTTCAAGGTAGAGAAATGGGGAACAGGTTTGGTGGGATACCCTTCGAAGAATCAGTGTGGACCCGTTGGGCCGAAGGGCCTGTTTCCACAGTGTAGGGGTTCTATACATTCATGATATTCCCTCTGTACCTGATATCGGACTAATGAACTTTCTCTGGATTGCCTCCAACATATCTATATTTTTCCTTAGATAAGAGATCTAAATCTCTTCATAGTATTCCAGCTCTATTCTAATGAATGACTTATATAGTTTTAGCAAAACTTTCCTACTTATATACTCCTCCAATCCCTTTGAAATAAAGCCAACAATTACAACATTTAAAAGGCATTTGGACAGATGCATGAATAGGAAAGGTTTAGAGGGATATGGGCCAAACATAGGCAAATGAGACTAGTTCAGCTTAGGATATCTGGTTGGCATAGACGCAGTGGACTGGTGGGTCTGTTTCCAAACTATAGGATTCTTTGACTCCATTTGCCTCCTCTATTACTTGCTGAACTTGGATTTTAGTCTTTTGTAATTCATGGACCAGGACTCCTAAATCCCTCTGTTCTGTAGCTTTCTGCAGTCTTTCTTTATTTAAATAAATTTCCATTCCTTCATTGTGCCTAACAAAGTGCAAATCATAACAAGTTCCCAAATTATATGCCATATGTCAATTTTTCACCCATTCACTTAACCTGTCTATATCATTCTGCAGACTCTTTTTGTATCATCCTCACCACTTGCTTTTCTGTCCATTTTTGTCATTTGCAAACATGTCAATCATGCATTGTTGTAAAAATTGGTGTTTCAGAAGTGAACCCTGTGGCATTCCACTAATTACAGATTTACATCCTGAAAATGCCGCCCTTGTCTTCAATAGTTAGCCAATCCTCTATCCATGCTAATAACCACTTCCACCACCATAAGCTCTTCTTATCTTAAATAGCCAAACATGTGTACCTTATCAAACACGTTCTGTAAGTCCAAGTAGATTACTTCCACTGTGTCCTCATTATCTATCTTGCATGTTATCTTTAAGAATTGTCGTAAATTTATCAAGCATGATTTCTCCTTCAAGAAGCCATGCTGACTCTGTTTGATCATATTATGTATTTAAAATGTCATTCAATTATGTTCTTTTATTATAAACTTCAACATTTTCCTAATAACAGACGTTAAACTGACTGGCCTATAGAGATTTTTTTGTCTCCTTCCCTTTTATTTCTAAATAAAGGTGTATAACATTGCCAGTTTTCCAATACTCTAGGTCTTTTCCAGAATCTTTGAGCTCCTGGAAGATTACTTCTTTGGATGCATTCCATAAATTGTAAAAGCATTGAGGATAGCAGATTACTTAGTGAGTGGCTATGATGTAAATTCAGGCAGCTTTAGTTGAGGCTTTCAAAACAGTCTTGGATAATTATCTGAAAAAAATGTTCAGATCCAGGAAGAAAGGTCAGAGGCAAAAATGAGACAGCTGAGAGAGTTAAAAAAAAACATGGAAATGATTAGTACAGTGATAAATATTGAGGTCTGTTTTTTAAATTACTGTTTAAATATGTGAAGTCTTTTATGTTGTGGCAAGTTAGTCTGTCACAATTATGTTCCCTGACAAAAATCTTCTACAAATTTAGACTCCACCCTAAATTTAGGAAGAATTTTTTTTCCATAACTTAATTACTTCTGATGTGTCAAATCAAAATTGGGAATCTGGTTATTTCTGCTACTAGATATTCATCTTCATGATGCATTTATATTTCAAACCAATTTTACCTGTTCCTGTTGAAACATGTTTCTAATGATAATTTGCCAGGAAACAAGTTACCTAGGTTTTACTACTAACTGCACTACCTTTCCCTAAACATAACCTGTTAGTATAAAAGTATATCCAGTTGATAATGAGTGACACTGCAGAACATCAACCTGTGCTTTTAATTACAGTGCTATCAAGGAATGCCAGAAGAGGTCCTCTGTTTAAAATCCTGTTCACTGTAAACAGGTTTCAGATGTTGTACACAAGAAACCACCTTCATGGCGAAATATTGATAGCATTCAAAAAAATAGCATACATACTCTGTAAAATATCCTTTTAATAATCTTCCAATTTAAACTTTCCTCCGTTTTAAGGACTTCCCCTAAATGTACGTTTCACTTTACTTTTCTACATCTTCAAGTCACTGGTTTTAATTTGGGTCCGTGTGCTTTATTTCATTTGATTTCACAATGCATTTATGTCGTGATGAAATTCATTTCCATCATTCTGCAAGAATGGGACAATTATGGAGCAGAATTTCAAGAGTTGGAAAGTGGCAATGTTCACAACAATGGGATAGAGGGTTTTTTTTTGCCAGTTTCTCAATCAGTTACTCAGAATAATTCAGCATTAACTAAAGCAAAGTTCAGAGTTTGCAGGCAGTAACTGAGAATGTGAGAGACAAGCATGGAAGCAGATTCCATAATAAGAGTACTGTACTGTGGGGAAGGCATCTCAATAACATGTATTCCATGTAGGGGCCTCAGTGAGGAGTCAGGAGTACTTGGATGGCTCTGTGCTATTAGAGCTCATGAAAATGTTCTCAGAATTAGTAGGCAGCTAAGTGCTGGAATCAGGACTCATAATGAGAAGATTATTGACTCTGTATTGGGAGAGGCTATGAAGGGCTCACAAGAGGCCTGCAAACATTAAAACTTCGATGCCACTGAGAAATTGATTATGTATTTCAAATTGTCATTCAATTGTGTTCTTTTGTTATAAATGTGAACACTTTTTCCGAATAACAAACGTTATGCTAACTGGCCTATAGATTGTTTTTTGTCTCCTTCCCTTTTATTTCTAATTAAGGTGTAACATTGACAGTTTTCCAATCCTCTAGGCCTTCTCCGCAATCTAGGAGCTCCCTTTGAACTTCCCTTTAGCTAGTGTTGAACTATCCTGAGTAACTGATTGAGAAACTTGCAAAAGTTGTATTTGCTTTATAGAACTGTACAAGATTGGAGCTCAAAGAAAAATTCAGGGATAAGATTGCCTCTATGAAGCTAGCTGTTAGTCAAGAGCTGGAGTTAAGACACTGGAGTCCAGGGGAGTGTAGTGCTAGGAAACTAGAATGACCAAGCAGACTAGCAGCTGTTGCTGAGACAGAGCATGGCAGAGAGGCCCAAGCGAGGCAGTTTCCAGGGCAGAACAACAAAAGCATTTGCATCATTTATGAAGTTTCGAGATTTAATGACCCAATATGGGTCCCTAATGGCTAGAGGAGTTGGCTGTTTGGGTGGGGGTAGAAGGAAGGGGTGAGTTATTGAGAAATCCATGGAACCTGTGTTGGTCTGGTTTGCTCTTGTTTGATGTGTGCTGCAGGACGTTTGATCTCCGTCTATAACCCATATTTAAGTTATCTTCACACATTAATCCTAGGTTTTGAAAATAATTTGCACCTTTACTGTCATTTGTATTATTGTTTTAATATTATATGCTAAAGTCAATTGTAGTTTGTTCAAAACTGTGAAGTATTGTGACTTTATTCTCTTAATAAATACCCTGGATATCGCAGTTTGAAAAAATATAAGTCACTGGCCCGAACCAGACCATATCTTAAATTTAGCCATCTGGGTCCAGGTTCATAACAAAATTCAAAACCCATGAAGCATGTCATTTCAAACTGTAATTAGAATGCTATACAGTGGGTTTTCAGTTTAATAATGATGAGAATTTGTTGCTCATACTGTGAGCAACATTTCTTTTCAGTGCTTTTGTCAATAACGGGTTCTATGGTTTGCACATTCTTTCCGTGTCTGCATGGGTTTCCTACAGTTGCTCTCCCACAACCCAAAGATGTGCAGGTTCGGTGAATTGGCCATGCTAAATTTCCCATAGTGTTCAGGGATGTGTAGGTTAGATGCGTTAGTCATGGGAAACATAGAGTAATAGGAGTGGGGAATTGGTCTGGGTGGGATACTCTTTGGAGGGTCAGTGTGGACTTGTTGGCCTGTTTCCACACTGGAGGGATTCTATGATACGGTGTCAGTGAAGATGTTGCCAACTAATTTTACAGAACTGTGATAAAAGAAAATGACTGCAGGCTAAAGTCATTTTTGTTTGGGTCACCAATGTGGATGTTGGAGTTGGGGGTGAGAACGTCATACGTTCAAAGATGCATCCTCCAAATGTTGTAAGATCATAAGAAATAAAATCTGGGGTAGGTTGTTCAGCCCCTCTATCCTGCTGTGTTATTCAATTGGATCATGGCTGATCTGACTCTCCTCCTGTCCACTTTTCTGTGTTTTCCCCTGCTGATCAAGAATCCATCTAATACAGCCTTCATTATACACAAGGACGTAGCGCCACACCTCTCTGTGATGAGGAGTTCCATAGAGACTCAGTTCTCTCAGAGAAGAAATTCCTTCTCATCTCAGTTTTTAATTCTGAGACCATGCCATCTGGTCCGAGACTGTTTCATGATGGAAAACATTCTCTCGGCATTTACTCTATCTAAGCTGTTAAGAATCCTCTATCTTTGAATGCATTCATTCCCATTCTTCTAAATTCCAGTGAGTAGAGTCGTAATCCTTTTAACCTATGCTCATAAGTCTATTCATCCATACTTGGGATCATCTCAGTGAACATACGCTGGATTTCTGCCAGTGAAATAATATCTTTTCTTAAATAGGGGGACCAAAACTGCTCTCAGTATTTCAGATTTGGTGTCTCATGTGCAGTTACAGTAAGATCTCACTACTCTTCTACTCCAACACCCTTAATCTTGGACCAACATTCCACAAGCCTTCCTGATTATCTGCTGCATCTGTGTACTTGCTTTCTGTCTTTTGTGTACAAATGCCCCCAGGTTCCAGTTTTTCTGCAGTTTTTCTCCATTTCCTCCATTGTGCTGTGTTGTGTATCCTCACCAAGGGGCTCTGTCACCTGTTTGTTGTGTTTGGATGGTGGATTTACCCTGCGAACCTCTCTGTAATCAAAAGTGTGGTGTTGTGTAGCTGCGTCTCTGTTTCACCCATCTGAACATGTTTCTTCTTGTTTTGGATTTCCTAACTTGCAAGTAAGAAATGGTGCACAATAAAGATGTTTTCAGCATATCTGTATTGGGGAGTGCACTTGTCCTTGAAAACTTGATTTACAACAGGAAAAGACAAAACTTCACAGAGCTCGAGCCCTGAGGAATGACTTTGAATTTAATATTCCATTAACTGTGTTAAATCGAAACATCATTTCTGAATTAGGGGGTATTAACACTTGTGACCCTCAGTGATTTCTCACACAAGTGAAGTAAATTTCAGGTATTGTATGATGAGTTTTTTGGAATAAAGTTCATCTACGTTGGTCCTAGATAGGGGGTTCATGTTCTGCACTTTTGACCGCCTCGGTCCATGCAGAATGCACAAGCAAGTTTTGCTTTTATGTCACTCCTCAGTACTTCAGGTCACCCTAAAGTGCTTCACAACAAATGTAACGAATATTAATGTGAAGATACTACATTGTGGAAGCAGCAGTCAATTGGCACATGTCAAAACTTTGCATAACAAAATGTGTTCATGTTCAAAAAATCTGTTTTAATCAAAGAAATTTGCAGTTCTTCTCGAATTGTGCTCTAGGACTTATGTCTGCCTGAGAGACTAGGTGATACACTATAACAGCTGAAAGATGATAAGTCAGGGAATGTAGCATGCCGCCAATAATACATATGTGGAACAGAGAATTCTGTTTTGCTTCTGATTTTCAACATCTATTTTGCTTTCACATTACTGCACTGAGAATATCTGCTTCTCGATTTGTGTTCAAGACTGGTGTGAGACTTAAGCCCACAATAATATGATTGAACCTTCAACCTCTGGACAGTAACCACCGGTAGTGTGGAGTTTTCCAGAAAAGAGAAAAGGCTGTTCAATTCACAGACTTTTCTTTTGTAAATTAAACCCATTGATTTGTGGTTATTACCATTTACCTTGCTCTCACATGTCCCCAAAAGTTTATTTCATCTCCAAAACCTTTGATGCAACAAAATGAGTTGGTAAGGGATATGCTTTTGAAGTTCTGTATGGACTTTGAGAAGGTGTTTGTTAATAGAAATGATAAGTGAAAGTGGCAGCTGTGGAATCGTTAGGATCATAGCGCTTTGTGTCCAGAATTGTTTGAGCCAGAAATCGGCTAAATGGTTAAATTACAAGTGACACATTGTGGGCAGAGGAGATTTGAAATAAAAACAGTAACTCCTGAAGAAAGTCTGTGAAGAGAGAAGTGATGAACCTGTGATGTGATAAGTCAGTGAGGAAAATACCACTGGACACCCTGGGAGTAGAATTGCCAAATACGTGGCATTGTAATATTGAGAAGTGTTGAACGATGCATTTTTAATGAATATTGAGGATAGCCAACATAAGCTATTGACACACATTAAAAGGGTGTACAGACTAAAAGATTTCAAGAAATTAATATTTTTTTTAAAAAAATAATGCATCTGAGATCTTTGGTTTTATAAACTGAAACAGAGACTACTTGACATAAGATTTAGAGGTGCCAGTGTTGGACTGGGGTGGGCAAAGTTAAAAATCACACAACACCTTGTTATAGTTTAACAGGTTTATTTGGAAGCACTAGCTTTCATAGTGCTGCTCCTTCATCAGGTGTTTGTGGAGTATAAGTATACTCCACAAACACCTGATGAAGGAGTAGTGCTTCCACATAAACGTGTTGGACTTTAACCTGGTGTTGTATGATGGCGCCAGATATGGTCGACTCCTTGCGAGCTCTTGTGTGCAGATCTAAGTTTCCTATTTCTTACAATCGCTCTACACTCTTTAAACTGATTTTTAACATTATACAAAAGCAAAATTATGCAAAAACCTGTTGAAACACTTGTTAAGTTGCAGCTGGAGTATTGTCTCCATTAGGTAAGTTAGCTCACTGAGGTGGAAGGTTTGTTTTCAGATGTTTTGTCACCTTACTCAGTGACAACTTCAGTGAGAATCTCCGGTGAAGCGCTGGTGGTATGTCCCACCTCTCTATTTATAGGTCTTGGTTTCTTCAGGTGGGTGATGTCATTTCCAGTTCTTTTCAAGGGAAGGTAGATAGGATCTAAGTCCATGTGTTTATTGATGGAGTTCTGGTTAGAGTGTCAGGCCTCTAAGAATTCTCGTGCATGTCTTTGTTTTGCTTGACCTAGGATGTGTGTATTGTCAACATTAATATGCATCAAATTTTCAGAAGGATACCATGGTGCTGCTGAAATGTACAATATTGAATCATTGGTATCAACTTTTGGGTGACTGATTAGATCAGAATTTTTTTATGCAATAAATTGTAATGATCGGGATACAATGCCTGGAAGTGTGGTGGAAGCAGATTGGATGAATACTTGAATGAGAAAATGTTGCACGGCTTTGAGGAAAAGGCATGGGGCTCATTGGACAGCTCCACCAAAGAGCTGGCAGGCACAGTCAAGAATGACCTTCTGTTCTGTATCATCATATAATTCTATGACTTGTGTTGTCACTTGCGTCAATATTCCTGACTGGTACAACATTTTATAATTTAATGACCATTTCAGTGTACATCTTGACGTTGACACTGTAAATGTAACTTGAATGAGAAGAATAATTCGGTCATTAGTGCTTGTTCCTGATTGGAATTTTTGAACAAAATGTCCTTTATTCATTTCCCATAAAACCCACATCTGACATTTAGTCCCATTGGAGTCATTTTTCCACATCTGGTCTTTTTGTATTGGTTCTTTGGGACATGCATTACTGTATATTATATTCTTGTTCATAACATCATTTGTCTGCAGCATCTGTGTAGTTCTGTGCCAGAGTTGCTGTTTCTCTATGTTAAAAAATGTGCTTCATCTTTGGAAGGGATTGGCTCACTGAGACATGGTTTGGTGGTCATTGTCCACCTACCATTGTATTGGCCACTTGTTTCAGTGCATATTTAATTCAATGGACAGTACAGCCAAAACTAATGAGCACCAAAAGTGTTGAAAATACTCAGCAGGTCTGCTGAATCTGCGGAGAGAAGCAGAATTAATTTTTTGATTGAGAAGGGGTGAAGAATGTTAAGCAAAACACAAGACCTGGGAATCGGTCAGAGAGGTGAAATGACAAAAGTTTCATGGAACAAAAGCCAAAGTCAAAAGGATTAGTAATGGCTGAAGTAAAAAAAAAAGCATTTTTCCAGAATGTGAATGGTAGCATAATCAAAAGCTTTGTCTGGAAACAACAATATGGGAAACAAGGCAAGCATATGACAATAACAGCTGAATCGGAATGGGCTCAAACTTCAATGTCTGAAATTGTTGGAACTCCATTTATTTTTATTCATTCATTACCAATCCCTAATATACCTTAAAATTGTACTAAGCCACCTTCTTGAACCTCTGCAGTCCATGTGGAGCATTTAGACCCTCAGTGCTGTTAAGAGGGTAGTCTTCGCTTTTTGAAAATTGGTACTAGCGATATAGTTTAAGGTTAGAATGATATGTCACTTGCAACAGGCCTTTCAGGTGGTGATCTGATGCCCATGTCCTCCTAGGTAGTAAAGGTTCTAACTTTTGAATGTACTGTCTGAGGAACCTTGGGAAATTTTTACAGAGCATTTTGTCGTAGTTATGGGTATGTTCACCAAGCTAGGAAATTGATTTGCAAACATTTCGTACCCTGTCTAGGTGACATCTTCAGTGCATTGGAGCCTCCTGTGAAACACTGCTGTACTGTGTCTTCTGGAATTTATTTGGTTCCGTTTCTGTTGCTTCCGGTTGCAGGTTCCGGTTGTCAGGGGATGAAGTGTCTCAAATCAACTTCCCAGTTCGGCGAACATGCTCACAACTATGATAACCAGCACCTGAGTTATAAATCTTTATGCAAACCTTGAAGAGCATTTTGTAGACTGTGCACATTGCTGCCACTGTGCTTCAGCAAGTGAGTGTTGAAGCTAGTGAATATATGAACAAAAAAACATAGGCACAGGATTAGACATTCATTCCCTCAAGTCTGTTCTGCCATTTAATGAGATTGTGACTGATCTGCAGCCTAACTCCATATACCTGCCTTTGGACTATATCCCTTAATCTCTTTGCTTAACAAAAGTTATCTATTGCAGATTTAAAACTAACAATTGATCTAGTGTCAACTGCCATTTGTGGAAGAGTGTTCCAAGCTTGTGTAGAAGTGCCTCCTAATACTGCAGCTGGATGGTCCTGCCACAAGTATCAGACTACTCCCCTCAGTTTCAGAATCTCCAGCCAGTGGAAAGAGTTTATCTACCTGTCTTTCCCTGTTAATATTTTGAATGCTTCAATCAGGTCACAACATAACCTTCCAAATTCTACAGAAAACAGACCTCGTTCATATAATGTCATCATATAACTTAACCCCTGATATCCAGGTTGCATTCTTGTAAACCCGCATTGTACTCACAAAACACAAAACAGAAAGACTTAACAGAGGTGATTTTTTGAAAAGGGCAAAAGAGCACTCTTATTGGCCCCAGTGTAGATTTAGCTTAGATTCTCTACAGTGTGGAAACAAGTCTTTCGGTCTGATAAGTCCACACCGACCCTCCTAAGAGTAAGCCACCCAGACCCATATCCCTGTGACTTATGCACCTAACATGATGGACAATTTAGCTTGGCCAGTTCACCTGATCTGCACATCTTTGAACTGTGGGAGGAAACCCACGCAGACACTGGGGTGATGTGCAAACTCCACATAGACAGTCATCCCAAGGCTGGAATCGAACCTGGGACCCTGGTGCTATGAGGCAGCAGTGCTAACCACCGAGCCACTGTGCCACCTGCCTAATGAATGTGCACATCACACATTGCTTCTTATTGAAATGGAATTGTTGATAGAAGTAATGTGATGCAAGATCTTCCAACCAAGCTTCATTTCAGATGGAAATCAGGCTGGCTCCAAATCTTTGGATTACTCCAAATAATCACTGTCAGCTTCTCGGGGTTTAAAAGTGAATTGGAATTGGAAACTTTATCAGATTGCTGAAAAGCTTCCATCTAGAGAAGGAGAGAGAGGGACTTTCAATTTTGTACTTTAAAAAAAATTATGATTACCTAGGTTTTTGAAACACAAACCTAGACGTGTAAGAGTTGCTAGGAAACTATTAGCACAGGGCCTCATAATCTCTTCCAAAACTACGTTTTCTGACATTTCATGGCCATAAACCTAATGTAATGTAAATGCATGGCTAGTTTTCCATTCAGTAATTGCCAGGTGGATTATAGACCACATTAAGCTGCTGACTTTGTTTTCCAGAAGCCATTTCCCTTTTGTGAAAAGTCTGTTGAATCTATAAAGTGTTCAAGCAATTCAATCTTTCCATTTTCCTCACAGTCCATGAATATAACAGAATTTTATCTGCATCAAATCCTTTGCAGTATCCAGTTCCTTCAATATTTTCTTTATCGTGTGGAGTGAATCCATGATATTGAGGTCGTTGTAAGGTTAAGATGGATCACCCACTCATCACTTCTGGTGGATGGTAGTTGCAAATACTTCAGCCTTGTCTCTTGTGTTGAACTGCCTCAGCATTGAGAATGGACATGTTTGTGTATTGCACTTTCTCTTGTTTACTATCTTTAAGGGCTAGATATGGCAGCACAGCAGAGCTTAGGTCAGTTCCATTTCTTGTGAGAATCTCTGACGTATGAATTAGGAATGGTTGTAGGCCATTCAGCCCCTCAAGACTATTCCGTCATTCAATAAGATCATGACTGATTTGTTTGTGTTTCAAATTCCACAATCCCATATACCTCTGATAATTTTTGAATCCCTTGACTCAAAAATTTGACTGCCTCTGCCTTAAAAATACCACCACCTTCTGAGGCACCGTTCATAAATTGTACAATTCATGCAAAAGTTTCTCTACATTTGTCCTAAAAGGGCAAACCCTAATTTTTGAGCAGGGTTCTGATTCTGGAGTCAGCAAGAGTTTTCTCCATCTACCTTGACAAGATTGCTCTTATCCAGTTCAATCATCACCTGATGGCAGTTCACCCATCACTTTTTTTCAACACCAATGGAAACCAGCATAGTCTGTCCAACCTTGCTCCATAAGAGTACCTACTCATTCCAAATATCAATTTAACAGACTTCTCTGAACTTTTCCCAGAACACTTGCATTGATCCTTAAGTCAAGAGACCAACGCTGAGCACATTGTTCAAGATGTGATTTCACCAATACTCTTTTTGTCTGAGGCATAACGTCCTCACTTGAACATATTTATCCCATTATAAAGAATAGCAATTCATTAGCTGCCATGTTAATGGTATATGGCAACCAGCAGGAGAATTCTTTGCTGAGCTGACAGCAAGAAGCTTCACGAGACCCAGAGGTATTAAGGACTCTCCGGGCAACTCCATCTCAACTGTATTCAACCAGTGTGCAGCTCTGTTCAATATTTGCACAATTACCTGCCCCATTGAAGCTGCACCAAAAATTATAGTACGAAATCCATAAAGCTAATACGGGGGTGCATTTGTGTTATGTTGATAATACTTTGTAACTAATATTTGTTGGCTGAAGAATATTATGAGAATTTTAAGATAAAATATAAAAAATAGAAAATGTAAGAAATAATCAGACCTAGCAGCATCTGTGGAGAGCAAATATTTCGTGTCTTAGAATAGTTTGCTGTATATCAGATACACATTCGTTGTTGTGGTTCTGCTCGCCGAGCTGGAAGTTTTTGCTGCAAACGTTTCGTTCCCTGGCTAGGGAACATCATCAGTGCTGTTGGAGCCTCGTGTGAAGCGCTGCTTTGATGTTTCTTCCGGTATTTATATTGGTTTGTTCTTGCCACTTCCGGGTGTCAGTTTCAGCTGCAGTGATTTGTATGTGGGGTCCAGGTCAATGTGTCTGTTGATGGAGTTTGGGGATGAATGCCATGCTTCTAGGAATTCTCTGGCTGTTCTCTGTCTGGCTTGTCCCATGATAGTGGTGTTTTCCCAGTCAAATTCATGTTGCTGGTTGTCTGAGTGTATGGTTACTAGAGATAACTGGTCGTGTCGTTTTGTGGCTAGCTGATGTTCATGGATGCGGATTGTTAGCTGTCTTCCTGTTTGTCCTATATAGTGTTTTGTGCAGTCCTTGCATGGTATTTTGTAAACTACGTTAGTTTGGCTCATGCTGGGTATTGGGTCCTTTGTTCTCGTGAGTTGTTGTCTGAGCGTGGATGTTGGCTTGTGTGCTGTTATGAGTCCTAAGGGTCGCAGTAGTCTGGATGTCAGTTCTGAGACGCTCCTGACATATGGTAGAGTGGCTAGTCCTTTTGCCACAACCAAATGCTTTTATAAACCTCTAGGAGTTCACCCCTCAGCCTCCGACTCTCCAGGAATACAGCCCCAGTCTATTCAGCCTCTGCCTATCGCTCAAATCCTCCAACCCTGGCAACATCCTTGTAAATCTTTTCTGAACCCTTACAACTTTCACAACATCTTTCTGATAGGAAAGAGACCAGAATTGCACGCAATATTCCAAAAGTGGCCTAACCAATGTCCTGTACAGCCGCATCATGTATCATATCCATTTTTAAATTTGGTAACCAAAACTGTACACTCAACTTCCAGCTGTGACCTTAACAATACCCTGGACAATTGTAACATGACTTTGCAATAAATGTAAAAATTCCATTTGTCAGCTTAATTGCTCACAGCACTTGCTTTTGTTTCATGTATAGTAACATTCAAATCCCCCTCTGGTACACTCTGATCTCGCTCTGCCAAGTGTTTGCCCACTCACTGAACTGTGCATTTTGCTTAGGTCCTCATTAGTGTGCCTTCCCACCTATTTTTGCGTTATCAGCAATTTTGGATACCTCGTACTAAGTCCCTTTCTTCAACTCATTAATACAGATAGTAATCAATTTGAGCCGTTAGGAATGATCCTTGTAGCACTCCATGAGCTATGTTTTTCCAACATGCAAACAAAAATCAATAATCCCAACTCTGTCTTCTATGTTAACCAAACCTCAATCCATGCTGATACATTACCCTCAGTACCTTGTGCTCCCATTTTGTGCAATGTCATTTATTTGGCACCTTATAGAGTGCCTTCGGAAAATGAAAATGCATTACACCTATGATTCTTCTGTATCAACTCGATTTGCTCTGTCCTCAAATAACTCCATAAAATTTGTCAAACGCTGTTTCCTTTTCACAAAACCATATTAACTCTATCTGATTGCATTAAGCTTTTATAAATGACCTGCTGTTTCTTTTTTGATTGACAAGCCTTTACCCAGTCACAGATGTGACCTATAATTTCATGGTTTCTGTCTCCCTCTGTTCTTGAACAATGGCATCACATTCGATCTGCTATAAACGTCCTAGAATCCAGTGAGTTCTGGAATATTTTGGTCAATGCCTCCACTATCTCTGTAGCTACTTCCTTGAAAAAACTTGGATGCAGACTATCAAGCTCTGGTGATTTGTCTGCCTTTAGTCTCATGTGGTTGTCAAATGCTTTTTCCCATGTGATACAGAATGTAACACTATTCTTTCCCAATAGCACCTTGAAACTTTGTCATCTTTGTGAATTTTTTTGGCATTCTCCACTGTGAGGCCAAACAAAATGTTGGTTTAAATTATCTTCCATTTTTCCTATTCCCCAGTTGCATCCTCCAAGGGTTGCACACACTTAAGTTAGCTTCTCTCTTTTTATAAAGCCTGGAAATCTCTTGCAGTTTCCTTTTTTTAATATTTCATGTCAAATTACTTTCATTTTCAATTTCATCATGAGCTTTTTTTGTCATCTTATGTTGTTTCATAAAAGATTCCCAGTCCTCTGGCCAGCTGGTCATTTTTTACTGCATTGTATGCCTTATTATTTGGTTGCATACCAGCTTTGGCTACCTTTTTTAAAAATGGTTTATCTTTATCATCAAATCCTTTTCTTTTCTGACCAGAAGGAATTTTTGCTGAGCATTACAAAATGTGTCATTACTCATGTATGGCTTTTCCTCTTAGTTTATTTTCTCATCCTGTTAAAGATAATTGTTTCTTCATAACTTTTTAATTGCCCTTAATAAAATGGAACATCCTGATTTGAGAATTGCATTGCTCTCCCTCAAATTGAATTTGAAATTCTACTGTGTTGTGATCACTACCCCAAAGGATCCTTAATTATGTAATCTCTTATTAACCCTATCTCATTACCCACTGGTAGATCTAAAGGAGTTTGTTTGAGTCGGTTCTGCAATGTGTTGCTTAAAGCGATCCCTGCTGCATTATGAAAATTCATCTCACTTGTCCTGTGATATGTGTATGCTAAGTACTGTATGAAGGACTGGTTGTTATCTTGTGGTCTGTGCATGGTCAGTACTGTGTGAGGGGCTGGTGACTGTCCAGTGGACTGTGAATGGTCTGTACTGTGTGAGGAAAATTGACATTTCGGATAAAAGCCCTTCATCAGGAATGAGCCCTCACCACTCTAATCTTGACTCTAATCTCCAACATCTGCAGTACCCACTTCTGCCAAGTACCCTGTGTTTACCCTGTGGACTGTGAATGGTCAGTACTTGTGAGGGATTCGTTGTTAATTTGTTGTAATGTTGAAAGATTACATTGGACTATCTCCCTGGACAATAATGTCATATTAAAGGGTTAAATTGCACTGTCTTCCTCCAGAAACTGAACATTTTAGAAGTGGGTGGGGACAACATTTGTGCAGGAATGTGGTTGACTCCCACTTCAGTTAGACAGTCATCTACTACTACTCTTCTGCTATTATCAAATTAAACTATCATTCAACCCCTTCCGTTCATAAATGTATCCTAACCATCCCCCAAAGTTAGGTATATCACATCTACATTGTCTTGAGGAACCACTGAGTCAGAAATCGTCTGCCTAATGATTCCCCAGGATGAGGGCATTTACATTTACATTATCTCAGAAGATGATCTCATCCTACCATTGTACTTGGGGTAAAGTGATTATGGTGGCGGGGGTTGGGGGGGGGGGGGGGGGTTTGCTGGTAGTATCTGTGAGCGTTACCAACTGACCTGTATAAAGGGAATGTATTTTCTTTTTTCAGGGCCTCTTTGACTCACTTCGCACGCCTGCGAAGAGGGTCAAAAAGAGTCACCTAGCTTGTACAAGATTTAATAAACTTTAACTGTTTGCAGAAGTTGGTGTGTGCAAATTGCATCCCGTGTGTGAAACCTCAGGAAGAGAACCTAACACTCTGGTCTGTCTCTGGTTAGTACTATGTGAGGGGCTGGTGACTGTCCTGTGTACTGTAAATGGTCAGCACTGTGTGAGAAACTAATTTCTATCCTGTGGAATGTGCAGAGGGAGGACTGTGAGAGGTTTTCCCTGATTATTAACAATATTTTTGTGGTTATAACTGTGATTCTTTCTTGATTTCAAATTTTGCCATCCACCATGATATAGTTTGAACCCAGGTCCCCAGAACATTAGCTGAGTTTCTGGTTTAATAGTCGAGTAATATATCACTAGGCCATTGCCTCCCCTCACGGAGACTTTGAGGAGGGTTTAAAAGAGTTTTACCTGGATGGTGCTTGGATTATAGTGTAATCCCCATAAGGAGAAGTTGGATAACCTTGGGTTGTTTCCACAAGAGCATTGGAAGCTGAAGGACAACCTGACTGAGGATGGTAGGTACTTGGAAGGTGCTGCTGAGGAGGTAATATAAGCAGATACGCTAGTAATTTTTAACACGTTTAGAAGGTACATGAATTGGCAGAGAATAGAGGGATATGGGCCACGTTCCGGTAGATGGGATTAGTTAACAGTACCATCGTGGTCAGCACAGACATGGTGGGCTGAAGGGTGTGTTCCTGTACTTTACTGTTCTATGTTCTGTTTTGTCACCTATTTGATTTGTCCAGTCAATGTACAGATTAAAATCGCCCATGACAATTGTAGTGCTCTTCTTACACACCTCTAATATTTTCTGATTCAGACTTTGTCCTGTACTGTGGCAACTCTTTGGGGCCTGTAGACATGGCTTCATTTCGTTGCTATTCCTTTTTGTCCACCTGAACTGATTCCACATGATGATCTATTGCATGTATGTTCCTATTCACCACAAGCTACCACCGTTCCTTTTCCTTTTTGCCTTTTCTACTGGAGAATTTGATGCTGTTAAATATTGCATTCCCAACCATGGTCACCTTTAACTGCATCTCTGTTGTATCTATCAAGTTACATTTTATTTATTTCTGGTTGTGCCATCAACTCCTCTATCTTGTTAAAATGCTGTATGCAGTCAGATAAAGAGCCTTAAGCTGTGACTTTTGGCTATTATTACTCTCTGGTTCTAATTTCTGCTGTATTCTTCGATATAAAATAGGATGTATTATTTCACATATCCACCCTTTCCTGTTACACTTTGATTATTGTTCACCTGTTCGCTACCCGAAACTTCTACTCTAATTTCTGTTGGATTTTTTAGATTCCCTTAGTTAAACGCACTCTGTCTGTTTCTCAGCACTGCAGTCTGCGTCTTTCCCCCCCCCCCCCCCGCCTCCTCCAAACACCACCACTACCATCCCATTCCCTGCCCTCTGCCTTCAATACTTAACTATCCTTTCTAAATTGCTAAATGATTTGTCAGGACACTAGTCCCAACATGTTCAAGTGAACCCTGTCCCAACAAAACAGCTGTATCCTCAGGACTGGTGCCAGTGCCCCATTTCTCCCACACTAATCTTTAAGCCATACAGAGACCCTTTAATCTTATTTACCTTGCACCATGGCTCAGGTAGTAATCTGGAATATAATATCCTGTGGTTATGCTTTTTAATTTAGCCCCATGCTGTTCATAATGCCTCATTATGTTTTTCCTAGTCCTATATATGTCCTTAGCACCTATGTGGACCACCACAACAGGATCCTTTCCATATTTAAAATTCCCCTCCAGCCAAGAAGAGATGTCTTAAACATTGGCACCAGACAGCCTTAGAGTATCTCCGTCTTTGCTGCAGGGAACAGTATCTGTTACCAAAAATGAGCTATCCCCCATTATGACTGTGTTTTTCTCTTTCCTTCCCACACTTGACTGACATTCTAACTATGAGTCAGTTTATCATCCATGCTGCAGTCTGTGCCCTCATCCACACGAGGAGCAAGAGGGCACTGCTGCATCTCCTCCAAAGCTAAATTCTGGATTCCAATGCAGAGAAACCTCAATTATCTGAACCAGATGGGCAGGCACTATTTCATTCAGATAATTGATTATTCGGATAATTGATTTGATCTTAAACAAGGGAAGCCATACTGAAAATGAACTAATCTTTGCATTCTACAAATTGCAGATTAAACCATTACGTAAATATACAAAATCCCAGCATTAAACAAGGTCCTGAACAGTTTCTACAATCACAAGCATTTGTCAGTTTCCGTGAACTCATTGGTGCAATAGAAAGACAGAAGTACTGCCTCACGCTTGCTTTTACTTTCTCTGCCATTTTTTTCATGAATGGTACATAACAGTGATGGGAATAAAGTACTTACTCTTGCAACTGACTGTGTAACTAACATTGAAATTTTTTTAAAATCCAGTCGCTGTTGCTTGAGGTGCTTGTGTTTCTTTGTTTTTGCCAGCATTTTCACGTGTTCAGTTAATCCAAATTCACTTATCTCTTTGACATAACGTTTTTACAGGACCTTGACAACTTCAGATAACCCGAAATTTGGATAATCGATATTCGGCTAATCGAGATTCCTCTGTACCTGCCCCACTCTCCCAAGGTAAACAAATCCCTCTTGCAGGGAGTTTGTCTCTAAGACTGTGATTTAAAAATCGCCATGGCTATAGCACTGCTTAGAAGTTAACCATTAAACCCCCTTCTCTCACTCACTTGCCACTAGTTCAAAATTCCAAAATAAATGATATTTAAATATTTATAAATTGTACACCTTGCATCAAAGAAAGAAAGATGCATTTAATTTGTAAATGGCTGAGTAAGGAATTTAAATTTGTTGGTTTCCTTCTCCCCCATCATTTCAGTTTAAATTCTTGTCCGTGTTTTCATCTATCGAACAAGCAAGAACACTTTTGGAAGAAAAGCAATACTATTGTTGCAGCATTTTCCACTACTGTCGCAAGGAAAAGTAGCAGCCAGTATATAGTCATTGAGGTCCCAGAAACAATAGTGCAATTAATGACCAGGTAATTGCCTTTTGGATTTGGTTGAAGTATGAATGTTATCCAAGATTGGGGTGAACATGCCCACCTTTTTTTTTCAATAACACAATGGCCTGTTTTATTTCACCGGAGAAAGCAGTTAAGTGGCCCTGTTTCAATGTTTTACCAGAGAACCTGCAACAATTTTCAGTCCATCTCCTTCTGCCCTAAATTTCAGATTGGGGAATAGTCTCTCGTGACTTAATTAGAGCAACATTAAAGACTAGTAATGAACAGTTGCACTGATGTCTGATTACATGATGTGGTGCTCCCTTGGTAATGAGTGGAAGTGTGGTTCTGGATTATGAGCTAATGTCTCTGGAGTAGTTTGAATAGTCCAAAGCTTGAACTTTACTGTTTGATTAAATGTGCCCGTTGACCATTCTCTGTGCTATCGGTGAAACCTGTGTGTGGCTACTGAGTGAAGGAAACTATATTGAACCAAGGAGCTGGTAACATGGCAATGCAGACACTTAAAAACATTGTAAATGAAGCTTCTATTGAGACAGAAAAATATATGTCATCTCTGTATATGTCCAAAATGAACCACAGCACAAATTGGAGAAACAACACCTCATCTTCCGCTTGGGCAGCCTATGGCCCTGAGGACTCAACATTGACTTCTCTAATTTTAAACACCTCCCTTCCCAGTCCCTCCCCCTCCCTTCCCCTCCCTGCCATCAACCGGATCCATTCCTCCCATTGACCCACCACGTCGTGCCCTCCACCTGTCTTCACCTATCCTTGCCCCTCTCACCCACTTTTACTGCAGTTCTCCCATACCCACCGCAGTACTGAAGAAGGGTTATACCTGAAACGTCGACTTCTCCACCTCCTGATGCTTGCTGTGTTCTTCCAGTCTTCTGCCTGTCTACTTTGGATTCCAGCATCTGCAGTTTTTTTTTGTCTCAAAACACAACAGTGGCAACAAAAATGGTGAATGGTTTCACTTTCCTGACACCAACTGCTTTATTTTGAGGGTGGGCATATCCACAAGTGTCATGATTTGATTTCAAGATTCATGACCTTCTTTCTCACTACAGAGATGAACTGTCCAATTGAAGTGTTGACCCATGAGAAGATCTAATACTATCTATAAGCAGCAGACGAGTGAATATTCAGGCATCTGCATTTGACATGGGACAAAAAAAATGCAATTCCAGATGCTGGAATCCAAGGTTCGCAAGCAGGTGGATGCTGGAAGAACACATCAAGCCAGGCAGCATCAGGAGGTGAAGTCAATGTCTTGGGTGTCCCGAAGAAGGGTTACACCCAAAACATTGACTTCTCCACCTCCTGATGCTGCCTCGCTTGCTATGTTCTTCCAGACTCCTGCTTGTCTATCTGCATTTGATATGGTGATGAGCGCGCTTGAAAAATGTTTCAGACGAAAAAAAGGGACAATCGAGCAATATCAATTCTACTTGAGATGCAAGGGAAATGATAAGATTAGATTACTTAGATTAGATTACTTACAGTGTGGAAACAGGCCCTTCAGCCCAACAAGTCCACACCGACCCGCCGAAGCACAACCCACCCATACCCCTACCTTTACCCCTTACCTAACACTACGGGCAATTTAGCATGGCCAATTCACCTGACCCGCACATCTTTGGGCTGTGGGAGGAAACCGGAGCACCCGGAGGAAACCCACGCAGACACGGGGAGAACGTGCAAACTCCACACAGTCAGTCGCCTGAGTCGGGCATTGAACCCGGGTCTCAGGCGCTGTGAGGCAGCAGTGCTAACCACTGTGCCACCGTGCCGCCCACTAATGGTGAGATCATAAAGCAACATTTGGCAGCATTGTGGTTTATAGGTGAAAATGAGGGCTGCAGATGCTGGAGATTGGAGTCAAGATTAGAGACTCTAATCTTGAGTATTATGGTATATAGTTTCCACATGTCAATGCTTGCACTCTAGTCGTAAATTAATTTCCTAGTTAATCAGTTGAAAAGATTTCAGTTCCATGAATTTGGGAGCATCTCCTCACAAAAGATAATGCCATATCAGATAAAGCCATAATTTCAACAGTCCTGCAAGTTGAACCTGCCATGGTTGATCAGATTAGATTCCCTACAGTATGGAAACAGGCCCTTCGGCCAAACAAGTAAAAAATGAGGTCTGCAGATGCTGGAGATCACAGCTGCAAATGTGTTGCTCGAAACGTCGAATTCTCTGTTCCTGAGATGCTGCCTGGCCTGCTGTGCTTTGACCAGCCTTCGGCCAAACAAGTCCACATTGCCCCTCCAAAGAGCAACCCACCCAGACCCCTTTCCCGATATTTACTCCTGACTAATCCACTTAACACTACAGACAATTTAGCATGGCCAATTCACCTAACCTGCACATCTTTGGACTGTGGGAAGAAACCGGAGGAAACCCATGCAGACACTGGGAGAATGTGCAAACTCCACACAGACAGTTGACTGAGGCGGGAATTGAACCGGGTCCCTGATGTTGTGAGGCAGCAGTGCTAACCACTGAGCCACCATGCTAAAACATAGTTGTAGAGGTTGGTGAAACAGAGGATCATATTGTTTGAACGTATGGAGGTGTCTTTTTCTGAGAATGAGGAATACAGCATGTAAAAATCATCACAGATAATAAAACACTGTATAAAAACCAAAGACCTCTGCATGCTAGAAATCAGAAGCAAAAACAGAAATTGCTGGAAAAACCCAGCAGGTCTGACAACATCTGTCAGGTCCAGTGACCTTTCTTCAGAACTGATTGTGGTGAGGCAAAGGTTGATGTCTGTACTAGAAATGGTCGGGGTGGGGGTGGAGGAGTAAACAATAGTTGGAGACGGAGCCCAGTGATAGAAAACAACAGTTGCATTGACAAAGGAATAGATAAAGGTCAGCCTAGGGAGAATGAATAGCTGCTAATGAGGACCGTTAGTGGCTGACAATGGGTTGTTAGTGGTAGCAGCCCATGTGATGACAAGGTATGTGGGTTTGGGGTAAGGCCAAGGCAGAAGGTGATAAGTCCCTAAAATTTTCGCTATTGAGTCCAGAAGGTTATAAATTGCAAATAAAGCTTTGTGTCAGATTACGCAGTGCTTAATCAAGGTTGTAGGCATTTGTGTATAATTTCATTGATGTTAGTGTGGAAGTATCTAGAATGGGTGAGAAACTCTACCATCAGTACCTTTCTGCAAATTTTTCTCATTGCTGTAACAAACACCTTCAAGATTGCAAAGACAGTATATCTTCAGCTTTGGGAACGATCACAGTTTCAGTGTGCTATTTAAAACAAAACATCCCGGCAAGCAGCTTTCCATTTATGTAAACAAAGACAGAATGGAAGTAAACCTTTTTGATAGACTTGGCTTCAAACTTCAAGATCCCACTGTAGCACATGATCGGTGGCATACATTTTGCACAGCAGCATCATTCCTTATTTACCACATTTGAGGAGATTAAGGGTTATTGTCATCTTTTTGCTGTGTATCAATTCGCCAGTTCTGCAGACTTTGAAATATTGCTCTTTGCAATCTGTGCTGAAGCGACTTGAAGCAAATAATACATTGAGCTAATTATCATCCTCGTAGATATCAAATCTAGTCATTGGGCGATACAAGCACACTGAATGTAGTTTATACATTGAACTAGAAGCAGTCAATAAAGCTATCATTCTAGATAATTTTCCACTTCAAGAACTATCAGCATTTCATAGAGATGTACAGCATGGAAACAGACCCTTTGGTCCAACCCATCTATGCTGACCAGATATCCCAGGAGAAAGTGAGGACTACAGATGCTGGAGATCAGAGCTAAAAAATGTGTTGCTGGAAAAGCGCAGCAGGTCAGGTAGCATCAAAAGAACAGGAGAATCGACGTTTCGGGCATAAGCCTGAAGAAGGGCTTCTGCCCGAAATGTCGATTCTCTTGTTCCTTTGATGCTGCCTGACCTGCTGGGCTTTTCCAGCAACACATTTTTAAGACCAGATATCCCAACCCAATTTAGTCCCACTTGGCAGCACCCGGCCCATATCCCTCCAAACCCTTCCTATTCATATATCCATCCAAATGCCTTTTAAATGTTGCAATTGTTCCAGCCTCCACCACATCCTCTGGCAGCTCATTCCAAACACGTACCACCCTCTGTGTGAAAAAGTTGACCCTTAGGTCTCTCTCAAATCTTTCCCCTTTCACCCTAAACCTATGCCCTCTAGTTCTGGACTCCCCGACCCCAGGGAAAAGACTTTGTCTATTTATCCTATCCATGCCCCTCATAATTTTGTAAACCTCGATAAGGTCACCCCTCAGCCTCTGACGCTCCAGGGAAAACAGCCCCAGCCTGTTCAGCCTCTCCCTGTAGCTCAAATCCTCCTCAAATCTTTTCAGAACCCTTTCAAGTTTCACAACATCTTTCCAATAGAAGGAGACCAGAATTGCATTCAATATTCCAACAGTGGTCTAACCGATGTCCTGTATAGCCGCAACATGACCTCCCAAACTCCTGTACTCAATACTCTAACCAATAAAGGAAAGCATACCAAATGATGGAGTAAAATTCCACAGCTCTTCACTATCCTATCGACCTGCGACTCCACTTTCAAGCAGCTATGAACCTGCACTCCAAGGTCTCTTTGTTCAGCAACACTCCCTAGGACCTTACCATTAAGTGTATAAGTCCTGCTAAGATTTGCTTTCCCAAAATGCAGCACCTCGCATTTATCTGAATTAGACTCCATCTGCCATTTCTCAGCCCATTGGCCTATCTGGTCCAGATCCTGTTGTAATATGAGGTCATCCTCTTTGCTGTCGACTACACCTCCAATTTTGGTATCAAGCCAGGGAACTATAGACCGGTGAGCCTGACCTCACTGGTGGGCTTTAACCGTTTCAAGACATCCAGCACTTCCTCCTCTGTAATCTGGACATTTTGCAAGGTATCACCATCTATTTCCCTACAGTCTATATCTTCCATATCCTTTTCCATAATAAATACTGATGCAAAATATTCACTTAGTATCTCCCCCATTTTCTGTGGCTCCACACAAAGGCCGCCTTGCTGATCTTTGAGGGGCCCTATTCTCTCCCTAGTGACCCTTTTGTCCTTAATATATTTGTAAAACCCTTTTGGATTCTCCTTAATTCTATTTGCCAAAGCTATCTCATGTCCCCTTTTTGCCCTCCTGATTTCCCTCTTAAGTATATTCCTACTTCCTTTATACTCTCTAAGGATTCACTCGATCTATCCTGTCTATACATTTTTTTTTAGATTAGATTACTTAGTGTGGAAACAGGCCCTTCGGCCCAACAAGTCCACACCGACCCGCCAAAGTACAACCCACCCATACCCCTACATTTACCCCTTACCTAACAGTACGGGCAATTTAGCAAGGCCAATTCACCTGGCCCGCACATCTTTGGACTGTGGGAGGAAACCGGAGCACCCGGAGGAAACCCCACGCAGACACGGGGAGAACGTGCAAACTCCACAGTCAGTTGCCTGAGGCAGGAATTGAACCCGGGTCTCTGGTGCTGTGAGGCAGCAGTGCTAACCACCGTGCCTCCCACCTGACATATGCTTTCTTCTTTTTCTTAACCAAACCCTCAATTTCTTTAATCATCCAGCATTCCCTATTCCTACCAGCCTTCCCTTTCACCCTGACAGGAATATACTTTCTCTGGATTCTTGTTATCTCATTTCTGAAGGCTTCCCATTTTCCAGCCGTTCCTTTACCTGCGAACATTTGCTTCCAATCAGCTTTTGAAAGTTCTTGCCTAATACCGTCAAAATTGGCCTTTCTCCAGTTTAGAACTTCAACTTTTAGATCTGGTCTATCCTTTTCCATCACTCTTTTAAAACGAATAAAATTATGGTCATTGGTCCCAGAGTGCTCCCCCACTGACACCTCAGTCACCTGCCCTGCCTTACTTCCCAAGAATAGATCAAGTTTTGCACCTTCTCTAGTAGGTACATCCACATACTGAATCAGAAATCATCTTGTATGCGCTTAACAAATTCCTCTCCATCTAAACCTTTAACACTATGGCAGTCCCAGTCAATGTTTGGAAAGTGAAAATCCCCTACCTTAACTACCCAGTATTCTTACAAATAGCTGAAATCCCCTTACAAGTTTGTTTCTCAATTTCCCTCTGACTATTAGGGGGTCTATAATACAATCTCAATAAGGTGATCATCCCTTTCTTATTTCTCAGTTCCACCCAAATAACTTCCCTGGATGTATTTCCGAGAATATCCTCCCTCAGCACAGCTGTAATGCTATCCCTTATCAAAAATGCCACTCCCCCTCCTCTCTCGCTCCCTTTCTATCCTTCCTGTAGCATTTGTATCCTGGAACATTAAGCTGCCAGTCCTGCCCATCCCTGAGCCATGTTTCTGTAATTGCTATGATATCCCAGTTCCACGCTCATAACAATGCCCCGAGTTCATCTGTCTTCCCTGTTAGGCCCCTTGTGTTAAAATAAAGGCAGTTTAATTTATTCGTTCTACCTTGTCCCTGCCTGCCCTGACTGTTTGACTCACTTGTGTTCTCAACTGTACCAGTCCCAGATTGATCGCTTTCCTCACTATCTCCCTGGGTCCCACCCAAAACAACAATTAATTTATCTGATTCTGTGTTGTGAACTTCTCTCAAACCGGTTCCTCCAAGAATAGTTGTGAAATTCACTGTTTTAGTTTTCCCAGATGCACTCCGATGTCCAGCGTTGTTTTAAGTCTGTCCAAGGAAAAAAGCTGTATTAGTGAGTAGAGTGGGTTCTTTCTTGATTATGTTTCTGGAGAAAAGTCTCTTGATTAACTTAAAATATAAGCCGTAGCTATTAATTTAACCTAGTGCAGTGTTTTGTTGAGGAATAAGACGGTGTTATTTTCTGGGTCTGTAGATTGTGAAGGAGCAAAAATGGCCTTTGCAGAGATATGTACTTCTTGTCAGATGTGGGAGTTTAAAGAGAGTTTAAGGATTACTGCGGATTATATCTGCCATAAATGCTGTTGGATGCGAATCTTATCAGATCAAACAGATTGGTTGGAGAGACAGATAGAAGCGTTGAGGAATTTGCAACAGCAACAGTATGTGATGGATGGCAGTTATAGGAAGGGGGAAAGTCTCAGATACAGTCACATAGATGGGTTAACTCCAGGAAGGGTAAGAGAGGTCGGCACCTAGGGCAGAAGTCTTTTGTGGATATACTCATTTCAACAGGTATGCTGTTTTGGAGAATGTAGGGGGTGATGATTCTCAGGGGAACTTAGCATGAACAGCCAAGTTTTTGGTATTGAGACTGGCTCTAATGCAACGAGGGGTATGTCGGCTTCCAAGAGATCAATTGTGTGAGGGGATTCTCTAGTCCGAGGTACAGACAGACGTTCTGACTACATTCTCTTCATCAAGTTCAAATTGTGATGGAGCTATCCTCGGATACCACAGCAGACCGAAGCTAGTATATTAGTATTTTTATTTCTTTCAGAGGTATTTTTTTTGCTGCAAGATGACCTGTGGTCGAAGCACTTGGCTAATTCCAGAAGATCATTTCTTCAGTCTTGTCAGAAGTTGATTGGTTCACTCAACCGAGTTGACCCGAGAACTCTCTGGGAAGCTGGAGAAGTGATTGCTGGGCCTCTTGCTGAGATATTTGTATCATCGATAGTCACAGGTGAGGTTCTGGAAGACTGGAGGTTGGCAAATGTAGTGCCACTGTTTAAGAAGGGCGGTAAAGACAAGGCACTATAGACTGGTGAGCCTGACCTCAGTGGTGGGCAAGTTTTTGGAGGGAGTCCTGAGGGACAGGATGTACATGTATTTGGAAAGGCAAGGACTGATTCGGGATAGCCAACAAGGCTTTGTGCATGGGAAATCATGCCTCACAAACTTGATTGAGTTTTTTGAAGAAGTAACAAAGAAGATTGAGGGCAAAGCAGTAGATGTGATCTATATGGACTTCAGTAAGGCATTCTACAAGGTTCTCCATGGGAGACTGATTAGCAAGGTTAGATCTCATGGAGACTGGTTAGCAGGGTAGGAGCTCATGGAATACAGGGAGAACTAGCCATTTGGATACAGAACTGGCTCAAAGATAGAAGACAGAGGGTGGTGCTGGAGGATTGGAGGTTTTTCAGACTGGAGGCCTGTGACCAGTGGAGTACCACAAGGATCAGTGCTGGGTCATCTACTTTTTGTCATTTACGTAAATGATTTGGATGCGAGCATAAGAGGTACAGTTAGTAAGTTTTCAGATGACGCCAAAATTGGAGGTGTAGTGGATAGCGAAGAGGGTTACCTCAGATTACAACAGGATCTTGACCAGATGGGCTGAGAAGTGACGGATGGAGTTTAATACATATAAATGTGAGATGCTGCATTTTGGGAAAGCAAATCTCAGCAGGACTTATACACTTAATGGTAAGGTCCTAGAGAGCGTTGCTGAACAAAGAGACCTTGGAGTGCAGGTTCATAGCTCCTTGAAAGTGGAGTCGCAGGTAGATAGGATAGTGAAGGCGGCGTTTGGTATGCTTTCCTTTATTGGTCAGAGTATTGAATACAGGAGTTGGGAGGTCATGTTGTGGCTGTACAGGACATTGGTTAGGCCACTGTTGGAATATTGCATGCAATTCTGGTCCCCTTCCTATCGGAAAGATGTTATGAAACTTGAAAGCGATCAGAAAAGATTTACAAGGATGTTGCCAGGGTTGGAGATTTGAGCTATAAGGAGAGGCTGAACAGGCTGGGGCTGTTTTCCTTGGAGAGTCGGAGGCTGAGGGGTGACCTTATCGAGGTTTACAAAATTATGAGGGGCAAGGATAGGATCAATAGACTAAGTCTTTTCCCTGGGGTCGGGGAATCCAGAACCAGAGGGCATAGGTTTAGGGTGAGAGGGAAAGGTATAAAAGAGACCTAAGGGTCAACTTTTTCACGCAGAGAGTGGTACGTGCATGGAATGAGCTGCCAGAGGATGTGGTGGAGGCTGGTACAATTGCAACATTTAAGAGGCATTTGGATGGGTATATGAATAAGAAGGGTTTGGAGGGATATGGGCCGGGTGCTGCCAGGTGGGACTAGATTGGGTTGGGATATCTGGTAGGCATGGTCAGGTTGGATTGAAGGGTCTGTTTCCATGCTGTACATCTCTATGACTCTATGACCCCACAGCATTATCCTTAGAAGGGACAAAACTGAATATGGGCCTTAACAGCAATGCTCATTGGACTTGGACAACACCATTTGAGACTCAACAAGAATAAGTGCAACGTCTCAGATTGTAACCAAGAAAATCAGCTTGAATAACAAGGCAACTAAAACTATTTGTGTGTTTCTGACCCCATCTAATGGAAAAGAGTTGACATTATTTCACTGTGCCAATTTTATCATAATTTCACGCCTAAATATCTAGAGATCCAACAGCCTTTTGAAAGCTATATCGCAAAAAATGCACAGTGCAAGTGAACAGTCTCTCAGTAAGCTGTATTTGATGTATTCAAGGTGAAGGTGGTATTTCTGTCAGTCAATTTAACTGTTGTAGAAATGTGTGTCTGAAAAGGTGCATCAGAAAATGTATTTGGAGTTGTTCGTTGAAGGACATTAACCAAATCAAGTCAGTTGCCAGAAACTAAACACAAATGCTCTACTGGAGAGTGTGTGGAACTAACCTGAATCTACTCATGAAAGCAATGGCACACCTCTTTGTTCATTCTCTGCACAAATGAACAAGCATTGACTGTTATTAGCCATGCCAGGACTTGGCTAGATAATTGTCATCTCTTTGATAAAAACATCAGAGTGGATTATTTCGTAGGTTCATGTGACTAAGGAGCTTTCCCGTTTAGCTCTATTCCTTGAGAGGACAGCATTAGCAAGTTGTTTTACTGTTGCAACATTGAAGACTATTTATGATTTTGTGATTTCACATATGATTGTAAATTTTGTTGCATGAGAGAAGTTGAAGGCAGAATTGTGATGACAGTCAATGTATTACAGTAAGAAAGCTAATATTAAAACCAAAGTGGTCTCATGAGATACAAGAACCCATATCACAATACTTTCTCATTGTGCGATGATAAATGTATTGCATGTACAACTCTGGCATTGATTTCAAAAGCATTGCAGAAATGTGTATTACACCTTGCCTATTAAGAGCATCTGAGTTTTAATCAAATGGAAAAATACTACAGTGAAGCAGTCTGGTGGTTAACAATAGATTACTGTATAAAGGATTTCATTCAAAATTGCATAGCGTATACACTCAGTGAAAAATCTGTTAAACCATGTCCTACACCTCAACAACAGAACCTGTAGCCAACAAAACCATGGCAACAACTCCAAGTCGATATTTTTGGAGAAGTGCAAGCAGCTGCGAGGAATTGGTGTTTTTTTGCTTGTTCGTGATCAATGTAAAAAAAGTCTGGAAATTGTGACGACAAATTCTGTAATCATTATTTCAAGCACTGACAACCGAGACAAGTTATTTACTGAGTGGAATTTGTCGAAAGCTATCGCTACAGTCAAAGGACTGCAGTTGTATCTTGTCAGATCAGAGTTCCCAGCTATGCATGGAATTCACCATTATCTGATATCATGGATCGAACCAGCAACGAAGCTGGTGCCAAATGATTCAACAAGCTGATGAAGGACGGTGTGAGAGTGAGAACATCTGAGGGATGATCCTTTTTCAATCCATTCATATCTTACTTTGCACATATGGATCCATCCTATACTCCTTAGTGGGCTGGGCACTAGCAGAACTTATGACTGCTTGTAACGTCTGGATCCTGCTGAACCACCATCAATTCAGAAGTCTGAGCAAGAGCACAAACAATTGCAAAGATTACAGGGTAAAGCATCTGACAAGCCACCAGATGTAACGAAACAGCAATTTGCAGTTGGAGATTGGACTTGTATTTAATGGCTATGTCGTGATCACATGCTTGCATCATCTTTGTCAAGACTAAAGCAAATCAAGCAACTCCTCCACTGTCTTTTGAATAACAACACAAAATGAAATCTGAGATGCTTGATAAAGATCAGACTGAGATAGTTTGAAGACAGTGATAATGAAGGTAAGTTGCTTTGCTGATTAAATAGGAATGTTGAGCATCTCTTGGAATCACAAGTTTGTATACCTCAACAACATCATCAATGACTTTGGTACAACAAAGCCTGTATTGGGAGTCAAAAGTTCGGCATGACTGCTTCCTGTAACAAATTATTCCATGTACCTATCTTCTTGATTAGTCTGCTTTATTTCAAAAAGAACATTTATTTTTCATTCAACAATGATGAAAAGATGTAGTCAGTTGTTCAATGTGAAGTTGTACTTCAGTTAATTGTTCTCTATACTGTTAGTTAAACTATGGTGTAGTTATTAAGAAATTGAAATTGAACAGAAGCATGAGAGTCCAGAACTATTCCAAGTGCGAGAAATAATGCTCCTGTTGAGACACTGAAACTGGTGTCTACTTTCCGCATCTTGCACAGAATAGGGCAGCACGGTGGCACAGTGGTTAGCACTGCTGCCTCACAGCGCCAGGGACCTGGGTTCAATTCTCGCCTCAGGTGACTGACTGTGTGGAGTTTGCACATTCTCCCCGTGTCTGCGTGGGTTTCCTCCGGTTGCTCCGGTTTCCTCCCACAGTCCAAAGATGTGCGGGTCAGGTGAATTGGCCATGCTAAATTGCCCAAAGTGTTAGGTAAGGGGTATATGTAGGGGTGTGGGTGGGTTGCGCTTCAGCGGGTCGGTGTGGACTTGTTGGGCCGAAGGGCCTGTTTCCACACTGTAAGTAATCTAATCTAATCTAATCAACACTCTCTCAGCTATTACAATTGCCTTGCTCCAACAATAGACTTTGAGCATATACTACTGCCTTGAAGAAGTCTTGGTGAATTACTTCTATACATTTTGTAGTTGGTATGCACTGTTAATTCTCGGTGTGGAGGAAGTGATTGTTATTAAGCTAATGAATTAGTGTTGTTGAAGCTGCGCTCTTTCAGAGATAAGAACATATTCTACCACATTCCTGATTTGGTAGATGGACTTTGACAACGCGGGAGGTGAGTTACTTGCCTCAGATTTCCTAGCCTTTGACCTGCATTGGAAGCTGTAGTACCTATGTGACTGTGCAGTTACTGCTTCTAGTCAGTGGTGACCTTTAGGATTTTGATGGTAGGAATTCAGCAATGGTAATGCCAAACAATTAAACTGCCTTTTCTTTTTACAACTCTGATTTTTTTTAATTAAAGCATCATTTTTCTTTCTGTGTGATTGAGTAGTACCCAGAAAATTAATCTTGCATTTCTGAGAAAGTAGGACAATTCAGGATGGTTGGTGTCACAACTCAGGAGTGGAACCTGAACTCAAATCTTTTAACTAAGAAGTGAGTCTCGGAGCCTTGGCCTCCTAGTGATATCATGCACACTTCACAACTCTTGAGTCTGAACAGTAGGCTGTCGTCAAGTCAAGCCTTGTTCTTACTGATTTTATTAATACCAGGGTTATGCGGGCTACCATGAGCTGTTAGTGGTGGCATAATTTGAACATCTTTTTTGGGATCTATGATACAGTGCCAAACAATATGTTCTGTTCATTCAATGGAACATTTTCTGACGGGTGATGCTTTAAGCTTACCCACTCATCGACTCCTCCTTTCTGATCGCATTCTACCTTTCAACAGTCAAACCTCTTTCTTAGAGTTCACTTCCACTGATGCTGTGTGTCTTTCAGTGTATCTTCAAATGAACATTCCCTTCTGCCTGACTGAGAAATTGACATAGTCAATCTAAGTTGTCATCTTAGCCAGTATTTTAACATGCAGACTCGGCAGGGTGCAACTTGGGATGGCTTAAGTGGTCCCTGCTGATATGTGCTCTTGATCAATCACAGGACCATATACACCCATGGCTTAGTTATTCCCTACTTTAAGCAGATGAGCTATCAGAAAAAATCTTGCTTTTTTTATTCTCAAATCTTTGTTTGAATGTTCCAGATACGAGAAGCCTTCGTCTCTTCAGTAAGCCGCAGATTTCACTCCTGGGACCTGCTGTGCTCTGCATGTCGATGACCTGCATGCTTTAGTATTCCAATTGCTGTTTTCATACCCCTCATTTCCCTTGAGAGTGAAGTCTTTTTTTTTGGAAAAAAAATTATATTTAAGGAATTGGGGAATTAATCCATCCTCCTAACCCCAGCTGGTCCCACTTCCCTCTGGGTAAGAAAGCATGAAAAATGTGATAGTTAGCCTCTCGCATCTGTCAGTGTACTCTGCACTGCCTGGGAAACTGGGTCAGACTCCAGGTGGGTGGGGATGTGCATCTGCAGTCTGTTCACATTCAAAACGGCAGCTCTGAATTACTTTTAAAAGACGACAAACTGGTTGCAAAATTTGTGCTCGCGAATTCTACCTCTGGCTAAGCCAAATGAAAGAGACTACAGCTTTGTAACTGAATATAAATAGCCTTGCATAAAACAAAGAACTGCAGATGCTGGAAATCTGAATCAAACACAAATTTCTGGAGAAACTCAGCTGGGTCTGGCACCATATGTGGAGAGAAACATCTCGAGTCCAGTCACCCTCCTTTGAGAAACAGTTTTGTAATTAGCAGTGTGATAGATGTGATTCACAACACAGTCCCCCTCTAAAGTAATACCTTGACTTTATAATGTATGGTGAGGTTTGGGGTTTGTTGATGATGGCGGTGGTGATGTATAGTTTCTGTTGAAACACATTAGGTTACATATGAACAATTTTTGCATCTTCCTTTTGAGGGTACTGAAGTATCTACTATCTGTAACCCCCTTTTAAAAAATCTGATTGAATGCTGGCCTAAAGAGTGGAACAAAAGTTCATGGGGTTTTGGAGTGAAGCCAGTGTCTTTGTTCCTTATGTTACTGTGAACTGGATTCTGGAGCACTGTGACCGTATGCGACCTGGTTCAATGTGAAAGGGCATGGGATTCTCATGGTAAGAAAGCAGTGCCATGAATCCATTTACAAGACACTCCTCCCAGTTTGCTGGTTAGTGGTCTGCTCCATTTTTAGAGCCAACTTGTATGCTTGTGTGGCACACACACGTGCTCTCATGCACACAGGAGTCTGGGCTAGAATGGATCAGGTACGGTGAAGCGACTGAATTCACATCAGAAAATTCATGATGGCACAGTACAGTATAGGCATTTTCCCATGGTCTCTGCTTCCCATTTCCAGTAAACGTTTTTTCATAATTACATCTCTTAGAGAAAGATAGAGGAAAGGTGGGAAGCTATAAAAGAACAAATAAGGGGAAGAAAAATAAATGACTTTCAGGGTATGGAATGAAGAAGCAGTAAGGGACAGAAAAATATTCAGAGCTTCTTGAGCATAGTTATCAGAACCTGTAAATTTTTTCCTATCAAAGAATGTCTTTGTTTAAACCAACTTTTCCTTAAATCTGGTGTCCATGAACTGACCTCCTCGCTTTACAAGAGCAAGAAATGACTTTAAAGAACAAAGAGCCTAATATAAATGGTTCTGGGTTAGGAATGGAACAAAGGAATGATACACCCATGAGTGAGGGATGGGGACAGACCAAAATCATTCAAGCAGTGAAATAATTCCCTGAACATTCTGCAAACACTGTACACACTCCCTGCATTTATAAATTATTCCCTGTTATTTATTTTGCAGAGTGCAAACTACTCCAGGGGGTCGGGAAATTCTTACTCCACCTCAGGGGAGTATGGAAGTCTCTTTTTTTGTTCCACTAGCCTTGGAGGTCATTTGCTACAGACAATCAGTTTCATTATTGCTCACTCGAAGCTCAATAGCAAGCGGCAGTAAAAACGGTTTTGTATCATATGGTTATATCCATTTTTTTTGTTTTCTTTTTGCAATGGTAGTGGCTTGCCTGAGGATGTAATAAAAAATTGATTACATTTTCTGTCAACAGAGTAGTCGGATGCTGCAGATGTGACCCTGTTCGTAACCCATGCAGAAAGATGCTACTTTAGATATACCGTAAATGCAGCCTTTTTACTCAATGATTTGCCACCAGTTTTTACCTCAGCAAGGAATACCATTTGAAACTGAGAGTCACAAATTGCTTCTTTTTGTAATAAATTGCTTCTGGTTCTGTACAATTAGTGGTTGCACAAGAAAAAATTATGACACTGTTTACTGGAACTGGGGCTGTGTTGGGAGGGATTGCTCCTTCACCTGATATGGCTGACAATTGTTAATGGGTGACACCAATTTGGCTGATTGCAAGCATTAATGTTTGACCATGTTTGGAAATGAAATGAATCAGATCCCTGCATGCTGTTGTTATCTTTCTATTTGATTGAATAGAGTTGACACCAAATTAAAAGGAGATACAGTTAACGGTTAGTGAGCTTTGAGAAGACAGTTAACTGCCTGCAAGTGATTTAGTGAGCTTCTGTGCTGAAATGCTGAGGTTTTTCAGTTTGCTGTTTCTTCCAATTGTTAGTGTTACAAAGTGCATCGGCCAGTCCGTGTCTGTTTTCTGTCATTCAGTTTGATCATTTTTGAACTTTGCACCAACTTCACTTACTCACCTTCGATATATATCTTTGTACTCTAACTAAACAAAACTCAGTTGTTCTTTTTGGGCAGGGATTTCCAGATTTGAGTAGGAATGCTTCGTGTCTAGAATAGGCCAGTTCTAATTTTAAAAAGAAGAAATTTCTTTGAATCTACCCTATTATCATTTTTAAACATCCATCTTCTAAACATTAGAGAATGCAAACTAAACTTATACCACCTTTCCTCATTCTTTAATTCCATTCATATTAGATTCTTAATTCTCCTAAGTCACTTCTTGCTCTTGTAAAGTGGTGCACATCAGTTCATAGATACCAGACTTAGGGAAAAGTTGGTTTTAACAAAGGCATTCTTTGATAGATCCTTTAATTCCTTTTAAGGAATGGTGTTGTTGTAGTGAATCTGCTCTACACCACCTCTAACTTTGATACATCCTTCCCAAGATGCAACATTTCCATACCTGATTCAGTTGGACTGTAAAAGATCATTGGTCAGTGCAAGTATTAACCTCCCAAACCTGGGTTACATGTTTGAACTGTGCATTTCCAGAACGGCAAATACAGATCTGTCTGTGGTAGAGAGAGAGAATTGAATATTCGTATTGAACATCGTTAATGTATATTTGTTTGAGTGGAACAACCTGCCAACACCCCTACTGCTCACAAATGATGTCAGAAGACCAATGTATGCCAGATTTTACGTCCTGCTTTGTAAACTAGTTTTCATTGAAAATCTCCTCTATTGAGTTTTTTTTTCATTTTACTCTCCAACTAAAAGGGATTCTTAAAAGCTTGGATACAACTGATGTTCTTTTTGTGATATATGTTGGAACACATCTGCCAATTGGGACATCTGAGAGATTCAATGATTCAGTGTATGCCCAGTATCCCTCAAAAAGCTGCGCCTTGGGTACTATTTGCTTGTTTTCCAACTTTGAGCTTCTTGGCTAAGTATTTTTCTTGCAATGCACTGGTATTATTTAACTAAGAAACAAGTTCACAGCAAAAGTATATTTTAGTTTGATGACTCTTTCCAGTGGACTAAATTATAAGGATATTAAAGCTTCAATTCTTTGTCAAATTTCCTTTAACCTGCAGACACTGACATCATGCCGTCCCTATAACCTTAATTTAACACACAATTTGCTGCTTGCTTTCTAATCAGTTTGTACATCATTCTGTACATCCATCACTCACTCCCGTGCTTGCTGATGTACATTGGCTGCTGGTCTGCTAATGCTTTGATTCTAAAAGGTCTCAACATTATGTTTAAATCCCTCTATAAGTCCTTGTCCTTCCTTTTCTTTGTGACTTTTTTCAGGCTTACAACCTTCTGAAGACTTTGTATTTCTCCAACTCTTGCCATTTGCACATCCCTGATCTCTTTCTACCTAATAGTGCTAGCTGAGTTTTCAGCACTAGCCCACAAACTGCAATTTATTCTCCTCAACTCTTTCCTACTTTTTAAATATCTAATTGACTGAGATTTTAGTCATTTGCTCAATTGACTAAAGTGTTGATTTTTGGCAGGTGATGCTACTATGAAGTATTTTGGAATCATTTTGTGTTTGTTGGTTATAAATACAAATTGTTAGTCAGAAAATGTGAGTTGTCAATTTTAAGAAGCTCAGTCGCTCCTAATGTGAATAAATGTGTCTGTACCAGGAAAAGTGGCCAGTCAGCCTTAAACTTATTTTTGGGGAATAGAGCATCATAAATATGTAGTACATTGTCATCACAAGGCAAGGCACAAGGGACGATGACAGAGGTACAGCAGACTAGTGCAGACCCAACAAGCTGTCTCTGAACGTGGACAAGTCTGAAAAGATGGCTGTTAACTTTAGAAGGGCATAGAGTGACCACTCTCCACTGGACATCGATGGCTTCCACGTGGAGAGCACGAAATTTCTTGGTATACACCTAATGGAGGATCTCAGCTGGAGCCTCAACACCAGCTCCGTAGCCAAGAAGGCCCACCTGCATCTCTACTTTCTAAGCAGGATTAGGAAAGGCCATCTGCCATCCTCCATCCTCATCACATTCTATGGAGGGTTCATTGAGAGTTGGGGAATTGCACCGTCTCGGATTATAAGACCCTCCAACAGATAGTGAGGACAGCTGAGAAGATTATTGGCATCTCTCTTTCTTCCCCCCCCCCCCCCCCCCCGCCCAAATACAGACATATACTCCACATGCAGCATCCAGAAGGCTAAGAGCACACACCCCTCAGTCAAACTCTTCTCCCTTCTTCCGTCTGGCAGAAGATACCGGAGCATAACAGCTAGACTGTTTCTTCCCCAAGCCATCAGGCTCCTTAACACAGTATACTCAGACTCTTTCTCATCTGAAATTCTTTTGTATTGCTGCTGGAAAAATGTCTATTATCTATGATTCTTCTGTTACATTGTAACTTGTATGTTTTGCATTTCTTATGCCGTGTACAATTGTGTGGTTTGTGCTGTTCCATGTAGCACCCTCAGTTTACCTGGAGGAATGTTGTCTCGTTTTTACTGTATCAGTTGTAAATGGCAGAAAATAAAAGCTGTGCAATGCATAATTTTGACATGTTACTCACTGGATCAACACCAGTGAGTGACAATGTACTTTCAGTTGGAGGGACTCCTGTTTAGGGCAGCAACTAAAACAAACCCTACAAGATAGGATTTAGGTGAGTGTTCAACATGTTGTGATTTCTGAGGCACAGTAGAGCATCATTAAAGTAAACTGTAACTCAGACTGCAAGTTCTTCAACTAGGACAGGCCTCCTAGACATGTTATTGCCCTATTGCGATCAGTGGAAATAAATCCCACCATAAACAAATAAATTAAATATTAAACTAAGATATTGTCCTGAGGATCCAGCATTGCCTCCTTGGATAGATTTGATATGCAGATGGGTACATTTATGCCCACTTCCATCAAAGGCTATTGTTATCTTGGGTTTTCTACAAAGATTCTCAATCATTTGAATATCCTAACAGGGCCACGTACCAGATCCACAATATATTTCTTACATTACAAACACAAAAGCATAGAAAATATGAGCAGGAGATGGCAATTCAGCCCTTCAAGCTTGCTCTGCCATTCAATATGATCATGGATGATCATCCAACTCAATACCCTGCTCCTGTTTTCCCCCATTTCCTTTGACAATTTGGTTCAAGTGCGATATTCAACTCCGTCTTGTAATCATACAATGTTTTGGCTTGAATTGCTAGCAGCTTCACGAGCTCATCACACTCTTGATGAAGAAATTTCACCTTATCTTTTCCTAATAGATTTAGCCCATAGCGTTAAACGGTGGCTCCTGGTTCTGGACTCTTCTTTGCATATCCTTCCTGCATCTACCTCGTGTCATCCTAGTTGGCATTTTATCTCTCTTTCTCTCTCCCTCTCTCCCCCTCCCCCAACTACTGCACATACATCAGTCCTGCCATCCCAGGAATCCGTTTGAAAAACCTTTTCTGTTCTCCCTCCAAGGAAACCAGAACACAGTATTTCGGGTGTGGTCTCACCAAGGCCTATATAATTGTAGCAAAACATCCCTGTTCTTGTTCTCAAATTCTTTCACTGTGAAGGACATCATGCCATTTGATGTCTTCACTACCTGCCTCCTCTGCAAACTTACATTCAGCGTTTCGTGTATGACGATACCCAGGTCACATAGCATATTCTGCTCTCTCAATTTATAGCCAGTCAGATAATCCACCTTTGTTTTTTTGCTCCCTAAGTGGATAACCTTATATTTATACTGTATCTGTCATGCATTTGTCCATTCAATCATTTTGTCCAAATCTCACTGAAGCAACTGTGCACTTCCACCCAATTTTGTCTCATATGCAAATTTAGAGATATTACATTTAAGTTTTGCATGTAAATCATTTAATATGTATTGTAAGTAGCTGGAAGTCCTAGCACTCATCCCTACAGATATGACCCCCCCCCCCCCCCCCCAAAACTCTGTCACTGCCTACCATTCAGAAAAAAACTCATTTATTCCTATTCTTTGTCCCCCAATACCCAAGCAGTTCCTATTCATCTCCATACACACGCCCCCAATCCCATCTGATTTCATTTTACATGCTGATCTCTGAGATGCGACTTTGTCGAAAGCTTCTGAAAGTCCAAATAAACCGCATTCACTGGTTTTCCCTCATCAACTCTGACTTTCATCCTCAAAAAGTTCAGGTAGATTTGACAACCATGATTTCCTGTGCTGACTCAATCCAACCTGATCATACATCAAGAATGCATCATTGCCTGTAAT
Organism: Hemiscyllium ocellatum; assembly: GCF_020745735.1. Taxonomy (NCBI): domain Eukaryota; kingdom Metazoa; phylum Chordata; class Chondrichthyes; order Orectolobiformes; family Hemiscylliidae; genus Hemiscyllium; species Hemiscyllium ocellatum. The sequence goes on from NC_083419.1 coordinate 59,009,753, forward strand.
TGGAATTCCTTGAGGTTGTGAAAGGCATCTCATAAATCCAAATCTTAGTACAATTTTTCTGTATTGAGGTGGCACTGTTAAGCTCTGTATTTAGGAAATAAGTGATATGAGCAGTCATGTTTAAAAAATGCTTGAAGTTACAATTTCACAATATAACATTACAATTTCAAAACGTAAATATTCCAGAGTGAATTGCCCTTTGTGTTTAGTGACTCTATGAGCCATAGGGCTGTTGGTTTCATTACAGGAATTTTTATGAAACCAAATCAAACCCAGTGTAATACTGAGGGCATGTTACATTGTTGTAGGTGCCAAAGCTTTGAAATGAGATGTTAAACTGAAACCCAAAAAATCCTCTGAAGGAGGACATAAAAGATCCCATAGAACTATTTTGCAGAAGAGTTATAGAAGTTATCCCCCAATATTTACCCATCTATCAACGTCAGTAAAAGAACCATAATGTATTTGAGAGCTTACTGTGTGCAAATTAGCTGTGACATTTCCTAATCTAATGAGTAAACTGGAAAAGTGCTTTGGGCTTGCGATAGTTGTGAAATCCAAGTTTTCTTTCTCCTTTAAATATGATATTGTAGGTTGAAGTCGGCAGTGAATCTTACATTAGGATGTGTAATTGCCTTGTCAATGAACATAAATAAACATGTTCTCAAGTTTGCTCCATCATGATGGCAGCTAACATTTTAAATCCTAATTCTTTTGTCCTTTCTGTCTCAACATTTTCCATGTAACAATTTATCTCTGTTTTAAGTAGGCATTTTCCTGTTTTTCCCTCTAATTTTGTGTGGTACTGTTGCATATTTTGACAATATTTTGCATGAACCCACATTTTGTGGATTGTTCTAAAAACCATAATTGTCCCAAGTCTGAAATAATAGTGTCTTCATCCTCGCTCCCACACTAGTTGGGACAACCATTGTTAATTTACCCTTCTGTCTCTTTCAGATATTTTCATGAGTTCACTCAGTTTTTGTCATTGTATTCTCATGATGCTCCCTTAAAACAAGATTGCTACTTCTGGTTCATTTACTCATACATAACCAAATAAAAGTGGCCTGCTTCCACATTACTGCTGATTAATATTTGTGGGCAACTACATTGTGAAATAAAATCTCAATATTGCGTTCAACATGTGGTCTCAGTAACTGTCTGGAAATGCATTCATTTCTGTCAATCTATATGCAAGCTAAAATGTTACTGTAAATTTTCCTTGGCCATAAATGCCAAGCCACAAAACTTGCAAATGCTGACACAATGCTCAAAAAAAGCTGACAACTCAAAATTGCCTGAATATAAGCCTGCCGGCTGAAAATTTAAGTTGTTGCACTGCCTTTTTAATTTAAGTTTTAGACAAACTCAGATTTTTTGTATTTGTATTGGAAAGGAAACAAAACCCAAATGCATAAAATTTTGCTAGAAAATTTATTTTGGATTGAACGTTAATTGTTGGTGCATTTTTCAGAAAGGTGTAAGCGCTGCTGCTCTTTTTTACCATGAAAAATTATGTTTTGACTAATTCTAAGCACATATAAAAGTTGTAATGAACAGCTTCTTAATTCTGAAAATCTAAATGCTAATTTGTTTTATTAACAGATCATCACTTTCTAAATTGAACCTGGTAGTGTTCACACTCTTCTTATGCATAAACTGGTAACTTTCGCTCTCTCTCTTTCTTTCTCCCCCCATTCTAGTATTTAAATTTGCTCTCCTCGTCCTTCCGAAGACATTTCAAAGGAGCCCTCATTATCCATCCTGTCCCTTTTGTCCCCCATTTTATGTGAATCTTGTCACCACTTTCCCATTCGTCTGCTAATGTTGACTGTCTCTTTGTGCCAAAGTCATCTTAGTGTGTTTTCTTCTTCACCCAATCCCTCAAAAATGATGTCGCACGACAACTCAGCTACTATTTAACTGTAAGGTGCGATAGACTTGATCTGAAAACAAGTATTAGCACACCAATTTTAATTTAAGACTAAATGGTTACATTAGTTCTTGGTATGTTTCCACCCTCTCATCTCTTACCCCTTTCTGTGGGTTACCATTCCTCAGTCTCAAAGGACCCTGAACACTGCTGCTAATGGAATGCACTGGCCTTTGTTCTATCAATGCTCTTCTACAACTACAGAGATATTGACCACCCTGCAATTTAGGAAAAAGTCAGGACTGCAGATGCTGGAGATCAGAGTCGAGAGTGTGTTGCTAGAAAAGCACATAGGTCAGGCAGCATCCGAGGAGCAAGAGAATTGATGTTTCGGACATAAGCCCCTCATGTCTGAAACGTCAATTCTCTTGCTCCATGGTTGCTGCCTGACCTGTGCTTTTCCAGCACCACACTCTCGGCACCCAATAATTTAGGCTGATATTCCTACTCTAATGTGAATTTCTACATGCTGTATACAGCAACCATAATGGCTTCTATTAGCATTAAGAGAGCGCTGGGGTGCAGGGACTTCACCTACAATTTTTTTTTGTTAGAAACCACTGAAAGAATTCCAAAAATACTGTCACCATTGATGATTATTGTCTATACAGGCCCACTGCTCTGTGTGTGGAGGTGATTTGTGGGTAGTTAGGAAAGGTTTTTCTGATATGGCCAGCAGCATTTTTCATCCTCTCCAGTTTGTTTGCTTTTCATATATTGATTGTACCTGTGTATTGCAGTCCTTTCAATTGTTTCCTTCTGCAAGTTAGCTGCTGATTAGAATTCATCAGTGGCAATTTTCTCATTCCTCATTTTAAATTTGAAATGTGCTATTTTTTCCTCAGGACAATTCTTGCTGTCTAATCAATCATTGAATCAGTGGTCCTTTTTTATTGTTTAATTTGGCAACTCTGTCCTTGCTACTGGCATTAGCATTATGGTTTAAGTGCTCCATAGTTGTAATAATGGAACATTTTGCAGGATTAGATTCTTGTTTTAAAAGTCTGGTATTTTGTCTTCAGAAGAAGTTCAGAAAAGTCTGCATCAGCGCAAAGGCCGTCACAATGCTCTGCACTTACAAGAATTGCTTTATTTCAAAGTTAGTCAATTTAGTTTGTATTGTGATCATCAGCTGATTAGCACTTGAGAAATTGTGTTCTATTCTATAAAGCCTTGCACCTATAGGAATGTTTTCAAAGTTTGAAATTGTTCAAATCTGAAATGTAATTTACCTCTATTATGCCAGTCCCGTGTATTTGATGAAACTTATTTAGAAATACCTTAGGTAGCTACCAGATAGTGCAAAATTCATTGAAATTGTCATGTTGAAATATATAGTAGCAGTCTATTCAAGTGGATATGTCAAAGCTATTTGTGTGATAGACTTGCTTTGGGCATCATGGATAGAGACACATTTGATCCATTTCATTTCATTTAATGAACTTTGTCTTTAGACATTTTCATTTCATAGCTAAAGGATCATTTGTCACAGAAGGACCTCACTCCTTCCATTACACTGGGTTGCCCAAATAGTAGCATGCCATAACTTAGAACCAAGCCTGAGACTGTGGATCGGAAGCTGATTGTGCTTGTATTAGCTTTGATTACTAGTTTGTCCTGCTTGAATTTTGTTGCCTTGGTATTTTTCAAGACTGCTCTGGTACACTGCTGAATAGAATTCAAACCAGAACTTTATGATCTCTTTGTATCAGCAAACTTAAAAATGCAAGTTTGAACTTTGCATGTGGCCACTATACAAATGTGTTGGGTATGATTTTCTGAAAAAAATCTTCAGCAAAATGAGAATCCAAAAGCTAATGTGTTGAAACAATAATGCCTGAGAAGCATAACAAAAATATTGTTAACCTTTTCAGTCTTCATCCAGAGATAATTGCCAAATCCGCTTTTTAGCATCCAGTGACTTCATTAGTTTTGCTCGACATTGATCCGTAGAGACATGAGGTGAATCTCACCTTCTCTTCCTGCTTTGTATAACTGAGTTAAATTCTCTCAATATTTTTGTCAAACTGTTTGGTTTTGGCAGGATTACTTGAAAATGGTGTGGAGATGCTGGTGTTGGACTGGGGCGTACAAAGTTTAAAAATCAGACAACACCAGGTTGTAGTCCAACAGGTTTAATTGGAAGCACTAGCTTTTGGAGCGCTGCTTCTTCAACCATCTGATGAAGGAGCGGTGCTCCGAAAGGTAGTGCTTCCAATTAAACCTGTTGGACTACAACCTGGTGTTGTCTGATTTTTACTTGAAAACCATCTTGTTGCATAATAACTGGTGAACTCACTTCTTATCATAGCATTTTCTCAGTTAAAGAATAAACATTCACCAGGAGTAGGTGAACCACATTTTTTGGTGTGTTTTAAGCAGATTTGTTTAGTAGAATCCTATAAGGGGTGATATGACATGTTCTCTCTTCAGTTTCCCTAATCCTGAGAACAACTTTAGGAACTGAATTCAAAACTAATTTGCTTACTCTACATCTGCAAAATTAATCTTGGCTTCTGCTCAGTAGAAAGCAATGTTGTCATTTTTGAATAATAAGGATTCCAGGATTTCACTTGCCTCATGCCGGAGTTTGGTTATTTGTTGGCCTGTTATTTATAACAATTTCATGGATGATGGTCATTTAAAGTGATCTGAGAATAAGGAAACATGGAGAAAATCAGAAAAATACCATGGATGTTGGAAATCTGAAACAAACGCAGAAGGCAGGAGAAACTCAGCAGGCCTGGAAGTATCTGTTGCGAGAGAAACAGAGTTAACATTACAAGTCTGGTATGACTTCTCTTCAGAACTCGGGAGGAATCCTACCAAACTTGAAAAGTTAACTCTTGTTTCTCTGTTCACAGATGCTGCCAGACCTGCTGAGTTCCCCCTGCCTTCTCTGTATCTATTACCAAAACATCATCTGCATTGAGTTTAAATTCTGTGAGTATCTACTTACATCCAGTTTGACTCCATTATATGTTTTCAGAATCACTGTTTTCTCCAAAAAAAAAGTTTATTTTCCAATCTCATGGTTTTTCAGCCTCGTGATATTACTGAAGAATTTCTCCCCTTGTTTTCCAATTGTCCACGTTTTAAGATTAGAGTTTGCTTTTAAATGAGCTCCTTTTGCACACATGAAGCATTGTGGTTCTCTGCAGGGTAGTATTTCTGTTGGTGCAGCTTGTTTTTACACATCGAAAACACTCCAAAATGGCAGCCGTTCATGTCTTTTTCCCATTTTATCAAGCTTCAGCTAGTACATGTTTTCTTCTTTACGGCTGCAAACTGAATCACTTTACTTAGTACTTTCCATGGTGCATCTTTTTCCAGATGTTCCATTCACCTCATGATTTGCACTGCTTTCTCTAACGTTAAATCTTCTCTGGCTTGTAGAAGGTCTGACAAAGCCTCGTCTTCCTCCATAAATATGACTTAGTCACAATTCACTTCTACTTTCCATATTCCATAAGCACAATTCCTTTGGCAGTTTAAAAAGAGCGTTACTGAACAAATCCATACTTTACCCAGACGTCCATTCCTTCTATTACTCTTCACCAATTCAATACTAAACGTCAACAATCACTTGCCCATAACACTGCTTCATTTGTGCTGCATTCTCATCACTGCCCTGTCTTGCTAACACTTATTAGCAATGAATCCTACAGTGTCAATCAATGTACCGACCTGGAACAAAAACAAATTGCTCGAGAAACTCAGCAGGTCTGACAGCATCTGTCAGGAAGAAATCAGAGTTAATGTTTTGAGTCCAGTTTTGATGAAGAGTTACCGGACTCAACATTATTCTGCTTTCTACAAGGTCACTCTTTTTACATTTTGATTTAAAATACATTGCCTTCCCATGATGAGCTTCTACTCCCTCCCAGCTCCGTCTTCCTCCTCATATAACTCTGACATCATTATGTATGCTTCTGATATGTCCTGCAATGGTGAATGTGAACATCAATTACCATAAAAACCCCAACTGGTTCATGAATGTCATTCACAGAATGAAATTCGCCATCTTACCTGGTCTGACCTATATTTGACTCTAGACTTCACAGCAATGCAGTATGATTTCCTTCCCTAAAGTAAGCCAGATGGGTTTCCATGATAATTGATATTAAATTAGCTTTTTATTCCAGATTTTCTAAATCAAGTTTCACTATTTGCCATGGTGGGATTTGAACTCATTCGCCAGGATATTAATCTATGGCTCTGGTACTGTGATAATACCTTAGAACTTACCAAATTATGGTCACTATCACTGAAATGCTCCTCCATTGCTACTTCTACCACTTGCCCAGCTTCATTCCTTAAGATGAACACCCTCAACTCATTTTGAAAACCACTTTGCATTTAAAAAAAAGATTTCTAGCTTTGCCACAATCCTTTGCCTTAACTTGACCCTGTAGGGATGTTGGCCCTGCTCTGGTCCAAGTGCTTCTTTGCAGGTTTCACCTTCCCCATAAATGGATCCAGGAATCTAAAGCTCACTTTCATACCCCTTCTCTTCAGTCACTCTCTATCTGCCTATACCTTTAGTCGCTACCATGTGGCACTGGGAGAAATGACAACCTTTTCAGTCGTGCTTTTCAATCTGCTACCTACCTCCTAAAATCCTTATTGCAAGACCTCCTATCTCTGTTGTGGTTCTGTTCGCCGAGCTGGGAATTTGTGTTGCAGACGTTTCGTCCCCTGTCTAGGTGACATCCTTAGTTCTTGAGAGCCTCCTGTGAAGCGTTTCTGTGATGTTTCCTACAACATTTATAATGATTTGTATCTGCCGCTTCCGGTTGTCAGTTCCAGCTGTCCACTGCAGTGGCCGGTATATTGGGTTTAGGTCGATGTGCTTATTGATCGAATCTGTGGATGAGTGCCATGCCTCTAGGAATTCCCTGGCTGTTCTGTTTGGCTTGTCCTGTAATAGTAGTGTTGTCCCAGTCAAACTCGTTGCTTGTCATCTGTGTGTGTGGCTACTAAGGATAGCTGGTCATGTCGTTTCTTGGCTAGTTGGTGTTCGTGGATGCGGACCGTTAGCTGTCTTCCTGTTTGTCCTACATAGTGTTTTGTGCAGTCCTTGCCTGGGATTTTGTACACTACATTGGTTTTGCTCATGTTGGGTATTGGGTCCTTCGTCCTGGTGAGTTGTTGTCTGAGAGTGGCTGTTGGTTTGTGTGCTGTTATGAGTCCTCGTGGTCGCAGTAGTCTGGCTGTCAGTTCAGAAATGTTTTTGATGTATGGTAGTGTGGTTAGTCCTTTGGGTTGTGGCATGTCCTCATTCCGTTGTCTTTCCCTTAGGCATCTGTTGATGAAATTGCAGGGGTATCCGTTTTTGGCGAATGCTCTTCTTCCTCTTCCTGGGTGTTCTTCTTCCTCTTTTTGCAGTTCTGGTGTACTGCAGTGTGCTGTGGCCCTTTTGGACAGTATCTTGATGTAACTTTTGTGTGTGTTGGGGTGGTTGCTTTCGTAGTTTAGGACTTGGTCTGTGTGTGTGGCTTTCCTGTATGCCTCTGTGATGAAATCTCTGTTTGGTGTTCTCTGTACCATCACCTCTAGGAATGGGAGTTGGTTGTCCTTTTCTTCCTCTCTAGTGAATTGGATTCCTGTGAGTGTGGCGTTGATGATCCAGTGTGTGTTCTCTATTTCTGTGTTTTTAATGATTACAAAGGTATCATCTACATATCTGACCCAGAGTTTGGGTTGAATTTGCGGTAAGACTGTTTGTTCTAATCTTAGCAGAAGCGGTAATGCAATGAGTCCAGAGATGGACTAACACACAACAAAGAGGACACCACAACACACTCCTGGATTAGAAACCTCTCCCACAGACAGCTCACGGACATGGAAAGAACAATTCTGGCCAAGGGACTCGACTACAACCACAGGGACGCCAAGATAGCAGACTTCCTAGCAGCACTAGAACGCACACTCAGGAACAATGGATTGACAGAACAGACAAAGTATCGTACCCTTGATAACAAGGAAAAGACAAACACACAACCTCAACACCAAGGAGAGGGAAGCACTAAGAAACGATAAGAACATAATCATACTACCAGCAGACAAAGGCAGAAAGACGGTCATCCTGAACAAAGCAGACTACATCCAAAAAGCACAACAACTACTTGCAGATACCAACACCTACCAAAATAGGGAGTTTGACCCCAACCCACAGCTCACCAATAGGATAAACAACACACTGAGGAACCTACAAAAAAAAGACAGATAACCAGATTTGACCGACAGAGAATGAAACCTGAAATTAACAGCACCCTCAGATTCTATGGGCTGCCTAAAAAGCACAAACCAAACATCCCACTTAGACCCATAGTATCACCACCAGGGACACCATCTCACAAACTGGTTAAAGAACTACAGCAGAAACTGAAACACCTGATCAGCGGATCCAGACACACTATACAGTCAACACAGGAATTCTTGGACATCATCAGAAATATACACATAGACAAGGAAGAAACTATGGTCTCATTCGATGTTATGGCACTGTTCACCTCTATCGACAAAACCCAAGCCAGAGAAACAATAGCCAACCTGCTGGATATACAGAACAGACAACAAGACGGGGAACAAAGACTATCAACAAAGACTGCATACTTAAACTACTGGACCTGTGCCTCACAACACACTTCACATTCAACAACCAAATATATGAACAAATCAACGGCACACCTATGGGCTCACCCATCTCTGGACTCCTAGCAGAAACAGAATAAGGATATGCCACAACCCAAAGGACTAGCCACACTACTATACATCAAAAACATTTCTGAACTGACAGCCAGACTACTACTGTGATCACTAGGACTCATAACAGCATACAAACCAACAGCCACTCTCAGACAACAACTCACCAGGACGAAGGACCCAATACCCAGCATAAGCAAAACCAATGTAGTGTACAAAATTCCATGCAAGGACTGCACAAAACACTACGTAGGGCAAACAGGAAGACAGCTAACGGTCCACATCCATGAACACCAACTAGCCACGAAGCGACACGACCAGCTATCCTTAGTAGCCACACACTCAGATGACAAGCAACATGAGTTTGACTGGGACAACACTACGATTATAGGACAAGCCAAACAGAGAACAGCCAGGGAATTCCTAGAGGCATGGCACTCATCCACTGATTCAATCAATAAGCACATCGACCTGGACCCAATATACCGGCCACTGCAGCGACAGCTGGAACGGACAACTGGAAGTGGTAGGTATAAATCACTATAAATGCCAGAGGAAACATCACAGAAGTGCTTTACAGGAGGCTCCCAAGCACTGAGGATGTCACCTAGACAGGGGATGAAACGTCTGCAACACAAATTCCCAGCTCGGCAAACAGAACCACAACAACGAGCACCCGAGCTACAAATCTTCTCCCAAACTTTGAACCTCCTCTCTCGCTCTCTCCCTCTCATTCTCTCTCACTCTCTCAGATTTAGCATTGAGAAAGGATAGGATAGGGTGCATAATGGCATGATGTCTGGCATAAATTCAATAGGAAATCCATAAAAGTGCTTTGGCCAAAAAGTGGGCAGAATGTGGAACTTCACACCACAAAGTGAAGTTCATGGTGTTAGCATTGGTGTATTAAATAGGAAATTCAAAAAACACATGGTGCAAGGAATAGAATGGTTATAGATTACAGAAGGGAAAAGGACATTTGCGTAGAGCATAAGCAACAGTACTTTGGCTGAATTGCCAGAAGCAACAGCACTTCAACTGCATGGCCTGTTTCTGAACTATAGACTCTTTGTAACCAAGCAAGTGGTTATCTTGTAGGCCAGTGGTTCCTTTCTATATAGTGTTTGTTTTGGACTAATGTGGCATTAATTTTTTTCCCTAAACAGCTCTAATGCCTTTGCTAATTCTTTTATTCAAACTGGAGACTCTAATTTTGCCTGATGGTGACATGCTTTGTCTACTGTGTTATTCTTTTGTTATCTCTTTAACTATGTGTGTATGATGTTTCATCATATTTCCACATAATTTTTATGTCATTTTATCTAAATCTCTTGAAAATGCTTATTACATTTGCACACTATTTCTCTTAGTGCAGCATGATTTAAAAAAAACTGCAGCTGAACATCTACAAAATTCTTCCATGCCCACTAGGAAAACCAAAAACTGCATGTTATTAATTAAACATTAGTCTATGAATTATTCAGTGTTAACCAATTGCAGATGAGATTCCCACGAGCTGAGCTCAAGGTTCCATTGAATTTTTGATAGTCATTTAACTATCAACTCTTGTTAATATAAATATTCACCCAGGTCTATTTCAAAGGATGTAATTAATGCAGTTTACTTGCAGATATCTGCTGTTCTTTGAAGGGCCAGGCAATGAAGGAACTTTTTATATTTTGTTCTGCCCATAGCTTTCTAATTCTGTTCTTCTTTATAGATTAAACTCTAAAGTAAATAAGCAGTGTGTTCCTGTACTATCTTAAAATTTCAAAGACATGGATCAAGTTACCATGTAATCATCTTCGTGATACTGTGGAAGCTATTTATAGGTCTGTCAAGCTATTGTGACTTTTTGATATTTGTGGGCCTGATTTCAGGAGAGCTAAATCACACTGCTTTTTCAACCAGCCCTGCTCAGTAAGGAAATTAAGTACAAATAGAGCTGAGTTGACTGGGTTCATCAATTGGACTTGGCACGATTTACTGGCTGGAAATGGCCATGGTCAGCTGTTTGGACATTTCTGTACCTTATATGTAGTGGAAAAAGGAATTATTTGTCTCAATTTTGAACCTAAGTGGTATCCCTACTGTTGTGGGTATTGTACTGGAATGTTGCAAGCAAAAGTGTAGGACATAATTCAACAGGGCACTGAAGATTCGAGACAATGTCTGAAGCTATAAGAGGGAAGTCTTTTTTTTGTTCAATGTTGCAATGTGTTATGTTTTGAGGAAAAACAAATACTCCCAGCAATGTTGATAATATGTGCAGTAATGCACAGTTGGAACTGTGTTCTATCTCTGAACGAACAGACCCTGTGAACACATGGCTTCTTCAACGCAATCAAAAATGCTCTCTCACAGGATGAACACCACTGTATGTAGTTGCAAATTATTGGTGTTTAGGTCATCTCTGTGTCTTTGTTCCTGTCCAGCTGCATATTTATTTCATACTCAGTTATTTTTCTTCCACAAATGTGCCTTATTTCAGCTGGCACTTCTGTATCCATTGTAATGATTCATTAATAATTGCAACCTAAATGGAGATTTAAAATATGAATAAAGAAAAGTTGTATCAATTTCCGCTCCAGTTTCTTTCACATAGTACCAACGCCCGTTGGACATCACTTCCACAAACCTGACAATTAACAGCTTGATTTGTACCAAAATGTTGAGTGGGGCTAGTATTGAGTCAGAATGTTCTATAGAAGGGCAAGAGTAAGATTTAATTTACAATAAGATATTGTAATTGTGGTGATCTGGGATGATATACCACAAAGTGAATGAGCATATATCTCTAATTGAAATGTACAGTAATGGGCAGTTCATGCGCAATAATTTAAAAACTTGAAATTTTTCTTTAGTTTTGCAGTAATCATAATTACCAAATGGATGGAACTGGAAAAGATATTTCTTGAAAGTGTTTGTAGCATAAAAAGCGGTCAACTATAATTTTATCAGCTCAAACATTGAGGAAATACATAGCATCTCCAACACGGTAACACTCCTATCTCTCAGATGACATTTTAAGATGCTCTCTTGGGTGGATGTAAAATGTTATATGACATTGTTCCAAAGAGTTCTAGCACATGCCTTGGTCAATAATTATTCCTTATTCATATGGTAAAATGAAACTTGAGTCTTGCTGGAATTTTTAAAAAATTCTTCCATTCTATGTGCAAGTCCAACATTTTATTGGCCATTCCTAATTGCCTTTCAGAAAATGTTAAATGTCTTCCTTGAATTGCTGAAATCCATTCTGTAGCAGCTATTGTCTTGCACACATTAGAAGAGACACAAGAGTGCCAAATTTCAAATTGAGAAACAATTTGTTCTGATCCCAGCCAATAGCAATACCGACCAAGCCAAATCTCAGGATGAAACCTAGCTTGATTAACTATTCTTTAATTTTTGCATTTTTCATTTATGGTGGTTACTCACTGATCTGCCAATGTTCGTGAACTACATAATGCCAGTTTATTGCACAAAGAAATAAAATATTTATAAACCATAACATGGTTGACATAAGCAAAACCAAGTTTCAGCCTGTTTCTCGGCAGAGTCCTTTTCCAGATACTCAATCTCAAAGTGTCTTTCCTATCTTAACTCTTTAATTCCTTACATAACTGTTTCCAGTTTGATGGTCTGAAGACTGCTATTTTTTTCAGTTCTACACAAATTTTCTTCACTTGGAGACTTCCCAAAATCAACCTGACCTTCTACTGGGTCAAACTGTTCTTGTGAACTGAAACCTACCACTAGCACTTGGGGTGCTGTATGATCACAAGAGTCCCTTTTTGTCAGCACTTCGTCAATTGACAGCACAGGTATCCTGCATTTCATTTCCAAGCAGGCGTACAATTAAAATTGTTTCTTTAGATCACTGTTCCAAATAACCTTCTGACCTATTTTCTAAAAAAAATTCACTGAATTTTTTTTAACCTATGTCAAATCCAAATGGTGACAATATATTATACAGCTTTACCATCCTTTTCATGAGAAAAAGATTGGGGAATGATTGTTTGGGCAAATCAGCTCTGTTTGGTTGAAATGTTGCCATAGAGAACTGTTGCATTATTTGCCTTTATTTAGTTCAAAAAACGCTCAATGTCTATGAATTTTTCTTTTTTCTCAAGAAGAACAGGTCACTGCATATATACATGTAAGTAGCTCTGTGTGCATAAATGAGCCAAATTATAAGCTTGACTGGTAACCTAAATAGGTTGCTGCTGTAATTCTTCAGTCATTCAGGACTCTTCAGGAAGTGGTATCTATCATAGATTCACATCTAGCATTAGGAATTATTATCTGACTTTTACGACAATGCGCTTAACTATGGAGGGAATTCCATCTATTATGATCAGCAATGTGAAATTGCTATTTGATTTATTCCTTAACCACAATTACTATTTTAAGAGTAGGGTAGCTTATCTAGTCATTATCTCACAGCTGATTGCTGTGTACAAATTAACTTGCATGTTTTCACCCAATTACAGTTCAAATGTACTTTATTGGCTTTGAAACACTTTAAATCGTTATGAGGCCATGAATAGCACAGTGGAAACTACGTAGAATACTGACTATTTTCAAGTGAATTCAGACTTTTGGCCCCAAAATTCTTCATTTTTCATATTTAGTGTAGATAAATTGACAAAAAAGATCCAAGGAATTCCGGATGCTGTAAATCAAACAAAATTAGAAATTGCTGGAAAACACAACAGGTCTGGCAACATCAGAAAGCAGACTTAACTTTTTGGGTCCAACGATCTTTCTGCTTTCTCTCCACAAATGCTCCACAGGTCTACTGAGTTTTCCAACGATCCCTGTTTTTGTATGTAAATCGATTCCTGACTTTTCGCCCAAAAATCCTTGACTTTTCATTAACTTGTACTAATTTTGGGAGTGAGGTTGGTGGTAACAGGCCAGTAAGTCTTTTTCAGAATTGTTCTTTTCTCATTTAATTCCTCAAAAATAGCCTGGGACAGCAGCTCCTTGCCAGATTCAGAACCATGGTTAGAGACAAAAAAGACTGGAGACACTGAAATCCAAAGTAGACAGGCAGGAGGCTGGAAAAACATAGCAAGCAAGATAGCATCAAGAGGTGGAGAAGTTGACTTTTTGGGGTAACTCTTCTTCCGGTTTTGGTGGGGGGGGGGGTGGGGGGGTTGCGGGCAGGGGGTGGTGGTGGCAGGATTGCAGGAGGCTGGAAGAACACAGCAAGCCAGGGCTGCATCAGGGATGGAAAAGTCAATATTTCGGGGGTAACCCTTCTTCAGGACTTGGGGGGCAGGAGCCTGGAAGAACACAGCAAGCCAGGCAGCATTCATCAACTGCCAAGACTGCTCTGGTCAGCGGTTCATCACTTCCCAACAACCCATGTATATTTCAATCCCTTGAAAGTATTACTTGTATAAAAGCAATCTGCTACACATTTTTTGACAAATATTCCTGTCTAAATAAATACAGTAGAATAGAGTATGCAGCTCAGAAATAGACTTTTCAGTCCAGCTAGACTTTGTTGTTTTTCCATCAATTCCATTTTCCTCCTCATCTCTTTTGGGCATACTTTTCTACAGCCTCAAATCTATCTTTCCAAAAAGCAGACCTTTTCTCTCCAGCATTGACCCTGGAACAGTGAATGTGTAGGAATGTTTGAGCTGATTGCAGAGGACAGATTCAGTTGGACCAGTGCACACACAGGACCTGAGTCCACTTAATTGCTTTCAGATCTGCCTCCTTCCTGGCCTTCCCTGTTCCCCAGATACACAGATGACTGTTTCAGTGGCAGGAATACCCCAGTTGCAACATTTCTGAACGTTTTCAGAAATCAGCCACCTGTCTCTGTCCCCATTTTTACGGTTTAGTCAAATGTACTCTTTCCTTTAAGAACCACTTCACTAAGATTTTTTTAAAACCTGCCTAATCTACCTTTTATGTACAAGTTCTTTGTCCAAAGTGGTTAGGAGGAGTTGCAGCATTCAAGCGTTCCCTGTGACCTAGTTATTTTCATGACATTGATGATCAGTGCAGAATGTGCTGCCGAGATCACTATGCGAAGGAGTGGATTACGAAACTCGGAAAAGCCAAAACCAGGCACAGTTTCTGTACAAAAGTTGCTGGATTTCGGACGCTAGCTATATGGAGTTTCCTGTGATATTCTTGTCTCTTTTTGAAAGCATCTAACTTATTTGCCTTAGCCACTTAAAACAATGTAAAACCGAGAAAACGTTTCCCAATGGTGGCATAGTGGTTAGCACTGCTGCCTCACAGCACCAGAGACCTGAGTTCAATTCCCACCTCGGGCGACTGACTGTGTGGAGTTTGCACATTCTCCCGTGCCTGCGTGGATTTCCACTGGATGGTCCGGTTTCCTCCCACAGTCTAAAAATGTGCAGGTTAGGTGAATTGGTCATGCTAAATTGCCCGTAGTGTTAGGTGAAGGGGTAAATGTAGGGGAATGGGTCTGGGTGGGTTGTGCTTCAGAGGGTAGGTGTGGACTTGTTGGGTCGAAGGGCCCGTTTCCACACTGTAAGTAATCTAATCTAATGTAGGAAAGAATATAACTAGGGTTGTCAATACAAGATAGTTGTTGGGAAGTCCGATAGAAGACGACTTTATTCAAAAGAATGTGATAGTGCTACCAAATGGTGTACTTGATATGAATAGGTGCCGATTAGGAGAAACTAAACAAAGAAAGGAGGGAAAAGGCTATAATAGGATAGATATGGGTGAGGAAAGATGGGGGGAGGCTGAAGGGAAGAATCAGCATGGATGAGTTGCAGAAAATGACCTGTTTCTGTGCCTTGTAACCAACGTTATTCCATTTACTTAATTAAAAATGTCAAAAGTTTTGAAAAACGGATACATACTATTTACTGCATTATCCTATTTATTCCTTGTGTCATTTTTTAAAAAAATTCCATTTGATTAAGAATGATTTTGCCTTATACATAGTATTGTATGATACTTTCTGTTCCTCCATATTTTTTCACTGCTAATATGGATTTCCATACCATTCCTGATGTTAAGCCATTATACACTTGATGTTGCTTCTCCATTTTTGTATAGAGGAACTACGTTACTTGTGCACAAGCCCTCTGATACTATCCCGTCTTCAAAAGTAATTTTGCCTGTGCTGTACCCTACCCAGTTATGAGTTTGTTATGAGCTGAACCTGGGATTTTGACTGATTCTAGTTTTAATAGCCTTTCAATTATTTTCTCCCATTCTATCCCAATTCTAGTTAACTTTTTAAACTCTTTTTTCCTTTACCATCTTCAATAAAAAGTGAGGCAAAGTAGGTATCCAACCTGTTGTTTTGAAGACTGCATCAACATTTTAAATTATTTACTTTTAAGAAAAAATGGATATTAATTAATTTATCTTTATGCTCTCTGACTTTATTTGACCACTGGACCTTTTTGTTATCCCGGTTCTGTTAAGTGTTAAAAGCAATTTTCCATTCTCATGCCATGGTAAAACTAATTATAAATCTGAATTTGAATCATTGTTTCCAGTAGTTTTGTTTCAGTCAAGATAAAGCACAATGCTGTGATTTGGTTGTTGAGTGGTGTTGAAGTTGTTTCTATACAGTTTAGGGCCTTGAATATGAACATCTGTACCTTCTGCCAAATGCAAGTGAGACGTGTTGTTAGTGAGGGCTGCAGCTTCATGGTCCATTTTGCATGCAACACTTGACCAATCAGAGTCAACTTGCCCATCAGTTCCCTTTTCTCATGAAGTATAAATTGTTTGCCCATTTGAGTTTTCTTGCATCTGTCTTGATTAGCACAAAATGAAAAGCTTCAAAAGCATACCTTTTATTCACCAGTTTGTTTTATTTCATGAATTGAAACTTAATTCTATTGAGATGCTAATTAGACACAAAAAGCTTGCATCGATTCTATTATATATTGAATTTATAATCATTTACTTTTACCCAAATATACTTAAACAGTACTGAAAACAGCAAATGCTGGCGATCACAGCGGGTCAGACATCATCCACGGAGAGACAGCAAGCTAACTTTTCGCGCCGAGATGACTCTTCAGAACTGAACTGTGGAGGGGACAGTATTTATGCTATAATTTGGGGAGGTTGTAGTTGCTGTAGGGTGCTGGTGGAGAAAAGATGTTGATAATTCAGATTAAGTGATCAGAATGTGGGAATGGCAGAACAATGGTGTGCCTCCTGCCAAATTTGAAAGGACAGACAGTACCACTGGGATTGGGGGTAGGGGAGATGATAATAGAAAGGAATAAGCTAAATGAAAGGGAAGAAATGGGGAGTTGGTTCACAATGTGAAGGTGTTGAACTCAATATTAATTCTGGAAGGCTGTAAAGTGCCTAATCTGAAAGTGAGATGTTATTCCTCCATTTTACACCGTGATTCACTGGACTATTGTCGCATGCCAAGGACAGACAAGTGGGCATGCGAGCAGGACGTTGTGTTAAAATGACCAGCTGAGGGAAAGTCAGAGTCATGCTTGTGCACAGACTGAGGATTTCCCCAAAGCAGTCACTCAGTCGGTATTTGGTTTCTCCAATGTAGAATAGGTTGCATTGTGTCCAATGGATACAATACATAAGATTGGTGGAGGTACAGATGAAATGCTGCTTCACCTGAAAAGACTGTTTAGGCTCTTGAATGTTGAGCAGGGAGGAAGTGAAGGGGCAGGTGTTGCACATCCTGCAGTTATGTGAGAAGGTACTGTAGGGAGGGTGGATGGTGTTGGTGCTTGTAAAATGGAATAGGGTGTCCCAGAGGGACCCGTTCCCTGCAAAATGCTTACACTGTGACCATGTATGCTTCGGTGTGCACCAGAACTTGCATTTTTGTTGGGTATTTAATGTGACATAATGTCCCAAAGAGCTGCAAGGAGAGTAACTAGATAAGAGTTGACACAATTAAAGAGTGAGATGTTAGTGCAGGTGACAAGATGCTTGATCATATAGGCAGTATCTTAAACAAGAAGTGAGACGAGATGCCAAAATGGGGTTTGGAAGTTTAGAGCTTTACAAGCTTTACAAGAGGCCAGAGCAGGGTGTGACAGAGCTTGAAAGACTGTTGGGCTGGAGGAGGATAGATTCAGAGAAAGGTGAAAACATATAGATGAGAATATATTTTAACAATTAGTTCACGCCCAATTAATCCTTAATTAACATATCCATCACTTGTTCCCTCATTTGATTTGTTCCGGCATTTCTTCAGACCATGGATGAAGGAATGGAATGTGTTGCTTTGGATTTCCATGTAGTCAGAGCAATGAAGTGCAAGTAAACTTGTCATATTCACCATATTCATATTGTACTGTTCATAGTTTGACAAAAAAGTTCACGTTGAATGATTTATTTCACTCTGACTCTAATAATGATTTGTGTGAGAAGCAAACACGTTTGCCATAATATGACAGATTATGCTCTTTTTGAAGTTTAGAGTGGGAGAGTTTGTCAGAATGGAATAGAGACAACATTTAACAATACCTAATTTTGTTGTACGTTATTGCTGAGCAGTAGAAGTTGTTGAGGTGTTGTTCCTAACCACTGACTTTTTTTGACTTTTAATGAGTGCTTTTCAAAAGAAGAGTCACTGAATATGTAGCAAGACTTGATGTTTTCTCCAATGATCATTTAAATGTAAATAGATTTTGGCAGCTGATGAAAACAAGATTAAAATGAAGGAGGCCAATTACACTTGTAAAGTGGAACTTCAGTTCGTGCATTATTGATGGAGATGGCTCAGATGCAAAAGAACAAATACACTGGGGTGCCTCTTATTGTATATAAATGACTTTTTTGTCTGTGCAAAAAATGTTTTATTAAAACGCTCCCCTAAATATTTATATAGAAAAGATCAGAGAGTGCTTACTTCATAAAGGACTGCAAGGGCAATGTTTTAATCTTCACAGCTAAACTGGTTTAATGTTTGCACTGGTTTGTATAAAGGCAACAAAGGAGGAGGTATAATGGTAAAGGTATGACCATTAAATATTGAAGGGCTTTAAAATGAAATTACTGTACAGTTGAGACTATGGTGATGTTATTGACATGAACAGATATGGGAGGCCGATGGGTTGCACACCTTTGCTTGTGTGAAGAATAAATGTCATGGATGAGTTTGAGTCTGATTTCACTTTGTGATTTTCATGTAATACTATGGATGGTATAGACATAAAATTGTCAATATTTGCTGATCTGAAAATGCTTCTGGAATTGATTGTGAACAGGATTCATGCATTGTTGTATCATCCAATTTCTGTTTTGGCCTGGATTGAAAGTTCCAATTGTCTTGTGTTGTCATTATCAAACATTGATGGCTTGTAGTTGACATAGTGACGTTGCCAGTCTTCCTTTCTGTAATGAGTCCGTGCTTATCTAATCAAGAGTTGTAGAGGATAAATCACTTGTAAATCTGAATAAGCAGAGGAATATTTCTTACACAAGAAAGTTTCTTGCTTGATAGCAATAGATATTATTTACATTGTGGGTGTAAGTTTGCTTGCTGAGCTGGAAGGTTCATTTTCAGATGTTTCGTCACCATACTAGGTAACATCTTCAATGAGTCTCCGGATGAAGCACTGCTGGTGCTTCCTGCTTTCTGTTTATATTTTTGAGTTTTCTTGGGTTGCTGATGTCATTTCCTGTGGTGATGTCATTTCCTATGGCGATGTCATTTCCTGTCCTTTTCTCAGGGATGGTAACCAACCCAAGGAAACCCAAACATATGAATAGAAAGCAGGAAACATCTGCAATGCCTCGTCCAGAAGCTCACTGAAAATGTTACCTAGTATGGTGACGAAACATCTGAAAATGAACCTTCCAGCACAGCGAACAAACCTACATCCAGAACCTCAACCTGAGCTACAAATCTTCTCAAAACTCACTATTTACATCCCTAACTATTATTAAGACTAACAGGAGCCAGAGATGGCATGTCTCCATCAGATTCTCTTGCCTCTTCTCCAGTGGAGCTTAAAGCAGCTTTAACATTTACCTGGTTGAGAAGCATTACCCATGCAACATCAATGCCATCAAATCATTATAGCACAAACGGGGGCCATTTGGCTCGCTGTGCCTACACTGGCACTTCAAATGAAAATCATTACCTCGTGCCAATCTTCTCCATTCCCACCACACTCTTGCACAATACTTCTATCCAAGTAATCATCCATTGCCCTCTTATATGCCTCAGTTGAACCCGCCTCCACCACACTTCCATACAGTACACTCCTTGCTCTAACTACTCGTGAGAAAAAGTTTTTCTCACATTACCCTTGCTGCTTTTGGACATCACTTTAAAACTATGCCCTCTGGTTCTTGTTTCTTTTGTGAGCGGAAACAGCTTCTCTCTATCCAGCCTAATGCTGATTTTGAAAATGTCTATCAAATCTCTCTTCAGCCGCCATCTTTCTCAGGAGAACAATGCTAACTTCTTCAATCCATCCTCATAATTGTAGGTACTTATTCCTGGTACCTTTCTTGTGAATTGCTTCAGCATTCTCTCCACTGCATTCGCATCTTCCTATAATGTGGTGCCACAACTGTACAGAACACTTCAGTTGAGGTCTAACAAGTGCCTTATACAAGTTCAACATCTTGGCAGCATGGTAGCTCAGTGGTTAGCACTCTGCTTCACAGCGCCAGGGACCCAGGCTCAATTCCAGCCTTGGTCAACTATCGAGTTTGCACATTCTCCCCACAGTCTGTGTGTGTTTTTTCCAGGTGCTCCCGCATACTCCCACAGTCCAGAGGTGTATGCGTTACATAGTCTAGCCATGCTAAAATGTCAACAGTGTCCATGGATATGCAGGCTAGTTGGATTAGCTATAGGAAATGCAGGGTTACAGGGATAAGATAGGGGGTGAGATTGGGTGGGGTGCTCTTTGGAGGGCCGCTGTGGACTCGTTGGGCCAAATAGCCTGCTTCTACACCATAGGGATTCTAAGATCACCACTTGCTCTTATACTCTGTACCCCTATCCATAAAGCCAAGAACACTGTATGCTTTATTAATATCTCTCCACCTGTATATGTACACCCAAGTCCTCCTATAATTCTATTCAAAGTTCACATCATCTGCAATTTTTGAAATTGTCCCCTGCACACTGAGATCAAGATTATTAACATGATACACATCAGGAAAGGCAAGGCTTCCAGTGTGGACCACTGAGGAACTCCACTAAATATTGGTCTCTAATCGACTCTACTCCTTTAACAATTTTTTTAGATGCCAACAGAAGACTTTGGGTTTTCTCTTTACCTTAGTTGCTAGTCCTTTCTGAATTTGAGCCAGTGTGGGAACAGTGAAGAGCAGGAGAGTGCTAGTATCTGGAACAGGGTATTAATGCTATTGGTACCATAGTTGACTCCAAAGTGCCTTCCCCACAACAATGCCAAATCAAGGCCGACAATCTCTGCGCATGTGTATTCAAAATTTTCAGTGGAAAGCTATGATTGGGAATCACTGCCTTGTTATCCCTTTGTGCTTTATTCCTGCAGCTCTGTATTATCATAGGTAAGCCATTCAGTCCCTAAAGCCTAATACGCCATTTAATTAGATCTTGTTTGAACTGTCTCTTAATTTTACTTACTTACTTTGGTTCATTCCTGGGACCATTCTTGTAAATCACTTTATCACCTTGGCTCCACATCCTTTAAAGTACTTGCCTCATGAAAAACTACCAATCGCAGTTTTGAAATGTTCAATTCCTAGGCACACCAGCTTTTTCAAAGAGGAAATACTTCAAACTTTCAATGAAAAAGTGCTATCTGATTTCACCTCTAAATGACTGACTAATGTCAAATTGATGACCTGCTATTCTGGGGTTTGCCCCCAGAAAAATTCAGAAAGGAAATACCTTTCCTCTATTTCTTTTTTTAATTCAATTCCTGAACACCTCACATAGATCATTCCATGTATAGTCCAGAAAATGCAAGCCTACAAATTCTTACAAATTAGCCCTTTAGCCTCTGTATAATTATGATAAATCCATGCTGCAACTTTTCTAATGCCAAAATGTCTTTCCTGAGGTGCTGTGCCCACAACTGAAGACCAATTGTAGCACCCAGAATGCCCCACTGGAATCAGTGACCTAGGTGTCACACATGGGGTCTGGCTGGCCCATGTTACTATCATTCCTTTTGCTACATTTAGGCACTAAGCTGAAGAATCATTTGCATTGATGTATATATGTCCATTACTGATTCCATTCTGAGAACTAAGTTTTTTTTAAACATCAAAACTTTGCATCTAATTGTACTTGGTGAATACATTTATTGTAATATCTGTTTTGGAATTTTGTATGCTTGCATGCAACATTAGTTTGAAAGTCCTTTCAGGATTTATTTTGAATTATTTGTGTTCCTTAGATTGAATCATAAGATTCACTAACAGTTTAAAATGACTCTAGACCGTCAGTGGTAATATAGTGCGGTGAACAACTGAACAGAAATTTTACAGTAAGTGCATTCAACACAGAAAGAGAACCTGTTCATTTTCCATTCAACTTTTGTAAGTGTTCTGGTGCAGCACTTTTACACATTAAAAGACATTTATAAATTGAATGCTTATTGAATCCCTTTATTCAATCACTGTAGCCATGGAAACATACCCAAGTTGCAACACATCAGTTTTCAGGCATGATCCGTCATGTTCCTAGTAAGGTTTTTATTTTATTCTTTGCATGTTGAATTTTGATGAGTGGCTCCACGATTCTGGCAGAAGTCAGTTATGGGCCAGCAAATGCAGTAAAGCTATCAAATACTTCTCTCTGCCTCATTGCTTACACCCTTTCCCCATTAGCCCATCCCAAGGAAAGCCACCGGTCAGCATCACCACTTCGAAAAGCCACCCAGGACGACCTACAAGATCCAACCCAAGCAGCATGTGAGTATTTGACAAACCACAACAGGCACACTCAGTGCAGTGGAAGGGCTCATGCCATTCCTATCGTAGCATGTCCAAACCAGTTACTGTAAGCCAATTCAGCTTTATTGCTTTCTTATTTTCTCTGTTTAACTGCTTATATAGTTACGTGAGTTCATTAATTAAGAGATTTTAATAGAAGATGCAAGTTATTTCTGTAGCTAATGAGCTGCAACAGAATGCACGTAAGGCTTGTTATTTTTCTTAATTGTAGAAATGCTTTTAAATCACATTTTAAAATTGCGCATGTACATCAAATTTTGACTGCGGTGAAATAGAAAGATTCACCACCACCAAATTACCGTGTTATGTGATGTGTAATAACGTGATACTGGCTTTAAAATATGGAAAATTGCCAAGTGTAAATTCCACCAATGATATTGAATCTTTTATATCTCCGTATTGGTCACACATTTATGGTAGACCATATTACCTCCTCTCGATGAATGGAGCATAATTTCCTAACTTCCGAAAATGCTGGTAACACTCAATGGGGTCTGGTAGCGTTTGTATGGAGACAAAATAGTCGACTTGAATCCTGTCGTCACAGCTGAAAAATACCAGATATGAACGGCTTTCAGAAATTAGAGCTGCACACTGTGGGAATAACTTACATTCACAAGAAGTGGGCGGCACGGTGGCACAGCGGTTAGCACTACTGCCTCACAGCACCTGAGACCCGGGTTCAATTCCCGACTCAGGTGACTGACTGACTGTGTGGAGTTTGCACGTTCTCCCCGTGTCTGCGTGGGTTTCCTCCGGGTGCTCCGGTTTCCTCCCACAGTCCAAAGATGTGCGGGTCAGGTGAATTGGCCATGCTAAATTGCCCGTAGTGTTAGGTAAGGGGTAAATGTAGGGGTATGGGTGGGTTTCGCTTCGGCGGGTCGGTGTGGACTTGTTGGGCCGAAGGGCCTGTTTCCACACTGTAAGTCTAAGTGTATCTTTGTTTTCATACTTGTCCCTTTATCACCTCCTGTTGCCTTATGCAATGACCATCCCAGTTATCATGTAACTAGAGCTACTCTCCATGTTCCATGTAAATCTCTGTTTTGTTCTTTGCTGTCCTCCCCTTTTTTTTCCTGAATCCATGATTAGTTAAAAGCTGTCTATCTCTAGTATTTGCCAGTTCTATTGATAGGTCACCATGAAGTTGGTTTTTCTCTCTCTATCAGATTCTGCCTGACCCACTGAGTATTTTTAGCATTTTCTGGTTTTATTCCTTCAGATTACCAACATATGTAATATTTGTCTTTGTCTTTCCTAATTAGTTGCGGAGGCAGATGTTACCAGTTTAATTGATTTATCATTTACTCTATTCTAGAAGCTTCATCATTATCACATTTTATTCATATGCATTCACATGATGTGGGCATCGCTGACTAGGCCAGCATTCGTTGCCCATGCCTAATTGCCCAGAAGGCAATTGAAAGTCCCCTACATTACTGTGGGTCTGAAATCAAATGTAGGCCACACCAGATGAGGATGGCAGATTTCTTTCCCTGAAGATTAGGCTTCCAAATTCTGTACACATTTTTGATTTCAAACCAAATTCACAACATGGCAGTGACTCTTCAGTTCCTGGTTTCTTTGCAATGTGTTGCTAATTGGTGTTCTGAAATGTAAGATTGCTGCACTTTGAGATTTTCACTGCTTTTCTCCAGAAAGCTGCAGCAGCTGTGGCTGTTGGAGTTGATGTTGAGGAGAGAAGGATTAGGTGGGACAACTTCAAACATACACAGAGGTGAAGGCAGCCTCACTATATGGTGAGTCTTCATCTTTAAAATTGACATGAGGCCTTTGGGATGTTGCTTTGGGGAGGGTTGCAGCAGCAGAGAGCGTAAGGCAGTTACATATTCCTTCCATTTTTGCAAAATGCCAGCTAATAAGTCTTGAGATATGTAGGCAGATGGTAAAGTAGTGAGGAAACCATATCAAGTGTTTGAACAAAGAGATGATGGCGACCTCTTAAATTGTCACTGTGCCCTTAAGTTCAAGCTTATTAACAAGACCATGTTTTTTCTTTACAGCTCTGACGGTAAAGTTTGATACACATTATTTGCTAATAATGGAACAGAATGATACACAAAATTCCTGTGTTATGTGATGTATAACAAAAGGATGCTGACTTCAAAATATAATACAGTTGCCAATTGAAAATATTCCACCAAGAATGATGAATCTCAAATGCCTGTGTATTGTTCACAAATTTATGACAGACCACATTACTTCAGTTGGACAAATAAACCAAATGTTTTTCCTAACTTCAGAAAATGCTGAAAACACTCAGTGGGGTCTGGTCCTGTTTCCTCATGTTACTTGTCTGATGTAGTGGGGTAAGGGATAGCCAGGAATTGAATGACATTCACAGAAGTCTAAGTATACCTACTTCACTATCGATAACTTGAGACGTTATTCACAGAACACTGAAAGAGTGTAATTGTTACACTATCAAAGCTAACCTATTAATTGTGCAGACTGAGTTCCATAAATAAGCCACTGCTTTCATTGTTTGATTGAGGAATGAACTTGCTCTAGTCCACCAATTGCTGCTTTCCTCTTCACCCTTTCTTTAAAACTCTTTTCACGAATCAACAAAGTCTGACGTGATTGCTCTGTTGTAATTTGATTTGAATTGTGTTTCACTCCGGTGTATACTTCAAATGTAATTATAAAATAAGCAACAGAAATGCTTGCTCTCCTCCAAATTGGGAAGGGGTGAGGTGGGCTTTCTGCAAGTACATAATGTTCAGCGGTAATCAGTGTGCATAGATTTTTTTTTTATTTGTTGGAGGAAAGGTAAAGCAGTTGAAACAGTGCTACATTTTATGATTTTTTATGTACCTCATCATAGTTTGTGACGGTAAAATGGAGGTTAATATGTTTTTCTGTGATTGTCATAATATTGTGATATGGAGGTGCTGTCGTTTGATTGAGGTGGACAAAGTTAAAAATCACATAATGCCAAGTATAGTCCAACAGGTTTATTTAGAAGCACTAGCTTTGGAGTGCTGCTCCTTCAGGTAGCTGTGGAGCAGGATCATGAGACACAGAATTTATAGCAAAAGACCACAGTGTCACGCAACTGAAATGATATATTGAACAAACCTTGACTGCTGTTAAGTCATTCATCTTTTAGAATGGGTAGCAGATTTCAATTCATTAATATATAAATCTCAGAGCTTCTTTCAAGTCACGTTCGCGAGATAACTTCAGGTTTTATAACAAAAGTGACATCTCAGCTCAGTCAATGCATTAAAGGTGTGAGGTTAGAGTCTGTCTGTATCTCAATCTTTAGTCAGACTAATTCTGTTTCCAAAGTATAAATTTATAAAATGTTACATGGATTGATTGTCTGCAGATTGTGTGCTTTTTGATCAAAATGGAGTGTATCTGCAATTACAATTTTGCAAATGCGAATTCACCCCATAGACTTATGTATGTGAGTGCATGTATAAGAGGGAGACAGTGTGAATGTGTGCATATGAGAGTGTATTTTTGCATGTGTGCATGCTTGGTAGTGTATGTGCATGAGTGTGATGGAGTATAAGCCTGTGAGAGGGTGTGTGCATAGGTGTGAGTGTGGGATATGTACGTGTGTGCATATGAGAGAGGGTCTGCATGAGCATGTGAGCATGTAAGAGTGTGTACAGTGTAGTGGGGTCATCTGTACACGTACACACACACACACACACACACACACACATATTCTCAGTTCTCCCATAAGCTAGTACTTTCAAATAAACCTGTTGGACTGTAATGTCACACAAGAGTCATAATATTAGTTTGATGGTCGGTGGTGTGTAAAAGAGAGGGGAGACGAGATATAAAAGCCAAACACTTGGCTGGTGCTTATCCATTTTCAAGGGGATTTTTTTTTGTAAATCCAGAGCTGTGTAGTGTACTAATACAGCATTGTTAAGTTCCCTCTTGCTCATTCAGTCAGAAACATCTTAACTGTTAAGGAATTGTCCTGTAGAGTTGGAAAGAATCCCAAGTCCTCAATGACAAATCTGCATTTCCAGGTTCCATTTGTGAACCAGGCTGTATGTCAACAATAATCTGGGACGCCTCAAAGCTGCCTGATTTATCTGTCAGATTACCAAGTGTGCCATCTGGGAGTTCACCTAGTTCCAAACTTGCATCAGCAAGTATATCACTTTGAAGCTCTGACTTGAGGACTTATTTAACTGTTTCCTCCCACATCCCCTCCAGGAAAATAGCCTTCAACTCACAAGCAGATGAGATTTAATACTAGGTGAAACCCAGCACACTGTCATGTTGGAATGTCAAACCACAAAAGTGCAATATATCAGCATGATGTTTCCATTTCCCAAGCCAGCATCCTGTGACCTCCATGAGGTTGCTAATTTGTTCCTGGAAACTTTGATACAGCCCACAATCATTTTCCGAAGGCTGCTGGCCACCAGAGATTTTTCCCAACTGTGCAGAAGGCACATGCTTACCTGCTGTGCAACCCAGTCATCCTGTGTCTGCTTTTTAAGGGCATATTTAACCTGTTGGTTTAAATTCATGTAACATATCATGAATAATTGAAGTAGTCACTGGGCATTATGCTCTGAGACATCAGCTGTGCAGACCTACAACATTCAACCAAGGTTCAAGGAAGCAGCCTTGAGTGGCTTCCTTTTGAATGAAATAATAATAAGTCAGTGTTGTACTATTCAATTGTTCTGTGTTTGATTGAGAGTTTGTTTACTAATGACATTCACTGTGTTGACTGTTTAGCTTGGATGTCCAGGCTATGCAGAAAGAGCTGAAAGCCAGTACTGAAGCATAAGGGTGGATTTTTTAAACACTGTGAATCACACTTATCCCACACACACACAAACTATTCTCATCACTGCGTACCTCTGAGATGTAAAATATGAGATATTGGACAGCTCATAAAGTTCCTGAAGTTGAAGATTAGATGGTTTCAGGTTATTGGATTACAGTCCCACTACTCCACGTTACTGTGTCCCAGTTCTGAACCTGCATATATTCTTGGGAGATCTGCAAATTCAATCTTGCTCACCAGACACTTCAAAAGATATAAACTCTGGTTCAATTGGTTGTTGCCTAATGCAAAAGGACTTCCACAGGGTGAGAGATATGACAGAAGGTGATGTAGATCTCAGGCATCTATTGCATGCTGTCTTCCACTATAGCTTCTAGTTTTTTGTTATCCATTTCTTATTTTTCATCCATGCAGCAGTTTATTTTAACACTTACTCCTGGCTATGTACAGCCTCGGCCAATAGAAGACTGCATGCGGCCGAACTTAGAGAACATTTGATCAAAAACCACCCAGCTAGACCTTCCTTTTGAGGGCTTGAGTCATTACTTTAAATCATTAGTCCCAGCAATCAGGACAGTAAACAGTATATTCATGTTGAATGCCATTTAATCTTTCATCACACTGTTAATGGATTGAGTGAGGCTTCTCTTTTTAAGATAAAAGGATACCAGTTTCTGCAATTTATCATCGGTAACTTACTGCTGCAAGTGGACTCATTCACCCTGATTTTTCAAGCCTTCTCAGATCACCACTTTGAAAACTGACCTGTCTCATGAGGGCTTATTTTTGTTTTGTCCTCTGGACTATTTCCAGCCTTAGAAAGTCAAGTGGCAGTAGTTTCTCACCAGCTCAATTTTGAACATTTCTTTATCACTAGCTGGGTCGGAATAGTTCCATATTTTTAAAAAATGCAAATGTTTGCAAAATACAAGATGTGATTGAAAATGTAGATTCAAGGGTGATTAGTTTCTTACAAGATGGAAGGACTGACATGTTCAAAACTTTATCTTTACACATTGATGGCAGTCTGGTGATAAAAGTAAAAAGGTATTGCTGCCTCTGAGAGCCACTAAAGGAGCTGGGTCTCAGGTTAACATTCAGAGATGTTTCTAGCTTGTTGAATTCTTCTACAGTGGTTTAGAATTGATGTGGTGACGAGAGTAAGGTTGCATGAATTCACTTGACTTTTGGGTACTCTGACAGTAGAATCAGCCCCACAAACAGGTTGGTCCCCTGTCACGAGCATATGACAAAACCTAGCTGACTACTTTGTATACTTAAAGGCATTAAAGTATTATAATTGCCATACGTGTTTAATTGAGGTATTTCAGACTCCTCAGAAGGCTCCCATCCTTGTGTTCTTTGCATTAATTGGTTTTGATTTTAGCCTACAATTTAAATTAGATAACCCACATTCAACAGCAGCACATGCACCTCCAAGCCAGATTGTGGGTACAAACTGTACTTTGGCACGGAACATGTATAATTTAGACTGACAACCCAGTGCTACATTGAATGTACCATTTATTTCCATGGAACCTCAGACTATCTACATCTCTGATGAAGAGTCATCTCGACTCTCGCCTGCTTTCTCTCCATGGATGCTGCCTGTTCCACTGTGATCTCCAGTATTTTTTGTTTTCAGTACAGATTCCAGCATCTGCAGTAACTTGCTCTTACATCTCCTATCTTCTGTGAATGGAAAATATTTCATGATCCTATTTAAACAAATGTATAGAGAGTCTCCTAGCTGTTCTAGGCCAAAACCACAAGAATAGATTACCAGTTTATTTATTTTATTGCTGTTTGTGGGACTATGCTCTGTGTGAAATTTGCAATGACTTTTCTATGTTACAATAGTAACTATACTTTTTGAAATGCTTTGAGATATCCTAAGATGGCAAAAGGTCCTACAAAAATGCAAGTTCCTTCTTGTTGCTTGTGAGACCTTGCTGTATATAAATGGATTGCTATATTCTGCAAAGCAATTCAATGTGAATTGATGTAGATTTTCTGAAGCCTTCAAGTGTCATGTGATGTGAATGCTTTCTTTACAGAGAACGAAAGGTTGAAGATTAGCATATTCTATCTACTCTTTACAGTCATCATCTATTGTGCCATTAGCCTCTTATCATCAAATGTCGTAAAGCTCACTTGCTGCTCCATGGCTGGATTTTCTTTTCATCCACTTATCAAATTGACAATCCCATTGGCTCACTTTCAGGATCACCAAGGCAGCATATATAATACACTGTCCTGTTCTCCATATTATTACCAGCATACCAGTGGAGTGTAATTGTGGGCTGATGAAATCTTTGTGTGTGTCAACTTGGAACTGTAGAGCAATACCAAGCCGTACAGTTGTGAATTTGTCCTTTTCAGAATTGAAGGAAGAGCATTTTAACTCCACTGCAAGTGAATCAAGTATTGCTTCTTGTAACTGCATCAGGTTAAGAGTGTTATGGGTTGAGTATGTTGACTTGTGTACTTTTGGTACCAATGCACGCATAAATCTTGTATTGTTGCTTCTGCTTTTTATCACTTGGAATTTCCATTCTAAGTACTTACTCAGAACACCAATAAGTGTTTGTTGTGCTCCTCTTTAGCCACATATTGCTTCACCTTTATGATTTCAGGTCACATTTGGCATTGAAATAAAAACCTTAAAACATTTTTTTAATCAATCAATTTTTTTGAAAAATTACTCCAGCTACAAGCATTGATCGGACTTCCTGCTGAAGCCTGAAACACCGGTAGCTCTTCTGACCTGATCTTCAACTGGTGATTCTGTTGTTCTGCTGCTTAATCTTTATTCCATTTGAAACAGCAAATGGCCAAAACTAGTAACTTTTTTTTATGCAACATCTGTCTCTGCAGCATAACAGCTTGAGGCTTTGGCTCAAAGTATTTTTTTCTTGTAGATTAGGGTTATGAATGGTTTCAAAGTTTGAAAATTGTATGGATGTTCCAATTTGTCTGTTGCTTTGATCATTGTTTTGCAGTTCTAGCAATTTTAATTACACATTCTCAGATTTTTGTGAAGCAATGGCTTAAAAAGCTTTGTGCAAGCTAACTTCAGACAATGATTGCCTTTTTTTCCCCCCAAGTTTTCTCTTCTGAATGTTCACTTCACCCTGAGGCAAGCTGTCCCGAATACAGTTTCTCAGATATTCTTTGCCAACCTGCCCATGTCTGTTTTGTGAGGCCGAAAACTGAACTTCAGCTAATGGAAGGAACTAAATGACATGACTAGATTCTGGGAAACAGTCTCTTCCAAACGTTCTACCATATTTGTCAGCACACTGTGGTTATTTTGATATGTCCTGTACCAAGGTTTGAAGGCATCTCTAGACTGGCTGCTAATATGCTAAATGAAGTTGTCTGTCATGTCATCAGTTGCCCTCAAGTGTCTACTCAGGGTACCAGGTTTCTGCCATGGGTTGTCTCTTGTGACTGAATAGGCCAAGCCTTAATCTGCAAAACTTTGGGCGCATTGTGTCATTCTCTGTTGCCACTCTGCATCACCAGTAAGGCAAAAACAATGACTGCAGATGCTGGAAACCAGATTCTGGATTAGAGTGCTACCTGTATTCCTGATGAAGAGCTTTTGCCCGAAACTTTGATTTTCCTGCTCGGATGCTGCCTGAACTGCTGTGCTTTTCCAGCACCACTCTAATCCATCATCAGAAAGGCATTTGAACCTGAGGAATGATACAACTTGATGGACAATTTGTTGCCATTTTGAAAGCTTGGTAGCAAACTCCTCCCAGTCATTAATTTTCATGCTGTGGTACATTAATGGCTTCAGAATGTCATTGAAACGTATTTGTTTGTCCTCCCCCAGAATAGTGGCTTGGCAGGTGAGACCATTCTCAATGATCCAGACACACTGTCCAGTCCATCATATTTGGTTTTGTAGGAGTTTTGCGTGAATGCCTATTGAAGGACATATAGTTTGTTCATCTGTCCTTTCGTCCAATCGAGAGAATGTGGTAGAGGCACTATTGTTGAATATCTCTCATACTCTTTTGTGTTGCTGAGTCCAGGCCTCAATACAGTACAAGACTTTGGTGACAGCTACCACACTGTGCACTTTTTTTGACTTGTGGGGATCTTTGTAGTCAAACTCTTGCTGCTGTAGTTTGTAAAAGGCTGAGTTGGCATAGCTGATCCATTCTTTGCCTTCATTGACCTGACTCAGTGAATCACTAGAGATTTGGATGGCCATGAAATTTCTTCACAACCTGCATCTGCTTCGTGATAGTAGTACTGCAACTGTTTTAAATAGAAGATCTGAAACAATCCCTATCCAAAAGTTAGATTGGTGTCAAGCAACGCAAAGTGGTAGCCCCCATTCTATTTGCAGTCTAGCAAAGTAGTTATTCACCACCTCAAAGCACCATTTGGTGTGAGCATTAAATTTGGATGTAAAATTCTTTAACTTCAATCCCTTGCATGCAAAGAATAAGCTAACCACCATGGATATACATGGTCTATGGTTTTTAGGTCACTGCAGTTTTGTTGCCCACTCTGCACCAGATCTGAAAGCCACTTTCCAATTCTGAGCACAAGAGACTTGATCTGTCTTTGAATTTTGCCAGAACAAAATTGAAATCAAAGTAGACCCAATTAACCAAATACTCCACCCCTTTTATCTGCTGAAGGAGAGATTCTGGAACATGTTGAACACTTCTCATATCCTAGCAGTCAAAAGGCCATCATTGAGGAAATCTAATGCTGGACTTGTCTGTAGTTTGAAAAATGTGTTGCTGGAAAAGTGCAGCAGGTCAGGCAGCATCAAAGGAGCAGGAGAATTGACGTTTCGGGCATAAGCCCTTCTTCAGGAATCACATTTTTCAGCTCTGATCCCCAGCATCTGCAGTCCTCACTTTCTCCTTGTCTGTAGTTTACCTTGAATGGGGTCCACTTGTCTTTCAAGCTTCTTTAGGAGGCAAGAGGTTATTACAGTTAAAGCAAGGACTCTTGCAAGGTGGGCAAGCCCATGCAGCACATCAGCTTTTAATCCTGTGTGTTTCAGACCTTGGTACAGTCAGCGTATCACTGGATGGAAGACATATATACCAATGTACAAATTCAGAGCAAGGCTATTTGATAACAACAGAGTTGATCTGATTATGTCCTCTACTTTCCTGGTGCCCAGTTTCAAAAAGCATAAGTTGTCGATGTATTTCTCCCTTGCTGTTGGTGACTGATAGAAACAGAACATTCCGCTCCCCGGTTCTACAAGTGACTGCCTTGGATGCTTGAGATTCTGCAATAAACGTGCCGTGTGATCAGAGGTGACAATGTCTTTCTATGAGAGTAAAAAGGGATTGAAAAACCTCAAGTCCTTTTGTGTCTTTATATGTATAATGGTTTATGATGATGTGTAATATTTAAATCAAAAACGAACAAATTTTTTAATTTAACTTTTGTAATTACCATCTTTGAAGAACATGACTGATTCAGCATCAATGTTTAGATCTCATGACAGGTTAGAGAAGAGAACTAGTGAACTAAGTTCAAAAGTACAATGTGACGTGAAAAATGTTGTAAGTTTTTTTTAAGCAGTTGAGATTGTTAAATGTAACAGGGTTTTTCACCAACTTGTTTACTGTGGAACCAATGCAGATATTTTTGATAGCCGAACCAAAGGCAAATGTTTCCAGTACCTCCCCTTGTTGTCCTGAGATTTAATAAGTTGCTTTGCTCAATTTTCAGTTGTAAATGTCACATGTATTAATTATGTCAAATTACGAGTGCACAGGAATACAGATATGTTAAATTTATAACACCGAAGCAGGACCTGCAACCCAGTAGGTCTATGTTGCACATGGGTCTCTTTCTGCACTATTTGCTTTTCCTCAGCATATCAGTACGTCCTTATATTCCTTTCCCACTCGTGTTCATCTAGTTCTCTCTTAAATGTGTCAAATATAATAACAAATTTCAAAGTTTTAAAGTTACAGTTGTTAACTTGAGCAGTTTCCAAACTTAGTAGTTAAAAGCAGTTGTCTTGCCAGTTCTGAGGAGGGGTCATTGGATCTGAAACATTAACTCTGATTTCTCTCCATAGATACTGCCAGACCTGCTGAGCTTTTCCAGCAATTTCTGTTTTTAGTCTTGCCAGTGTAGTTTGACTCCCAATGTAAATATATTAGTAACAACAGTTGATTGCAGCTTTTTGGAAACAATAGGTGCAGCTTAATAATTCAGTTTTTTCATCATTTTCTAGTACCTTGTGGATTTCAGTTTAGATTTCCATCATGAAAGGTAATGGAGATCAGTGTGACTACATAGGAAATTGAAGATGTGCATTTTAGAGATTTAAGATGTTGGCCAATTCTAACAATACAGACATATTCTTTACAATAGGCTGGAGGAAATGTTTGCCCTGAGCTTTACAGCATTTCAAAATTGCAAGCATGGACATCATGGAAAACACTTTCAAAGGCTCTTTGCCTCTCCTCCCACCAATTTATCTCTTTCTGATTTTCCATGCCTCCAAGTCAGAATCAGCTTAATTCTTTTTCCTTCAGTGCACTTTGATTTGATCGTTAATCATAAAACACTCCAATTTTTGCACTAACTTAATACTTAAGGCCAATATTAATGTTAAAAGGTTTTTCAAACACTTGACTTTATGAAGGACCTTTAGTATGAAAAACAGGGCAATTTCACACAAGTATAATCAAGCAAAAATGGTCACTGAGTCAAAGAGGAGGGATGGGGGAGAGCCTGAGGACAGGAATTCCATGCTTCATGGCCTAGAAAGGTATAGGCCGAGCTGGTAATAGTATAGCGAAAGAAGTGGGAGATCTACGAAAGGCTAGAGTTTGAGGAATACAGAGTTCTTGAATGGTTTTCATGTTGGAGGAGGTTGCAGGTTTCGGGTGTTTTGTGGCCCTCTGATTTCAACACAAGTATCTCAGTTTTAAATTTGAATCATTAGTGGCACTAATAAAATCAGAAAGTACTGAAGAAATTCAGCTGATTTGGCAGCGTCTTTGGAGAGGAACAGTTCAGGTTTTGAGTCCGATATGATTCCTCTTCAGAACTGTTCTAAAGAAAAGTCATAGCTCAGTAGAAATGTTAACCTTTTCTTTCAACACAGGTACTGCCAAACCTGCTGGATTTCTTGAGCATACTCTGTTGTTATTTCAGATTTTCAGTATCCACAGTATTTTGATTGGAATTAATCAGCTTAGAGTTGAAAAGTGTGGTGCTGGAAAAACACAGCAGGCCAGGCAGCATCCGAGGAGCAGGAGAATCGATGTTTCGGGCACAAGCCCTTCTTCAGTAATCAGCTTAGGCCAATAAGAACTGGGGTCAGGTTGGCTGAAAGGGTGGTGGGGAATGAATGGAGTGGGTTTGGGGGGTGACATTTTCTCACCTTAAATATTGAATCACAGAATTTGTACAGCGCTGAAGGAGGCCATTTGGAAACTGAAGAAACGTTAAATTAATGTCATCTGGAAAAACAAGAACGGGTTACCGTTCCAGTTTGATGTAATTCTTGTAATAATGTTTAAGCCTATTTTTGAAAAAGGGATAACAAAGTCTAGTTTACTATAGCATGGCTTCATTCATTCAGCTAATGCCCTATGCAGCAATTCAGGTTCAAAACCTATGTCTTGTTTATATGCTGCAGTAGTCTAATTTTTCATAACTAGCCATGGGTGTTTAAATAATTCCTTGTTCATGCCTGTTGTAGCTGCTGCTCCAGGGCCACCAATTGCATTCCGGAAAGACATTCTTGTGGTACTTTTGAGAAATCAAGCAATCTCGTCTCCAGCTTCCAGCAGAGCTCTCTATCCCAGGGCCACAGCAGTTTCAGGAAAGAGCCAGGAGCTTGCCAAGGTAATTTAAGGACAGAAATGAGATCGCCAGTTTGAACTGGAGCAGGAAGGGAGAAGAGTATTCACTTAACATGCTGGAATTAGGAAAGAATTTCATGTCAATTTAAATTGAGAGGTGGGAGATGGGTGCCAGTGCCAATTGAGGAAAATGGGAGGGAAGAGTGATAGGTGGAATTGAGAGGAGAAAAAAATGTCCGTGTACAGAGGAGCTTGAATGACAACGAAGGTTGCAGGCTGTTATATGTTGGAGGAAAAGGGGAAGGAAATGCTTTTATCGCAGTAGGATCAACAGTTTGACAAAAATTTACAATTAGGCTCCACATACGTCTCAAAATTTACATTTCGGGGCTTGACAAAAGTCATCAATATATGTCTCTGTTTCTCTCCAAGTTCTCTCAAAGTAAGAAGGAAGCAGCTGCATGTGTTCAGGTAAACCTGATCCCAGTCTGTGTTCTTGGTATTCCGAAAAATTTTGCAAAGCAATTTGAAGAGCAGGGCAGTTACCCCAGTGTTATGACCAAAATATGTTTCTCAACCAATGTGAATGGAATAGATGATTTCAATGTTATAAAACTGCTGTTTGTGGAAACTGGTTGCCTTTTCTTCCCCTCTGAAAATATCATTCCAAAACTACTTCACGAGCTGCCAAATGTTTTGGGACTTCCTGAGGTGATGAAATAAGGTCTATTAATAGACATTCCTTTTCCTCAGCAGTTCTTATCACCTGATTTGCAATTTATTTTGCCATTTCCTGTAGTTGAGCTGAGGCACACCATCCCTTCATGAGAAAGGTAGTAGCTAATAATATTCTAAATATTTTGGAATCAGACAGACGGAGCTAGCAAGATTATTCAGCTGTTGAGGACATCACAACTTAATCCAATACTCAGTGCTCATTGTCTGTGGGTGTATTTCCTAGCAGATATTACTTGATTGTGACCAGAATAAACAAATCTTTGATGTGTCATTCTGCTTTTTCAACTCCGAAATCTTGGCACATCCACAGTTCCACAAAGGCTAGTCAGGCTAAGACTTGCTGACTCGCCAAAGGTGGTGAAGCTCCTGCTCATTAAAATCCATACAAACTTAAAATGCTGGATCAAGATTATCATACAACCGTTTCCGTCTTTATTTTGATTAAATGAAAATTATTGATGTACTGAAAATTCCCATGCATAAATAGCTTGATGTAAATGCTCTTATATTCATCGCATGTGTTTTCCTTGATTGAACTTGACTCCTTAATTAATCTGTTAGTGTTTACTTAAATGTATTAATGGCACTGGTGATAGATGATATGTTTCTTAACGTCAGTTCATCTTGCCATTTAAGATGACCTTGCACTTTTTGTCCTGTACTCTATGCATCAAACATTTCCTTTCACAATGCTCAATTACCTAGTAAGAATTGCAAAGTGTGATAACAGATTTTGTATTGAAGGATTTGCTTTTCCTTTTTCATAATCTATTTTCTTTAATCCCCTTTCTTTACTTATTTCCTGAGTCACTTGGTTCCTGCTAAATGAGAATGAGCCTTGACTGTAGAATGGCCGGCAGTAGTTCTAGGAGAAAGTGAGGACTGCCGATGTTGGAGATCAGAGCTGAAAATGTGTTGCTGGAAAAGCGCAGCAGGTCAGGCAGCATCCAAGGAGCAGGAGAATAGACTTTTCGGGGATGAGCCTGAAGAAGGACTCATGCCCGAAACGTCGATTCTCCTGCTCCTTGGATGCTGCCTGACCTGCGCTTTTCCAGCAACGCATTTTCAACAGTAGTTCTAACCAGTTCAGTGCTTTTCCGCACCTAAAGTCTGGGCAGAACACTTCCAACAGCATGCCAACATATATTTATCAACAGGTACACTGATGACAAATGTTACCTCCCAGCTGTAGTGGGCAATTCAGCATCAAATGAGAACTGATTTCAACACCTTCCTGGTCTGTACTCACCAGGTTAAAGTTAATCCTGGTTCTGCATTCCATTTGGTTGGTTTTTCTGTACAATGTATTGTCAAGTTTGTTTTAAGTTTTATTGTACTCAAGGGTCTGTGTTTATTTTCCCCCTTGACTCTGGAGCAAAGACAAGATTCAGTTTTTATAAAAGCATTATGTTCTGGTCTGTTTCTCTTTTTAAATATAGACTGATTATCAGTATAATCCTGTGCATTTAGGCCCAGTCACTGTGATGAATGTGCCATTTCAAATGTGCACACAAGGGTTGCCAAGTCTGCTTGGATGTATTTCTGCTGCTTTCGTCACATGACCTCCTGTCTAACACTGTCCCAGCCTTTGTCTGACCTCCGCTATTTTTATAAGTTAGAAACAAAAGTATTCAAAAAAATCACTTTACAAATGTCTTTAAATTCTATCATGATCCCTCTGACATTTTGCTGCTAACAGAGTTCATGGGGTTGATCTTCATTTCCAGTAGACCCTAGTACGAACCTGGAGAGTTGCCAGACCTGTCTCGCGTTCAAACTTTCTTTGCAATGCTGCATGACTCACCAACATTGCTAATTCGCACAATGTGCATTATCTGCTGTTGCAGCACCAGCTGATACTTAAAACACGCATTGTGCTCATGTCATAGGGAGGTATACAAAAGAAGATGCTTCTGCTGATTTTAAAGTTCTCATTCCTGGGACTGTTTTCTGGACAACGTGGAGTGGGAAGCAGAAGACTCTGTTGTTCAGACATCTTGCATTCCACCGAAGTGACGTCCTCTTTATACTTGTGCCTGACCCCACTCATCAAAACCCACAGCCAAATAAATGACCATTCGGTCCATCATGCCTGATTAGAGTCTCTCCCCTGCATTTTTGCCATGTTCTTGCAAATTTCTCCTTTTCAGATTGGTGTCTATTCCTTTTTGAAAATCTGTTAAATCTCCTTTCACTTCCCTTTCATTCCAAGAAATAGGAGGTCAATTAATCTTCACGAGCCAGAATACTTTTATGCCTTTACCATTCACATTATAGTGTGTAACAGCTTGCTGAATAAATATCAGCTCCGTAAAATATATATGAAGGGCGCTTAAGCATTAATTCAATGGACACTGTTAGTCGTGAAGTGAATGTTTTGCCCAAATTGGTGAGATGGCACACTCATCTCCGCAATAGCATTTGTAAGTTTTGTTGCACTTTTGAAGTAGTAGCAACTTTGTCTTATAACCAAATGCTGTCCCTGCATTTAAGGCAAAACAAAATGCTTCTCACTGCCTGTTACATATGACGTAAGACCAGTTACAATGTGCTTTCTACCCCTGAAATTTTTTACATTTCTCCCAAAGGCATTGATAAGTTGTGGGTGTTTATTTTTGAATCTCAGTTTGCTTTCCAAAATACTTTGTGGTGGGATATGATAATGAGACGGCTGACTGTCAAAAGAAATCTACGAATCATACAAATTAGATGCATGTCAGTAGCAAGACCTTGTCACTCTAATTACCCTCCTGCCAAAAGAAGTTGACAGAAAAAAATGCAAATCAAAGCCTGTGTTGAGTGAGTTGGACAGAAATTGCATGCAGATACCTGTTTTTAAAAAGATATAAGTAATCAATAAATGTCTGATGAAAAACATTTAACTGCTTTTGTGTCACATTGTTATTCAGGTATACACACATGCATGTATGCCTACCAAGATCAAGAAATCTATTAGGACAGCTCAGACGGCATAATTTTGAGCAAAGTGAGATTAAAAATGCACAAATGCAAGAGGGAATTCACTGAGTTAGTAATGTTTGCTTTTTATCACAAGTTATCTCTAGCCAAAGAATGAGAGACAGTTGTTTTATGTAAGGTGCTTTCAATTATTTTTCCTGGTGCTCTGCTCCATTCCAGTGGTATGTATTTGGTTGGCAAAAGACATGTTTTTGTACAGTCTGCTGGTTCCTGAGTTTTTCCTGGGCCTTCACCAGCTCATCCTCCCACCTGCCTTCCTCTATCGTCAGGAACAAGCACTGTGCATCACATGCAGCTCTTGATGGCATGTGGGGAACATGGTTAGCCAAAGAGAACTCCTACACTTTCCAGTTCCCAATTTACTTGTGTGGGTATTGTGACGTGGCAAGGAGCTTATAGCCACATTTACACTGTAATCGTTACTGATGAACATGGATACTTCTGAGCAGAAAAAAATTTGTTCATCACTAGGGTTCACCAGTGGCTGTTTCTAAAAGTAAAGTACCTGCATGAATAATGTGAATCCATGTTGTAAAGCAGAAATGAATCAATATTTCTCCAATGGATAAATTAGTTCTCATGTTTTGTCACAGGTATCTGCACTGTGATCTCTTGTGACCTCCAGGCATCCCAAAGCTAAATAAGTACATACTTGTTTTAAGGTAGGAAACCACGGCAACCACTTGGTACACAGAAAGCTCCCACCACTTGTAAAAAAGTGAGGTAGTGTTGGTTGCAGGATAAATATTAACCAGCTCAGTGGTGAAGACATCAAAAGAGTACCATGGATTCCTTTTTGCCCACCTGACACTGAGAGAAGGGCTCAGTTTAATGAGTCATCTGAAAGACTCTATTTAAAGGACAGCAATCCTAACTTCTCCAGTCACTCTGTGTAGCTACAATCCTCCAACTCTGGCAATATTCCAGTAAATATTCACTGCAATCTCTCCAGAGTAAATGTCTTTCCTATAATATGGTGAACTGAACTGCACACAGTACTCCAGTTGTGGCCTCATCAGTTTCAATTTTATATCCTGAATTTTGTATTCTTATACCTCTGCCACTGAAAGAGAGCATTGCCTATGCCTTCTATACAACCTTCTCTACCTGTACTTCTGCACTTAAGGATTTGAACTTGCACACCAAGATCTCTTACTTCATCAAACCCTCTTGGTTTATCTCCATTTATTGTGTGTTCACTCTCACTGTTTGACCCCCCTAAATACATGACCTCAGACTTAACAGAGTTGAACTCCATCTGCTATTTTCCTACCCACTCCACCAACCCATCTATATAATTTTGGAGCTTACATCTATCCTCTATACTATCTGGTACATGGGCCAATTTTTATGTCAACTGCAAATTTACCAAATGTGGCCCCCATGGTCAAGTCAAGAATTATATAATCTAAACTGACAGAAGTTAAATAGTATTCAGCTTTTCTAAATTCAAGAAGAAAACTGAAAGCACTTGGCTGTTCTATATGCAACACCTTCTTGTGTATTGACCAGGATAACTATGGATTGAGAAACTGTATTTGGTCTCAAAGCACTTCACATATTCAGATAAGGAAACGAATTGTTGCGGCAGTTTGCAAATGTAAGCTTAGTTTTAGTATAACCGGAATTAAAAAGTTGGTATAGTAAAAATGGCCATGAATTCCAATTGCAGGTAATTCATTATATTCCTTCAGGAGTGGAAACCTGCACTCTTACTGCCCTTAATGAGACAATTGCTGTGTTCCAATCATTCTGATTTTCTCTCTGAAATGTATTAAAATACAATAAAGAATATCACATTGGTGGATGTAGGTACAGTTACAACATTTAAAAGATCACATGAATAGGAAAGGTTTAGAGGAATATGGGCCAGGAGCAGACAGGTGGGACTAGTTTAGTTTGGGATTATGTTTGGCATCAACTAGTTGGACTGAAGGGTCTGTTTCAGTGCTGTATGACTCTATGACTGTATGACTCCATTATACAGCATTTCCTTAGCAATGCACTGGAGTGCTAGCATAAATAATATGCTCAAGACCTTTAAGGCTGGGGTTTTCTTGACCTCAAATGTCTGACTCAGATGAATAAGTGCTACCAACTAGACCAAGGATGGTTCTCATAAAACTTTATTTTAACCAGCATATTATGAACCAGCACTCTTGATAAACCAGCTAAAATTATAGACTTCCAATACTAGAAATTTACTGTATTATTATGATCTCCACAATATGAATAGTTAGTTGAGGGTGCAAGTGAGAAGGCTCTCTGCCAGTAAGTTTTATTTAAGGTAAAGTTGCATTATTACTTAAGTGATGGTAAATAAAGTACAATAATGATGTGTATACTCCCTGTGTTGTGTTCCTAATACTTAATGTGTAATTTTACATTGATTATGTGGACCTGCATATTTGTCAACTGACACAATCCTGGTCCCATAGGTGCTGGTTAATAAAATGTTTGCTATATATGTATACAAAGTTGAAGGGGAGATTGTTTCTAAATTTGCCAAAGACAACAAAATGTTGGTCTAATAAATGTGGTATATCAGCATGGGTCTTTTGGGAAGTAGCAATCAAGATTGAAAAGCTTCTTTGTTCATACTTTTCTGCACCTAAGGCTGATCCAGATTTCTGATCAGGACTTCTGAGACCAGCATTTTCAGAAATGCAAAGCTTGCAGTCCTACAAAGAGCTTCATCAGAGTGTTGAAGTGTCCTGAACACACACACGCGCGCGCACACACGCATACGCACACCCCTTTTATGGCACTAGCTGCAATAAGTTCAAATGTCAAGTGTGAATGACAGCCAGTGACAGTTGTGAATGGATAAATGACCACACGGGCAGGTGGGTAGGGAGGCAGAGACATGGTGTGGTTGGTGGGTGAGTAGCTGAGTCAGGACATAGATCAGAGGTGGTGTTTGAATTGGGTGGAGTGTAGTAAGTCTGCTCAGGGGTAGGATTGTCTTGAGGATGAGTCAAGTTGAGTTGGGAGGTTAAAGGGGTTAGACATTTGTGACAGGAGACCAGTCAGATGCTGGAGGCTGGTCAAGCCATGGGGAGTGTTAGTTCAGGTTGAGGAAGTGGTCGTGTTGTGGAGGCCTAGACAGGTTGAAAGGTTATTTGCAGAGGTTGAAGGAGAAATTGGAGATCTTTCTCTCTGACATCCCCTGGGTATCTACCCAGGGAAGTATGTTGGAACAGTCCAAAATTTGTTACTCTAATCTGGGATCAGAGACTGTCTCAAGGAGTACCAGGAAACAGGAGAATTCACATTGAACATTCAAATGTGTGTGAGGTCCAACGTGACTCTTAGATCAAATGTCTGTTTGATCTGAAGACTAGAAAATCAGGGTCACAATGTTTTGGAACTAGTGAAAGTTTTGCTGTTTAGATTATATTCTGGAAAAAAGCAAAATTTGAAGGAGAGAATCACAAGAAGGCCTCAGATATATATAAAGCATCTTAGACGAAGAACAAATCACTGAGTTCTGACTCCCATTTATATGTAAATTAGGAGCAACAAAACCACTATTTATATCATAAAGCAAAACAAAGAACTGTGAGTGCTGAAGATCTGGAACAAAAACAGAAATTACTGAAGAAACGCAACAGGTCTAGCAGCATCTGTGGAGAGAAAGCAGAGTTAATGTTTTGAATCTAGTGACCCTTCTTCAGAACACAGCTTCCTATTTATGTAGTGCTTTGTCACATCCTCAAACTATTCCAAGTGCTGAAAAATCAAGTGAGAGTTTTTTATGAATTGCTGACACTGTTGTTATATTAGTAAATACAGCCAAGTTCTGGACAACAAAGTCATGAAAGACAAGGTGTCAGTAAATGAGAAGGCAAATGAGTTTTTTTTGGTGATATCGATTGAGGATAAAATGTTGAACGTGATTCAAGAAGGGCACCCTGTTTTGAATAGGACTATGGAATGTTTTGCATCAACCTGTGCAGGAAGATTTGGCATCGATGTCTCGCACAAAAGATAGTAATGGCCCTTTAGCATTGCAGAAATTCTTGGCCTTGGTTAATCTCTGGGATTGGTCTTGAACCTCTTCCTCCAAAGAAAGTAAAACCCAAGGGGTACCCACTGAACTAAACTTGACAATCCTTCAGTGCCTCGTGGTTATGAATATGCTTTTGAGGCAGGCGAATGTCATTGATCTAATATAAATAGTGTTGGAAATTCTAAAAATGTTTTTCTCCTCCTCCATTCTCGGGATGTGTTGCTGGCAAGACTAGTTTTTCTGAGCGTCCCAGATTGCTTTTCAGTAGGTAGTGTTGGTGAGCGATGGATTTAAATTGCTGACCACCTGGGTCATGAAACTCTCAGAATACTGTTGGGTAGCGAGTTGCAGGATTTTGACTATGCGATGAAGAAAAAGCAGTGAGGTACTTCCAAGACTGTATGACTTGGAGGTGATATCCTGATGTGCCTGCTATCTTCAAAGGCATGTGAGAGGGAGGAAAGGAACTAGAGTGAACTGCTGATCTGTTTGTGAATGGAAATAGCTTTAGGTTCTTCCATCTCTCTTCCATTTATCACTCTGGCTTCTCCACATCTCACCCCCACCCCACAGAGATGCGGTCTCTTCAATCAGCTCACTCAAGCGATTGCTGTTTAAATGCAAGCCTGGACGATACGTTGTCTGCTCTGTTCTGTGTGCCAAACTGGGTGACCAGAGAGCAATTTGGAGCAGGAGCCATTATTTCTGCTTCCTGCTGTTCATTGTTCAGGCTGGACCCAGCTTTCCTGGCTGAGCCTCAGAGCTTCACTTGCCTGCTGCAGTGGCCAATGGATAAAGGTCATCTGTTGTTGAAGGTGACCTGTTACTTGCAAGTAGATTTTTAGAAAGGGATGTTGCAGCTTGGAGAGCTTTTGCAGTTTAAAATAAAAGTGCTAAATTTAGCCCTGCTTCAGCTGGAGTCATATTTTTCTCTCCTGAGGAAAATGTAGCAATTTTAAAAAAAAACTCAATGTCAGTGTTAGACTCACCAAATAGGGCTCCAGCGTAAATCGGTGAGAACCTGCCTCCCACTCAAATAATCAGTGCTAGATTTAAGTTAGGTCATCATGCTGTTTGTTGTATTGTACTGCTGGAGTCCATAATGATACAGCCCTATAATGAGATTTTGATGATACAAATCAGTGAACTCTGATTTCTCTTTGAACAATCACTGGAATAACTGACCACTGTGTTACTTTCTGGGTCTTGTTGCATTCGGTGCTTTTGAGTTTCAGATTTAAAGACTTCTAATCACGCCTGCAGCTCCGGTAGTCTCCCCAACACCCAATAGTTTTGGGAGAGGATTGAGAAAATGATGTGGAGCTGAGAGTTTTGAGATGGCTCTGCAGTAGGCTTGAGCCCATTTATTTAATCCTAACTGGAAAATAGGGCAGTGTTGAGTCTGTATAAATAAGTGCCCTGAGGAGTCTATCACATGGTGGGGAGGGGTGCGGTGGTGTACTGAAAGTTAGGATTGGGTGTGGAAGTGAGGTTAGGGACAAGGTTTTGTTTCGGACAAGTTAAACCAGATGTGCCCAGTAGAAGCAGAGTTTACTCTAATGAGCTTCGAGCAGGGTCAAGAAGAGGAACAGCCCCTAATTAACCCTTTGAGGACTGTGTTTTCTCACTGGATACAAAATGTTACTCTGTCAGCTATAGTTAGAACGTAGCCTAGAAATGCTGCACTAATCTAATCCTAAGGGTTTGCACATAAACTACAGCTCATTACAGAATGCCACAAGAATTCAAAAACAAAATGGGTTTATTTTATAATATCTTGAACAAGGAGGATTTACCTGTACTTTTATTCTACAAATTTACAGTTAGTATTTTAAGTATGGTAGAGGGGATTAAAGGTGTTTTTAATT
This sequence comes from Hemiscyllium ocellatum, assembly GCF_020745735.1. Taxonomy (NCBI): domain Eukaryota; kingdom Metazoa; phylum Chordata; class Chondrichthyes; order Orectolobiformes; family Hemiscylliidae; genus Hemiscyllium; species Hemiscyllium ocellatum. Next base: position 59,054,532 of record NC_083419.1, read on the forward strand.
TGAAGGTTATTAAGCATAGAGACTGAAGTTGTCAGTCAAAATGTTCAAAGTAAAATTGGATAAACCCTTGAAGAGGTATGTTGGCAAGATCTAAATAAAAAGCAAGAGAGGAGGATTAAAGTAACTAACTGATCAGGAGCTAGACCAACCCAACGTACAAAGGATGGAATTCCCCAGGGTATTGAAATAGGCCATTGAGCCTCATCTGCTGCTTTGTTAACTACAGCAATTCTGTCTCAAATTAATTGCTGTTCTTCCCTTGTATATAAATCCACTTACTTCCTATTAGTAACTACTCTCCTTTTAATTTATTTTGTATTTGTCTCCATAGTGTATCTGAAATGTCCTCTGTGTAAAACCTTATTTTTCTGGAACTGGAACAGATACATAAATTGCTGGAAAAGCTCAGCAGGTCTGGCAGCATCGGTGACGAGAAATCAGGGTTAACATTTCAGGGCGAGTGACCCTTCCTCAGAAGAGTTCTGAGGAAGGGTCACTTAACCAGAAACATTAACTGTGATTTCTCTCCACAAATGCTGTCAAACCTATTGAGCTTTTCCAGCAACTTGTGTTTTTGTTTCTGGTTTACAGCAGCTGTAGTTCTTTCAGTTTTTATTTCTTATGTTTCTGGGTTTTTTTCAACAGCTCTGAGCTGATCTAGAAGTATATCCTTTACTTCTGTGACAACGTTCTTGTGATATCGCTATCTGCCAGTTCAGATTATTACCATTGAAACTTCTGAAAATCTTAGAAGCAATATGCCATTTCAAAAGTTGGATGATACTGGTAGCTTTCTTTTCAATTGTTGTAACTCCCATTTGTAAGCCAGGTTGAAGGCTTCAGGCAAATGTAGTGGATCTGTTTGACCGATCTGAACTCGTCTTAACTGTTGGTAGGAACGAGGGGAGTTTGAGTCCTGCCAATAAAGGGAAGTGACCCAGGGCTAGAGATGACATGGAAACTCAGCAAAGCCAGAATACCACATGTCAGCATGTGAAAGTGGAAAACAATTAACAGTTTATTTTCGCCAGGGAAATTAGTATGATGAAAATATACTTGTTACAGCAAATTGTTTTTGTCAGACTGAGTGAATTGATGAACAGAATGCAATTGTGCTAAATCTGTCTTAAAATATTTTTGAAATAGAGGAATAATTTGCACAAAACTGTTTCAATTCCACATATTATCTGAGTGCTTAATCTTGGCATTTTTCAAAAGTAAATCCCTGTTTTATTCTTAATTCCTGCTTTATTTTACTTTATTCTTCTTTAAACCGAGAACAAGGTATGTGATATTGAACATCCTGAGATTATTGAATATTTGGTGCCCAGTTCCAAATAGCAGACCTGATAAAGACAGGAAGGAATTGGGTTTTCCGATTTTAAATAACAATTTTAACTGAGTCAAAAATAGTGGGTTCAAGTCCTACTTTAAGGCACACAATCTTGGGTTATATTCGGGAGCGGTATCAAAAGGTTATTGTGATTTTGGAAGTTTCTTCTCAAGTTGAGTTGAAAGTGAAACACCATCTCCTTATTTTAGCTTTACCATTCTGTGTCAAAGATCTCATTGGCAGAATTTGACGAGGAGGGAGTTTTTCTCATCCCCCATTAACATCACAAAAAAAAGTCAGTCACCTATTTCATTGCTGTTACTTAATTCTTGCTGTGTGCAAAGTGATTGCCAGGTTCATCTATTTAAGTTGTTGCACGTCAAAGGTAATTTGCTGTGCAGGAAGCATTCATGTGATGTTTCTAGAAAATGTGATAAATTACTCAGTTGGTGCAAGTCTGCATTCATTACAAGTTGTGTTTCTTTTTCTCTGACTTGTATTCCCTTTGTAAGAAGTCTAATTGATTTTTGTTGTTACTTTTTAAACTTGTACGACTGTCTGTCCTTGTATAACGAGCACATGGTTCTTTGCTTACAGCTGAAACAACTGTGTTGTGAATTGATGGTGCAAACGCAAACTCGAAGCCTTTTCACAGGAGAAAATTGTCGAACAAATTAGCAACTTGTCTTCTGTTTGCCGCTTAACCAGGGTAAACTGAGAAATTTTGCTTTTGTATAAGTGCAACACATTTTGTTAGTGAATCATATTCATCCTCAGTGAACTTGTATGTGTGTGCCAAACTAATAATGCTCAGTACAATTTGTAAAAGTTTGGGTGGCTGGCAGAATTCTCTGATCACCAGCTGTTTGCTATCATCCAATGCTATTTCCTTCTGTTTGCTAATAGTATTAGGTAACGCACCTGATTGACTTGTCAAAGATGAGACTTGTAAGGGGATATTGCCAGGCAATTTGTTTGGAGAAGGCATAATCTTACCTTCACCCTATGTCCTCACCTCCCAAAAGGGATCACAGGTGAATGGATCTCTTATCTGAGTTAATTTTCCCCTCTTTTCAAAAGTACAAAGAGGGAATTGCCTTCCCAGTATTCTGTTAAGTCAGTAGCTACACTACATAGGCAAAGAAGATTCCAGTCAGTATTGTTCGCTAGCCTTGCTACTACACCTGGTTGTAGTGACATTGGAACTGGGAGGTATTTCCGCCCTCCCTTGTTATCCTGAAGCCTCTGCTGGAAGTGCTGTCATGGCTGTTGGTTGAGAAGAGGAGACTACCTGTGATGCCTTCTGAAATAAGCATCACAATGCACCATGTTCTCTCAAGTTGGCATGATTGTCTCTACTGCCAACTGGAGCTGAGGTTGTCTATAGAACCAGCATGAGGGCAGACCTGCAAGAGAGGAGGAGGAGGAAGTACCGAGAGAAGGAGTCATTGTTATTGAGATGTTTGGAAAATCAAGCCCTAATGTAAATAACAGAGTGGAATTTAGTAGATCAGAGTTTTACCCTTTAAGTAATGTGAATATTGTTCTAATTGTTTCTGGGTTTTTTGTGTGTTTATAGAATTAAAACTACAGTTAAAACAGGAGTGAATTAAAGTTGCTGTGCATTGCAGTAAAATTGTTTGCATATTTACCTAGTCATTGCAAGGAGAAATTATTTAAGTTTCAACAAATCTTTGGGCTCAGTCTTTACATTGTCCTTATCATAACTCCTATCGGTGACTCTGATGGTGTTTAGTAAGGTTTTGGGGGCGTATGTGCAAGACAAACTGACACGGTCATTTGAAAGGCATAAGGGATTCTCCTCTTTATAAACAGCAATACAGAGTACAAAAGCAAGGTTAGGCCTCAATAGAGTTTTGTGACCATTTCTGACACCACACTTTAAGAAGGGCATCAAGGTCTTAGAGAAAGTACAATATGGATGGAATAGAATGGTACCAGGGAAGAGGGACTTCACTTATATAAAGAGAAGAGAATGTAGGATTGATCTCAAAAGAGCAGAGAAGGCGAAAGGAAATATAAATCCTTAATCGAGAAACAAAAAAAAACTGCAGATGCTGGAAATCAAAAACAAAAACATAAATTGCTGGAAAATCTCAATAGGTCTGGCAGCAGCTGTGAGAGAAGGCAGAGGTTTGGGTCTAATGACCCCTCTTCAGAACTGATGTGCTGTTCTGAATAAAAGGTTCACCAACCCCAAAATGGTAACTTTGCATTCTCCCCACAGATGTCACCAGGCCTGCTGACTTTTTCCAGCAATTTCTGTTTTTGTTCCTTATAGAGTCATAGAGATGTACAGCATGGAAACAGACCCTTCGGTCCAACCCATCCATGCTGACCAGGCATCCCAACCCAATCTATTCCCACCTGCCAGCACCCGGCCCATATCCCTCCAAACCCTTCCTATTCATATACCCATCCAAATGCCTCTTAAATGTTGCAATTGTACCAGCCTCCTCCACTTCCTCTGGCAGCTCATTCCATGCATGTACCACCCTCTGCATGAAAAAGTTGCCCCTTGGGTCTCTTTTATATCTTTCCACTGTCACCCTAAACCTATGTCCTATAGTTCTGGACTCCCTGACCCCAGGGAAAAGACTTTACCTATTTACCCTATCCATGCTCCTTATAATTTTTTAAACCTCTATATGGTCACCCCTCAGCCTCCGATGCTCCAGGGAAAAATAGCTCCAGCCTGTTCAGCCTCTCCCTATAGCTCAAATCCTCCAACCCTGGCAACATCCTTGTAAATCTTTTCTGAACCCTTTCAACTTTCACAACATCTTTCCGATAGGAAGGAGACCAGAATTGCACGCAATATTCCAACAGTGGCCTAACCAATGTCCTGTACAGCCGGAACATGACCTCCCAACTCCTGTACTCAATACTCTGACCAATAAAGGAAAGCATACCAAATGCCTTCTTCACTATCCTATCTACCTGCGACTCCACTTTTAAGCAGCTATGAACCTGCACTCCAAGGTCTCTTTGTTCAGCAACACTCCCTAGGACCTTACCGTTAAGTGTATAAGTCCTGCTAAGATTTGCTTTCCCAAAATGCAGCACCTCACAGTTATCTGAATTAAACTCCATCTGCCACTTCTCAGCCCATTGGCCCATCTGGTCAAGATCCTGTTGCAATCTGAGGTAATCCTCTTCGTTGTCTACTACATCTCTAATTTTGGTGTCACCTGCAAACTTACTAACTGTACCTCTTATGCTCACATCCAAATCATTTACATAAATAACAAAATGTGGAGGACCCAGCATCGATCCTTGAGGCACTCCACTGGTTACAGGCCTCCAGTCTGAAAAACAATCCTGCACCACCACCCTCTGTCTTCTACCTTTGAGCCAGTTCTATATCCAAATGGCTAGTTCTCGCTGTATTCAGTGAGATTTAACCTTGCTATCCAGTTTCCCATGGGGAGCCTTGTTGAATGCCTTACTGAAGTCCATACAGATCACATCTACTGCTCTGCCCTCATCAATCCTCTTTATTATTTTCTCAAAAAACTCAATCAATTTTGAGAGACACGATTTCCCCCACACAAAGCCATGATGACTATCCCTAATCAGTCCTTGCCTTTCCAACTATATGTATATCCTGTCCCTCAGGATTCCCTCCAACAGCTTACCCACCACCAAGGTCAGGCTCACTGGTCTATAGTTCCCTGGCTTGTCCTTACTGCCCTTCTTAAACAGAGGCACCACATTTGCCAACGTCCAGTCTTTGGACACCTCACCTGTGACTATCAATGATACAAATATCTCAGCAAGAGGCCCAGCAATCGCTTCTCTAGCTTCCCACAGAGTTCTCAGGTCCACCTGATCAGGTTTTGGGGATTTATCCACCTTTACCCGTTCCAAGACATCCAGCACTTCCTCCTCTGTAATATGGACATTTGGCAAGATGTCACCATCTATTTCCCCACAGTCTATATTTTTCATATCCTTTTCCACAGTAAATACTGATGCAAAATACTCATTTAGTCTCTCACCCATTTTCTGCGGCTCCACACAAAGGCCACCTTGATGATCTTTGACGGGCCCTATTCTCTCCCTAGTCCTTTTGTCCTTAATGTATTTGTAAAACCCCTTTGGATTCTCCTTATTTCTATTTGCCAAAGCTATCTCATGTCTCCTTTTTGCCCTCCTGATTTCCCTCTTAAGTATACTCCCACTGCCTTTATACTCTTCTAAGGATTTACTCGATCTGTCCTGTCTATATCTTACATATGCTTCCTTCTTTTTCTTAACCAAACCCTCAATTTCTTTAGTCATCCAGCCTTTCCTATACCTACCTGCCTTTCCTTTCTCCCTGACAGGAATATACTTTTCCTGGATTCTCGTTATCTCATTTCTGAAGGCTTCCCATTTTCCAGCCGTCCCTTTACCTGCGAACAACTGCCTCCAATCAGTTTTCGAAAGTTCTTGCCTAATACCATCAAAATTGGCCTTTCTCCAATTTACAACTTCAACTTTTAGCTCTGGTCTGTCCTTTCCCATCACAATTTTAAAACTAATAGAATTATGGTCACTGGCCCCAAAGTGCTCCCCCAATGACACCTCAGTCACTTGCCCTGCTTTATTTCCCAAGAGTAGGTCAAGTTTTGCATCTTCTCTTGTAGGTACATCCACATACTGAATTAGAAAATTGTCTTGTACGCACTTAAGAAATTCCTCTCCATCAAAACCCTTAACACTATGGCAGTCCCAGTCTATGTTTGGAATGTTAAAATCCCATATCATAACCACCCTATTATTCTTACAGATAGCTGAGATCTCCTTACAAGTTTGTTTCTCAATTTCCCTCTGACTTTTAGGGGATCTATAATACAACCCCAATAAGGTGATCATCCCTTTCTTAGTCCTCAGTTCCACCCAAATAACTTCCCTGGATGTATTTCCGGGAATATCCTCCCTCAGCACAGCTGTAATGCTATCCCTTATCAAAAAGGGATAGCATTCCCCCTCTTCTCTTGCCTCCCTTTCTATCCTTCCTGTAGCATTTGTATCCTGGAACATTAAGCTGCCAGTCCTGCCCATCCCTGAGCCATGTTTCTGTAATTGCTATGATATCCCAGTCCCATGTTCCTAACCATGCCCTGAGTTCATCTGCCTTCCCTGTTAGGCCCCTTGCATTGAAATAAATGCAGTTTAATTTATTAGTCCTACCTTGTCCCTGCCTGCCGTGATTGTTTGACTCACTTCTGTTCTCAGCTGTACCCGTCTCAGATTCATCTCTTTCCTCACTATCTCCTTGGGTCTCACCCCCTCCCCCCCCCACCTTACTAGTTTAAATCCTCCCAAACAGCTCTAGCAAATTTCCATGCCAGTATATTAGTCCCCTTCCAATTTAGGTGCTATCTGTCCTTCTTGTACAGGTTACATCTACCTCAAAAGAGATTCCAATGGCCCAGAAATGTGAATCCTTCTCCCACACACCAGCTCCTCAGCCATGCATTCATCTGCTCTATCCTCTTATTCCTGCCCCCACTAGCTCGTAGCATTGGGAATAATCCAGATATTACTACCCTTGAGGACCTCCTTTTTAAATTTCTACCTAACTCTCTGTAATCTCCCTTTAGAATCTCAACCTTTTCCCTTCCTATATCGTTAGTTCCAATGTGGACAATGACCTCTTGCTGGCCCCTCTCTCCCTTGAGAACATTCTGCACCCTCTCTGAGACATCCTTGATCCTGGCACCAGGGAAGCAACACACCATTCTGCTGCTTCGCTGCTGGCCACAGAAACGTCTGTCTGTACCTCGGACTACAGAATTCCCTAACACAATTGAGCTCTTGGAAGTCAACGTACCCCTCATTGCATTAGAGCCAGTCTCAATACCAGAAACCTGGCTGTTCGTGCTACATTCCCCTGAGAATCCATCACCCCTTACATCTTGCAAAACAGCATACCTGTTTGAAATGGATATATCCACAAAATACGCCTGCCGTAGGTGCCTACCTCTCTTACCTTTCCTGGAGTTAACCCATCTATGTGACTATATCTGAGACTTCTCCCCCCCGCCCCCCCACCTTCCTACAACTGCCGTCCATCACATACTGTTGCTGTTGCAAATTCCTCATCATTTCTAACCGTCTCTCCAACCGAACCATTTGACCTAATAAAGGCCATTTTTGCTCCTGCACAATCTACAGACCCAGAAAATAACACCGTCTTATTCCTCTACAAACACTGTCCCAGGTTAAATGAATGGTTATCGTTTATATTTTAAGTTTAATCAAGGGACATATCTCCAAAAACATATAATCAAGAAAGAACCCACTCTACTCACTACTGCAGCCTTTCTATTGGACACACTTAAAACAACGATTTACTTATCTGATTCTGTGTTGTTAACTTTACCCAAACTGGTTCCTCCAAGATTAGTTGTGAAATTCACTGTTTGTTAATGTATCCAGATGCACTCCGATGTCCAGCGATACATGAATTCAAAACAGCAAAGGCAGTAACTGTGCAGGTTTTCTCTCTCTCCCCTGCACTGTCCCCACCATGTGCTTCCTTTGCTATCAGTCTTGTGTAATCAAAATAGAATTGTCAACAATCAGACTGTGGTTGTGATATTTGAGTTGTTGCTTTTCAGTCAGTAGTTTCACCCATTAAGTGAAAGGCCAGCACCAGGAGCCAGGTTTAGAACTTAATTTCTAAAATATACACTGTGTCCGAATGTTATAAATCTGTAGCTGATCATAAGGATAGGGATCCCCCACTGTCACTTTTGATCTAAGCTTTCATAAAATGCTATTCTCTCATGGATGTGGTGTCACAAGACGAACATTTGTTGGCAATCCCAAATTACCCTTATAAAAGTAAAATACTGCAGCTGGGCTAAATCTGACATAAAAGCAGCAAGTATGAGAGAAACTCAATATGGAGACAGAAACACAGTCAACAATTCGAGTCCAGTATGACTTTGGAGCCATGTGTCATTTGAACCTGAAACATTCACTTTCTCCTTCCCGTGGATGTTGACAGACCCGATGATTTTCTCCAGCTTTTTCTGCTTTTAATCCTAATTACCCTCAAACTGGGTGACTTGTTAAGCCATTTCAGAAAGTGGTTAGGAGTCAATAATGTTCTTGTATTGATCTGTAGTCACATGCAGGCCAGACTGGGTAAGAATGGCAGATTTCCCTCCCGAAAGATTTCACTTTCAAGTTTAATTGGATTTAACTTTCATGAGTTGCCATGGTGGGATTTGAATTCATTCCAAAGCATTACTGGGCCTCTGGATTATTGGGCCACTGACATGACCCTAACATCGTCTTCTCCCCCCTTCACCATGACACTGGTGGTCCAACCTTTGGTCAGACTTATTTCTGCTTCTGGCAATGGACTTCAAATAAACATGGTCCATTCCCTCTCCTTCATAATCGTTAGTCCAAAAGATCACTTCATCGAGAGGGTGTAGGTTTAGGGTGAGAGGGGAAAGATATAAAAGAAACCTAAGGGGTAACTTTTTCACTCAGAGGGTGGTACGTGTATGGAATGTGCTGCCAGAGGAAGTGGTGGAGGCTGGTACAATTACAGCATTTAAAAGGCATCTGGATGGTGATATGAATACCAAGGGTTTCAAGAGATATGGGCCAAGTGCTGGCAAATGGGACTAGATTAGATTAGGATATCCAGTCGGCATGGGCGAGTTGGACCGAAGGATCTGTTTCCGTGTTGGTCATCTTTGACCCTGTGACTCTATCTCCTTTATTTTGTTACATAATGTTCTGTAGTGAATTGGCCAGGAATGAGTTGAGTATTTGCTGATGAATGGGTGAACATTTTGGTTTTATTTATTGCTACTTCACCTTGTCTCGATTGAAATCAGATGTGATAGTTTCATTCTGAGGTTGTCAGAGTAGTAATTTTCAAAACTGAATCCTTTGAGCTCACAAGATGTCTTATGAAGAAAGGTTGAGGAAGCTAGGGCTTTTCTCATTGGAGCGAAAAAGAACGAGGTGACTTGATAGAGGTGTACAAGATGATGAGAGGCATAGATAGTGTGGATAGCTGGAGAGTTCTTCCCAGGATGGAAATATGTATCACAAGGGGGCATAATCTTAAGGTGATTGGTGGAAGGTTTATGGGAGATGTCAGAGGTAGGTTCTTTACACAGAGAGTGGTAGTTGAATCAGATACATTAGGGACATTTAAGTGACCCTTTGGATAGGCACATGGAAGATCGAGTAAAAAATGAGGTCTGCAGATGCTGGAGATCACAGCTGCAAATGTGTTGCTGGTCAAAGCACAGCAGGCCAGGCAGCTATTCCTGAGATGCTGCCTGGCCTGCTGTGCTTTGACCAGCAACACATTTGCAACATGGAAGATCGTACAATGTAGGTTAGTTTGACCTGAGAGTAGGGTAAAAGTTTGTCACAACATCTACTCTATGTTTATGAATACAGTAACATTGCTCTTGTACACCCCTTGCCCATTACCATACTTCCAAATGAAGCTGCTATTGTGGACAGTTCGGGGAAATTAATTACCATGACATTGCAAGGGAGAAAAGAACTGAAACCCTCAGTATAGTTTCTAGGTCCAGTCAGTTGCAGGTTTCTCCCTGTAGCCGTTGAGTGAGATGACACATGACCATTTTCAAACCTGTTTTGTGGGCCTTAATATTTACTATTTTTGGTCCAGATTAGCCTTGGAACAATTCATTGAACAAATCTAAACCTATATAGAAGCACCATTTTGCATTGTTTTCCCTCAAAACAACTCCTGCAATGTGGCTGTAGTTGGCGAGTTCAGGGCTTTAAACACAGAAAGGGCTTGCAAACGATCCTTCTGCCTGTGGATGTGCGAGTACCCTCATCACTGTTTTTCTGGTGGCCAAGGAGTAACTGGATGGAAGCTTTTTTCTTTCCTGGGCAAATAGGTCTCTCATTCTGAGGAGCTTGAACTGTTTGGCAAGGTTCATGTGAATCTGCCTTCTGCACAATAACAGCTGAACATGACAGGAAAGCAGATGCATCCAATTCACTGGTATCTATGATGTGTTTGGGAGGAATTTCAAACATCTCCTTGTTCAAGGTCTTGTTTTCTTCTAGGGTGCTGGGAAACTTTTAAGGTTGTTTCCGCTTTCCCCAAAATGTATTGACTGAACATCCAAGTTGTAATCTGAATTTTTTCCAGAAAAGGCCACAGTCGCCGATGAGTGATGTGGGAACTGTTTGTTAAATGTTGACAAAGGAACAGTTTGCTTCACTACAGTTATATTGTGTAAATTCTTGAGTGCTAGGTTAAAAGAGAGGCAAATTTTAATCATGGTTTATTTTTCAATGACATCTCATGGCTGGAGTCAATTTCAATGCCCTGTTACCACCCTAGGGGCTGCATTCTCACTAACTCATTTATCATCAGAGTAGTTTTTAAAATAAAACACTTTGATTCAGAAATCACTTTGCTATATGCCCCTCCTCTTCCACCTTCTCTCCTTTTATCCCTTCAAAATAAAGCAGCCAAGTAGCAACAATATACTCTGTAATTGTGTTGACATATGGGGGTAATTAGACCTTCAGAGAAGTAGCATAATTAAATTATTTTTATGTTTTTAATTGTCAAATCTCCAATAAACTTAAAGCCATAACACTTTGAAAAAACACTTCCTGGACACAGCAGTGTTTATATTGATACAAAGCAATAGGCACTGGTTAATTTTTTTTTCAAAACACACGCTTCTGCATTCAAAGAGCCATCACCCTAAATGCACCTTCCACAAACTGGTGGGGTCACAGTCATACTACTACACCTGCACAAAGCTGGAAGATTTTAACTAGGCAATTATGATCTTATTTGAATCCAGGCCTCCTGGTAGGGACACTACCACTGCACCTCAAGAGCCCCTAGAAGCTATGTAGTAAGTGAGATTTAGTTAATCCCAGATTCTGCCTTGTTAGAGCACTGGTTCCTAAAGAAGCAGTCAAGTCTTGCTCTTAAAGAATCAGACATATAGACCATTGTTGCATCTTAACAGCAAGCCATCATTACTGTGCATCCATTCACCCTATTTGGATTAAGTCCCTTATGTAAGTAAGTACTTAGAGTCATAGAGATGTACAGACCCTTTGGTCCAACTCATCCATGCCGACCAGATATCCTAACCTGATTTCGTCAAATTTGCCAGCACTTGGTCCATATCCCTCTAAACCCTTCCTATTCAGATACCCATTAAAATGTTTTAAATGTTGTAATTGTACCAGCCTCCACCACTTCCCTGGCTACTCATTCCATGGACACACCACCCTCTCCGTGATAAAGTTACCTGTTAGGTCCCTCGTAAATTTTTCCCCTCTCACCCTATGCCCTCTTGTTCTGGACTCCCCCACCCCAGGGAAAAGAATAAAAGCTGCTAATGGTGAATGGGCAATAAATCGTGGTGTGAATCATTTTTCAACTTTAATAGGTATTGTTCTTATCATCCAAATTAAATAGTTCATATTCAAACAGTGGGAAGGTTGCTTATATAATCAAGGCTGATACTTCAGTGTTGTTGCAAGCTGACTTTAGCTCAAGGCCTTGTGTACTTGCTGTGAAAGAATGTATAAGATCAAACAACACTATTTGAAGAGCAGAGCTCTGCTGACATCCTGGTCAGCATTCTTCCTTCAACCATTGCTGCAGAAAATAACTAACTACCCACTTATTCAGTTATTGTTTGAGCTTAAACTGGCCATTGCCTTTCTCTATGTGACCATGGCATCCTGACCTTGTGACTAAGACTGTCAGTATTCAGAGTAATCTCTGTTGGTGAATTCTGCATTTTTATCTGATTATATTCCAACAGTTCCTCTAAATTTAACTCTGCCAGACTGGCTGAATATCTCAGGACTTTGCTCATTGGTCTCCCTATAATGGGAAAGTGTGGGTATCATTCAAAGTCCATATGTAAGTTTCTCAATAGCTGGATTGACAGACTTTGAAATGGAGTCATAGAGTTGTACAGTACAGAAACAGACCCTTCGATCCAACTCGTCTATGCTGTCCAAGTATCCAAAACTGATCTAGTCCCATTTGCCAGCATTTGGCCCATATCCCTCTAAACATTTCCAATTCACATTTAAATGTTGTAATTGTACCAGCCTCCACCACTTCTTGTGGCAGCTAAGTCCACACATGCACGGCCCTCTGCGTGAATAAGTTGCCCCTCAGATCCCTTTTAAATTTTTTCCCCTTCAGCTTAGACCTGTGCCCTCTAATTTTGGACTTTCCTATGCTAGGAAAAAAAGACCTTGGCTATTCACCTTATCTATTTTCTGGTGAGGGTCTTTAACATAAGGTATTGAGCTGATCTGAAAAGCTCGTATCAAATTAGGGAAAGTGTGATATACATAAGTGCAATGGCAAAAAGGCCTAGTATTAATTTTATTGTCATACTTACTGATTCAAATGTCTCTCAGCACCTTTTGACTTTGTTTAAATCAGTTTTAGAGTTTTTAATTCGGGGAAGGAAACTTTCGGATGCGGCTTCTATCATGACTAACCTTGTACAACATATTTTACAAAGCAATGGACAAATTTATTTTTGTTGTTTCAAGCTTAATGCAGATTCCCACATGGCAGGGACACAGAAATCAAATTTGGCCTTGGTTCTCTTGGACGGGGAGCAAGCAAGTAGCCATGGATTTCACATCTGATTATTGATTGCTGTAAAATAGTCTCTGTTGGACTCTGGGTGAAAATTAGGTTGTGCTCCCTCCATGATGTACCCAAATTATCCTCTGACTCCTGAAACCCCACCCACTAAATTTCATTGGTAATGATCATGTATTTGTAAAGTACTGGTGGAAGCCTGGGAAAACAGATATTCATTCTTTTCCAGAAATTGCTATCAATTACAATATACTACTTCATATATTGGAACTGTTTACAAGAAAGGTATTCCTGTGGATTGGAGATGGATTCATAGACATTTACAACACAGAAAGAGGGTCTTCACCCTATCATCTGAGCTGACTCTTTGGAACATCAGTTATGTTCAGACTCGCATACCCAATTTTTCTTTGTAACCCTGTCAGATTGGCAAGTTGTTCAAAAGCTTTGAAAAAGTTTGCTCAATTTTATCTGCTCTGCGTTTCTACGGCATTATACTGGTAAGATGAGCTTTTCCATGATGTGGAGGGGCTGGTGTTGGACTGCGGTGGGCAAAGTTAAAAATTTCACAACACCAGGTTATAGTCCAACAGGTTTATTTGGAAGTATAAGCTTTCTGAGAACTGTTCCTTCACCAGGTAGCTGTGGAGCAGATTCATAAGTTCTGTGTCTTAGGATCCTGCTCCACAGCTATGTGATAAACGAGCAGTACTCCAAAAGCTAGTGCTTCCTAATAAACCTGTTGGACTATAACCTGGTGTTGTGATTTTGAGCTTTTTTCATGTGGAGGATGATTGCAACATTCAATCATAATGAAAAATAATGAAGATATATTGAGACTGAGTTGGCATCTTAGATACTGCCCTTTCTCTTTGTAACTTGGCTCCAAATATAACCCAGGAAAAGAACTCTTCTTTCTGTTGGTTTAATGGTTCTACATCATTGAGTTCACCCAGCTTTTGCACAGTTCCCTGTCCTTATGGCTAACACAGAACAGGCATTGAATATACTTGGAGAAGTTCTGCGATGGCAGGTTGGGACTCATAGAGAAGTGGCTCATTAATCTAATGAAGAGAGTAGGTGGGACTTCACTCCTGTTCCAACCATTTTCACTTCCTCTGCAAAATGCAAGGCTGCTGGACTGCAGGCACAGATAGTCACATGGGAATAGATAGAAAACATGGAAAATAGGAGCTGGAGTAGGCTATTCGACCCTTCGAGCTTGTGGTGATAGTGGTCAGAATAAGTGAGATTGGGCACTAAAGTCTTCTCATCACAAAGTGTTTAGGGAAGAGAGGGAAGGAGAAAAGGGGGTTGAAGTCGCATTATTGATTAGAAGGATATTACAGTCTAAGAGAGAACATATGTTATATGGGATCAAAGACAACCTATTTAATTAGAATTAAGAACCAATAAATGCGTCATTACAGGACTGGGGGCATTTTATAGCCAATCAACTAGCAGAAAGATAAGGGGAGCAAATTAAAAAGACCTGCAAAAACTAGAGAGAAGTACCAATGGCATTTTAATTTTCTTAACATGTATTGACCATAATATCCTAAGAAACAGGAGTAGAACCTGGCCATTTGGCCCATTGAGACTGCTTTGCCTTTCATTTGTGGCTAATATTTCTCACTTCCATTCTCCTGCTTTCTTCCTGTACTTTTTGATCCCCTTTCTGATCAAGAACCTGTCTATGCTTGTCTTAAATCACTCAATGACTTTGCCACAGAAGGCTGTGGAGGCCATGTGTTTTACAGATCCCTCCTCGTCTCAGTTGTAAAGAGTCATCCTTCACTCAGAGGTGTGCCCTTGGGTCTGAGTCTGTCCTCCAAGTAGAAATATCTTCTCTACATGTACTCTATGCAGGCCTTTCAGTATTCTGCAAGTTTAATAAGCCTCTCATCATTCTAAACACTCGGAGTCCAGACCTAGCATTTTCAACTGCTCCTCATGTGGCAAGCCCTTCATTCCCAGGATCATTGTTGTGAATGCCCTCTGGACCCTCTCCAAGGCCAGCACATCCTTCCTTTGTTACAGGAGCCAAAGCTGCTCATGATATTCCAAATACTGGGTCAGTAAAAGTATAGAGGGCAAAAGGGGGAAAGAGTTCCGCAAGTATGGGTTCAGGAGAATTTCCTTGATCAGAAAGTTTCTGGTTCAATGAGTAAAGAACAATTTACAGCAGCAATACTTAATTAAGGAAGAGTCCATTTCAGTGAGTATGGAATGACCTGTTCTAGATAAATTGGCATCAGAGATGGGCGGACAAAGTCAGAATTAAACAATGGAATGTCTTTGGGCCAAAGGGCCTGTACTGTGCTGTCATGTTCTGTACTCTTTAAAGTACATTCTGAGGTACATTCTTGAGGATCAGGAATGTTAGAGCAATCGCTGACAGAACTCTGGATAATGAAAGAAACAGAGAGTAATTATGAAGTAAAAATATGATACATATGACACATGTAAAGTTGATAACACAAGTAAGAGTAAGATTGGATATAAGAAGTTCCAAGGGGAATGGTGCTCAGAATCTGGAATTCATTACCTGAGAGTGCTGGGTTGGCTGATTTAAATTTTACTTTCAAAAGGGAATTAGATTAGCACCTATAAAGAAA
Organism: Hemiscyllium ocellatum; assembly: GCF_020745735.1. Classification (NCBI taxonomy): domain Eukaryota; kingdom Metazoa; phylum Chordata; class Chondrichthyes; order Orectolobiformes; family Hemiscylliidae; genus Hemiscyllium; species Hemiscyllium ocellatum. The sequence goes on from NC_083419.1 coordinate 59,070,121, forward strand.
ACAATTTGCAGTGCCATTGGGAAAGAAGAGGTAGGAGACCTTGAGAGCTGGCAAAGACATGACAGGCCCAGTGACTTCTCCCTGTCCTGTAACCAAACTCTGATTTGTGGTCACAAAAGGAGTGTTATGTCTGAACAGGAATCTGTCTGTGTTCCAGACAGATCCAAATCCAGATGATGATGCAATGCTGATCATAAAATTTTGATTTGCAGCTTGCAAAATGTCATACTGCCATCGCTTTTGCAGTTGATCTTGCAAGTATTTCCTCTTGCAAAAGGCAAGCATTCTCCTTCAGTTTTGTTTACCCTGTCTGTTGAGAAATTGAATTTCAAGAATGTGATTGGCTCTTTTCCCACATAATACTGAGCGGATACATCAGAATAGTCAAGGACATCAGCAATTTCTGTGTCTCTTTGCCTCCCCACGTGTTTTCTTTATTTCAGTGTGATCATTTTGCGCTGCACTTGTTCAGCAAAAGTGTTCCTTGTAAATTGGCCTCAGTGCACCATTTAGTTGCTTAATATGGCTTATTCTGAAAAGTTGGTAGATAGGATGGGAACAATGGAGATCTGAAAATCTTGCTCACGAATCACAAGAAGCAATCACTTATACTGAACTCGAAGCAGCATCTCCCAACATAATACACATTAATTGGAGTTTGCCACATCCAACTCCCCAGGGGAGTTTTCTCCTGAGTAATTCATGCAATTGATAGATCTCGACAACCTGCTGACAAATACAAGACTTTTCACAAGTGAATTATTTCCCCTCACCCCACGCTTCAGATTAAGATGGCCATTGTTGATTTAAGTTGTTTGTAATATTCAGTAAATAATGTTTGTTCTTGTTTGAAACATGGAGATTTTGCCAATTTTGTTTTGTCATTTGTGGGGAGTTTGTACAGTACATTTTACCACAGTTGTACTTGGTGGCTGGAAATCAAAGATGAGTACAGTCAGTTCAGCTATAACGCGGTAGTTCCTTTCGCATGCTATGCCATGTTATAAGAAAATCACGTAATAGCAGCACCATTTGTACTAATGGGGCCAGAAAGATTTACAACCAATAGTGTCATAGAGATGTACAGCATGGAAACAGACCCTTCGGTCCAACCGTTCACACCGACCAGATATCCCAACCCAATCTAATCCCACCTGCCAGAACCCGGCCCATATCCCTCCAAACCCTTCCTATTTGTATACCCATCCAAATGCCTCTTAAATGTTGCAATTGTACCAGCCTCCTCCACTTCCTTTGGCAGCTCATTCCATACACGTACCACCCTCTGCATGAAAAAGTTACCCCTTAGGTCTCTTTTATATCTTTCCCCTCTCACCCTAAACCTACGCCCTCTAGTTCTGGACTCCCCGACCCCAGAGAAAAGACTTTGCCTAGTTATCCTGTCCATGCCCCTCATAATACATGCTTTAAAATTTAGCGTTTCAGAAACAGTGTCCCCAATTCGTCAATTGTGTTATAACAAATTTGTGTTAATGAAATGCCCATTATAGCAGTACGTCAATAAAGATATAAAGAATTTGAGAAGAAAAGTTTTGTTTTATTTTGTTACAGTTCACTGGATAAAAGCAGTAATCCCTTTCCTATAGTATTGGCTGACTGATTTATTACTTTAGGTTTATTCAGACTTTAAAGATGCAAGGCAAAATTAAGTTACTGCTTTAAAAACATGTTTGAATTATGTAAAGAAAGCTCACACCATAAGGTTCAACATCAATCTTCAACAGCAAACTGTTGGGAAAGTTTGTGAAAGCCAACAAATCACAAAGTCTGCGATTTGTTTCCTCCTCTGCACTGAACTAATTGATCTCAGTTTGTGTGACTATGGGGATCTATAGCTCAGCTCAGTTACTCATGGTTTACGAATATTCATCCCTGAACCTCTCTTCTCCAGATAGCATCACTATTTACTGATCCTTGCTGGAAACTGTCAGGTAAGGACAATCTTTAAGCCTGATCATGATGTTATCTGTAGTCGAACATCTTCCTGGCTCTCCCAGTCTAGACTGGATTTATGGCATTGGTTAAGGGACCGAAACACACGTGGCTCCATTCTTTTTGCCCTGTTAAACCAAACCCCAGCAGACATCAGTGCTTTAGGGCTGAGAGAGAACTGGAGGAGAAAAGCAATCAATTAGCATTTAAATTTTATGCATTGGGTTTTTCTGATGAAATTAGATCTTAGTTTAGTTTCTTGTGGAAAAGATAAGTGAAAAAAGCACTCTCTTTTAATGTAATGTTTGATTCAGATTAACCCCATCACTATGTATAGTCACCTCCAAATAAATCTCTGGAGGAGCAGACACACATAAAGCCTTGAAATTAATGTACTCTACTGATACATACCACAATGACCTGAGTTCACAGAGGAGATTGGCAAAGCCCACATTTGGGATCCCATCCCTGTCATCATCATTCTGCTCTACCCCCACCACACATCCCAGCCCAACTGTGTGCACATGGCTACTGGTGCTGAACAAGTCATACCCGCAGACACATCCCAAACTTATTGGCAGCCACTGAATAACTTGTCAAGTGTAGTCACTGTTGTAATGTGTGAAACATCACGGCCCCAACTTGTTGACAGTAAAGTCTCAAAAACAGCAATAAAACGAATGACCAGTTCCCCTGGGAGATGTTGTGAGAGCTATAATACTGGGGAGAGGTGCCAAGAGAATTGCCTTGCCTTTGCCTCCCATCACAGGATTAAATATAATTGAGTACAGCAATTATAACTTGGTAGCATTTGTAGTCCTCTGTTCAAGCCATTCTAAATAAATAGAAATTCTTGCTCAGCAAAGACAAACAAGGAACTGTAGAATGCTTGAAATCGGAAACAAAAACAAAAATTGCTGGAAAAGATCTGCAGGTCCAGCAGCATCTGTGGAGAGAAAGCCAATCCAGTGCTATCAGAGCTGCAGAATTTGTTTCACAAGTTCTTGTGTTCATGGGTAAAGTCTGGTAGGTTTCCAGATTAGAAATTGCACTTGCCATCTCTAGCACTCTTCAGTTTGTCTTCAGTTTTGCCGCACTTACGTTTATACATAATGAGCTGAGGACAATAGCACTTAAACAATGTTAATTTACATCGACATAACTTTAAATACAAAAATGCAATTGTTTAATTCTGTGTAGACAGCCTCTTTTTCTCGTATCAATACCAAAGATCATTGTCTCACTCTTGCCTTGATTTACCTTGGCACCCAAGGCCAGATGGAACTGATCACAGATGTTCATGAGATTGTGAAGTCAATCGCGACATCATCCATGTGCAGGGAGCTTTGATCTGCAGGCCTCCGCTGTCTGGAATAGTTACCCCTCTGAGGCTCACATCCTTCCTGATGGGCCATTGACTTAAGAGTCAACCATATTGCTGTGGGTCTAGAGTCTGGTAGGCTGCACCACTTAAGGACAGCAGATTCTTTTCTCCAAGGTACATTAGTGAACTCAATGTTCAATGAAATGGTCACTGTTACTGAGACTAGCTTTGTATCCCCAATTTATTAATTGAATTTAAATGCCACTAACTGTGATGGTGGGCTTTCAGCCTAATTCCCCAGATTATTAACCTTGGCTTCTGGATTACGAGTGCAATGATGTCACCATTACATCACCATCTCGGAGTAATGAGCAAACAACAGCATTGAGATTTGACTGTAATGTAGATTTGACATTTCAGAAACTGGAACAGTGGAGATGATGAAGATTCAAATGAGAACTGTCCACTTGCCAGTGATTTACATGCATTTGGCTTTTGAAGTGACACAGAGGGAAGAACATACATAAATGGTATCACAAAAAAGTGCTGCTGTTTGGACAGATTTATGCCTCAAGACAAGTCTGTTTTTCCCCCATTAAAAACAGGATATTTATTGTATACAACAGAAGTGATCATTTAGGGTGCAGTAACAGGGATGGGTGATTGGATCCAGGTCTGGGTGGGATACTCCTCAGAGGGTCATTGTGGACTCAATGGATCAAACCACCTCTTTCCACACTGCAGGGATTCTATAATTCCAGTATCTTATGTTAATATCCAGAGGAGGAATTCCTTTATGGGTACCTTGTTGCTACTGTCCTGGCTGCTGCTCATTTCAACTTGACAACAATGTAATCAATGATTTAAATTGTTAGCCCTGTAATCTTTAAGGGCTGCACAGATCCTGAAACAGCACTGGTGCTTTTCAGTAATAGCAGCTTTGCCATGAACAGCATCGTGAAATAAATGAGGCATCCCTGTTGCTGAGAGACGCCAGGCAGGAGATCCCAGCTCTGTGTATGCACTCTGCTGCTTGGTAGTATGTGGGAGGTGAAAAGCAAACTCACTCACCCCAACTGTGGTAAGGATTATTTCTTGTTTGGTTCTTGTTCCTAATTTGACGTCCAGTGAGCCCCTTTGTAAAGTGCACAGATATATGATGTGTATATAAAAATGCATTCAAAATTTCTATGATGCATACTTGATTCTGGTTCTCTCTGCAGTTTGCAGGCATTCACCTGACAAGTGAATACCTGGTCAAGGAATTTGAGCATGGGCAAGGCTCAGTCAATTATTTCCCAGTGAGATACTGTTTTTTGTTCAATGGGATGTGCTTTGGATGATAGAAATGCACTTGCTTTGTGTGCTTTGTTGTGGGGAGAGAAGTCCTGTGCAATTCTGTTTATTAGGTTGAGGGTACAGAGTGTATGATTGAATCCAATACAATTGAGCTGGTGAAGAATGATCTCATCAGATTCTAAAGTAAATTTGAAAATGAATATCGGACAAAATCTAGTTATCCTACTATGAGTACTCGCAACTCACCTCTGTGCTGAGCACTTATTAAGCTTTAATCCTTAATGTAATTTACTTAGACATGGGAGCATACTTGTAATGACCTTGGACATCATGCGACTTTAGATGCTTTTTGCAGTGCCAATCATGCTAATGTTCTTTTCTCCTGGAGAATGGTGTGACATGAATGAGGTGGCACACTGGCTCAGCAGTTAGCACTGCTGCCTCACAGCAACAGGGACCTGAGTTTGCTTCCCGCCTCGGGTGACTGTCTGTGTGGAGTTTGCACATCCTTAATCAGTCCTTGTTTGAACAAGGAGTTTGCACGTTCTCCTTGTGTCTGCGTGGGTTTCCTCTGGGTGCTCCGATTTCCTCCCACAATCACAAAGATGTGCAGATCAGGTGAACTGTTCATGCTAAATTACCCATAGTGTTTGGTACATTAGTCAGGGTAAATGTAGGGTCGGGGAATGGGTCTGGGTGGGTTACTGTTCAGAGGGTCAGTGTGGACTTGTTGGGCCGAAGGGCCTGTTTCTGTACTGTAGGGAATCTAACATAAAAAATATTGAGAAAGATTCACAAACTGAGTAACAGACTGACACCAGGATATGATCACATCTTCCAAACATACAACTATTTTTGTGCCAGTTGATAGGGTTGCTATCTAATAAAATGGATATATTTTATGGTCTTCAGCAAACCACATGATAGCATGGATACTGAGGGAGAGCATCCACAACTGGTTGTGGGCAATGTTTCCTCCAAACTGTGCAGTTGTGCGACTACAGAGAAAGTCCATCCACATCAGCCAACACATTAGCTTCTGCTTCCAGAATTTGCTACACACATAGACCTTGGAGGTCAGTGCAGTGGGATAAAGAGAAAATATTGAATGTGTGTATTCCGCTAGGATTATGGGTGTATGGAGCATGATTGGAACTCTGAACTGTCGCAGTGGGAATACCTCTACTAATTTTTAAGTACAGTGTGTGAGAAAGGGAATTTATGAAAATATAAGTTTATGTAAGGAGTGGGGCTTGTAGATCAGTGGAGCTGCTGCCTGAAGTCATAATTTAGAATGAAACAAAGACCTCAATTTACATAACGCCTCATGACAACTTTCTGAAACATTCCTAAAGCAGGTCACATTCGATGCATTAATTTGAGGTTTAATGATTTGCATTTAGACAAATGTGATTTGGAGGAGCCGGTGTTGGACTGGGGTGGACAAAGTTAAAAATCACACAATACTAGGTTGGACTGTGTGATGTTTAACTTAGACAAATGTGGCAGCTGTGTTGCACACAGCAAAGTTCCAAAAACAGCACTGGGATGATTCACCACTTAATCTGTTTGTGGTGAGACATTGGTTGAAAGAGGAATGTTAGGATATCAGGGAAAATATTCAATCTCTGGTGTCTAATTGCACATTTTCAAAATGTGTTTATTTAACTGCAGCTGCTGAAAGCTATCTCAGGATTAAAAAAAAATGAAAACTACACCACATTTGGATCTAAGCTAAACATTTTTTGCTTTTCTTCTTCTTTCCTGACAGTCTTGTTCCCATTGTTGTGCTCTAGTCCTAGTCACATCTCCATCCAAATGGTCATTCTATAGCATGCCTGTTTCTGCTGTCAGTTGCTGAGCATTTTCAGTTTGGGTGTTGGGCATTGGCTGCTGAATTCCCCGCTGTTATCCCTCAGTCACTAAGCACATTAAGCCTGTTCAAAATCTCTTCCATTATCTTATTCTTTTGAAGCTGGTAATGGCGTGAAGATGTTGTCCGTTTCTTTAGTATTCATGTGTAGTACTTTACACTATCCAGATTAAATTTTGTCCACGATTGAACCAACTAAATAGATCCCTTATCCAAGTACCTTTTATAGCTGGTGGACTTCTCAAACTCACTCGACTCTCCTAGTTTTGCAATGCCTCCAATATGTATCTTGCTGTGAATCCAAGATGTCATAACCATATGCAATACAGAGGAACCTTGATTATCCAAACAACACGAGTGAGGAGTACTTTGTTTGGGTAATCGAATGCGGACAGCAGTTTAACCAAGCATCAGGACCTTGCGATCTTGTTCGGACAATCGAGGTTCCTCTGTAGTTATGATATTGCAGATTTTAAAGAGAAAATACTTGACATTTCGGCTTTAAATTGGTCATTTTAAGAAAATTCTTCAGTTTCAAAAGCTCTTTCAATGTGGATGTCATTGCAAATCTCTATCCATTCCATTGATGAGATTGAAAGCTGATTGAAATGTGTTTATCGCAGCATCAATCACACAAGGAGACATTTAAAATGCAGCTAATCCTAATAATGATTTCACCCAAAAATGATCATTTGTTTTTCCTCTTTATTCTTTAATGGGTGTGGACCTTGCTGGCAAGGCTGACAATTGCTGCAGAGATAGTGGATGTATTGGTTGTAATCTTTCTGCATTTCTTAGATTCTGGAGAAGCATCAGAGGATTGAAAAACAGCAAATGTAACATTCCTGTTCAAAAACAGGCAGGGAGGCAACAAGAGCAGGCAACTATGCAGGTTGATCAGCCACACATCTATTGGAAATGTATGGAATCAATTAGAAAGCAAATAACAGAACGTTTGGAAAATCATAACCTAATCAAGCATAGTCAGCATGGCTTCATGAAAGGGAAATCATGTCTGCCTAATTTATTAGAGATGTTTGAGCAAGTTTGAGTGAATAGAGGGAAGCTGGTAGATGTGTTGTATTTGGATTCCAAGAAGGTGTTTAACAAGGTACTTCACAGAAGGCTAAGTCATAATATAAAAGCCCACAGTGTTGGAGGTAATATACTGGCATAAATAAAGAATTGGCCATTGGACAGGAAATAGCGTGTGGAGATTATGATTTTTTTTTTCAGTGGGCGATCTGTGACCAGCGGGGCTCCGTAGAGATCAGTGCTGAAACTGCAACAATTCACAAAATATTAGTGGGCGGCACAGTGGCACAGTGGTTAGCACTGCTGCCTCACAGCACCAGAGACCCGGGTTCAATTCCCACCTCAAGTGACTGACTGTATGGAGTTTGCACGTTCTCCCCGTGTCTGCGTGGGTTTCCTCCGGGTGCTCCGGTTTCCTCCCACAGTCCAAAGATGTGCAGGTCAGGTGAATTAGCCATGCTAAATTGCCTGTAGTGTTAGGTAAGGGGTAAATGTAGAGGTATGGGTAGGTTGCACTTCGGCGGGTCAGTGTGGACTTTTGGGCCGAAGGGCCTGTTTCCACACTGTAAGTAGTCTAATCTAATATTAGTGATTTGAAGGAAGGAAGAGACTATACTGCAGCCAAATTTGCAAATGACCCAAAAATAGGTGGACATGCAAGTTGTGAGAGGGGCACAGTCTACAGAGTGATATTGGTAAGTTAAAGAAATGGAGAAAAAGTTGGCATGTGGAGTATAATATGGAAAAATGTGAAATTGTTCATTTTGGAAAGGAGGACAGGACCGAAGGGTCTGTTTCCATGCTGTACATCTCTCTGACTCTATGACACTAATAGTACAATTTAAGCAAAAAATGCCGAAAGCTGCAACATAAAGGCAGTACATGTACATGAAACACAGAAGGCTGGCACAAGGCTTCACCATGTAATCAGGAAGGCAAATGCCCTTACTTCAAGAGAGTTGGAGTACAAGAGTAGAGAAGTCCGACTGCAACTGTACAAGGCGCTGGTGAGACTGGAGTACCATGAGCAGCTTTCATCCCCTTATTAAAGAAAGATTTAATTGGAGACAACTCTGGTAAGGTTCACTGGAATGAACCCTGGTATGAAGGGATTGTCCTGTGAGTTTGGGTTAACCAGGTTGGGGCTTTACTCATTGGAATTTCGAAGGTGATCTCATTGAAACATAAAGGAATCTTATGGGGCTTAACAGGGTAAATGCTAAGAGGATGTTTTCCAGTCAGGGATGAATCTCAGACCAGAGGAAATAGCCTCAGAATAAAGGGACACTAATTTAAGACTGAGCAGGAATTTTGTCTTTCAGAGGGTTTGGAATTCCTTGCCACAGAGAACTGAGGGGTTAGAGGTTTGTGTATATTTAAGGCTGAGATAGATTCTTGATCTGCAGGAGCATCAAGTGTTATGGAAAAATGCAGGAAAGTGGATGTGAGGAATGTCCAATCAGCTATGATCCTATTGAATAGTAGAGTGGGTCTAAGGGACCAAACAGCCTATTTCGGTCCATTATAGAATCATAGAATCCCTACAGTATAGGAAGAGGCCCTTTGGCTCATCGAATCTGTACCAACCGTCCGAACAGCATCCCACCCAGACACATATGCTGTCCCCTGTAACCCTGCTAATGCAACTAACCTGCACATCCCTGGACACTTTGGGTCAATTTACCTAACCTGCACATCTTTTGACTGTATAGAGGAAACCGAAGCACTCAGCAGACACTCATGCAGATATAGGGAGAATGTGCAAACAACACACAGACAGCCACCCAAGGCTGGAATCGAATCTTGGTTCCTGGCACTGCAAGGCAGCAGTGCTAACCACTGAGCCACTGTGTTACCAGGATAGGCCTTCACTTTTTGCCCATACCTAAAGCCCTTGAACTGCACATCTACTGGATGATTTCAGAGGGTGGTCAGTCAATCGTATTGCTGCAGGCCTTGAGTCACATTGGGTAAACTCAGCAGACATTCTTCCGTAAAGACAACAATGAACCACTTTGGTCTGTTTGACAGTTTGCAATTTTTGAGAAGATTTGTAGCTCAGGTTGAGGTTCAGGTTATAAGTTTGCTTGCTGAGCTGGAAGGTTTGTTTTCAGACAATTCATCACCATACTAGGTCATATCAGTGAGCCTCTGATGAAGTGCTGGTGTTAAGTCCTGTTTTCTATTTGGTCTTGGTCTCTTAAGGTGGGTGTTATCATTTCTGGTTCTCAGATGTTGGTAAATGGGGTCCAAAACGATGTGTATATTGATGGAGTTCCAGTTAGAATGCCTGGCCTCCAGGAATTCCCATGCATGTGTCTGTTTAACCTGTTCTAGGATGAATGTATTGTCCCAGTTGAAGTGGTGTCCTTCCTCGTCTGTGTAAGGATACTAGTGATAGCTGGTCAGGTCATTTGGCGACTACTTAGTGTTCGTGTATCCTGTTGGCTAGTTTTCTGCCTGTCTGTCCGATGTAGTGCTTGTTACAGTCCTTGCAAGGTATTTTGTAAATGACATTGGTTTTGCTGGTTGTCAGTAGAGGATCCTTTAGATTCATTAGCCACGGTTTAAGTGTGTTGGTGGGTTCGTGGGCTGCTGTGATGCCAAGTGTTGGGAGTAGTTTGGTAGTCATTTCAGAGATGTCTTTGATGTATGGTAATGTGGCTAGTTGTATGTATCAACTGTATGAAGTTGATGTTAGTTTCATGGTCACCATGTTGAGACTGACTCTCAATTGTAGATTTTGTTTAAAATGTTAAATTTAACTATTACCAGCTGGCATATGGGATTCAAATCAATGTCCTCAGAGCATTAACCTCCTTAATTTGAGTCACTAGTCTAATGGCCTGGTAACATCACACTGCCAACCATCTCTCCCCATATTCAAAGCTTCTGGGAGAACGGATATTACAGCAAATTCCAGTATAACTACTGCTTTACCTGCTGGACCAATGGCTAATTTGAAATTAAAGTAAATGGAAAAGTCCTGGGAAAAATTAATGTACTGTGAGGTCTGGTTCAGGTCCATTGTACCCTGAAGGTGGTAATGCAGGTCAACAGAGTGGTCAAGAAGGCTTACGGCATGCTTCCTTCGACGGATGGGGTATTGAGTACATGAGTTGGTAGGCCATGTTACAGTCATTTAGGACTTTGATTCAGCCACATTTGGAGTACTGTGTACAGTTCTGGTTGCTACATTACCAAAAGGATGTGGATGCTTTGGAAACGGTATAGAGGAGGTTCACCAGGATGTTGTCTGGTATGATGAGCACTAGCATTGAAGAGGGGTTGCCTAGATTAGGATTGTTTTCATGAAAAAGACGGAAGTTGAGGGGGGACCTGATTGAGGTCTTAAAAATCATGAGAGGTATAGACAGGGTGGATAGCAAGAAGCTTTTTCCCAGAGTGGGGGACTCAACTACTAGGGGTCATGAGTTCAAGGTGATAGGGGAGAAGTTTAAAGGAAATGTGTGTGGAATGTTCTTTACGTAGGGGGTGGTGGGTGCCTGGAACATATTGCCAGCGGAGGTGGTAGAAGCAGGCACGATAGCGTCATTTAAGATGTATCTAGACAGATACATGAATAGGCAGGGAGGAGAGGGATACAGATCCTTAGGAAATAGGTGATAGATTTAGATAGAGGATCAGGATCGGCGCAGACTTGGAGGGCCGAAGGGCCTGTTCATGTGCTGTAACTTTCTTTGTTCCCATTTTGATTTGGCTCTGTTAAGAAGGCTGTGAGCTAATATTTTGAGAGAACTACAAAACAACCCCTGAGAGGTACTGTCATAGAGAGATGGCTCTTGGAGAGGTGGAAGAAGGCAAACCAGCTGAAAGGGCTACTGTTCTGAACCAGTCCACTGATGACTAGAAAAATTAAATGTCAGAGTCACCATTCCTTCCTGGAATCTGTTTTGCTAAGTCCATCTATGGAAGCAACCTTCACTTATTGACTACAGAAGCCATCGTAGTTGCTGAGTTTTGTGTACAGGCCTGAAACTACTTTACCTCAAATACAGAAATCTTTAAGCAAGTAAGATCTACAGTGGTAACAGATTGATCTTACTTCCACCTTATATATGTATCCTGTGTCTGTGCCTGCTCTTAGTATTTATTTGTACTCCAGCTAATAATGGTTTTTTTTTGTTCAATATCTTTCAGCAATAGCTATATAATAATCTAACTTTTTTATCCTGATTTGAAGAATACAACTGTGGTCTAGCTATTTTTGTTTGATTTATTTTCTTATTTTATTTGGGGTCACTTATGGTCTTAGTTTGAACGCTTATCCTATATGGTCAACGTGAGGCGTTGTCAACTACTGAAATGTCTCCTGAGCAAATCTTCCCAGTCAATCAGCTTCCACTCTCTCAATTTTGTTTTCAGTCATTTTTGAAAACTGACTATTGTATGCTCCTGACTATTAGTCCTCAGTAATATAATCCTGAACCATGTTGAATTTAATCATCCTATAGTCATTATCTCTAAGGGAGACCTGGCATCCATTTCCTGTGTATTACTTGGGTCATTTACAATTACCAGTTAAGATGTGCACTGCCTCTCATGGTGTTCTCCATGCATTTGGTTGAAATTTGTTCGTACATTTTGTTGTATCCTCGGTACTTGCCTTCTGTATTACAAATGATTCTGTGTCAGTCTGGCTGACAATGGTTGTAAGGATATTTTCACTTGTCACAGAATTGAGCTAAGATTTTGATCATAGTTCATGGTAACAAGAACATATTTTTCTAAATTATTCAGCACCAAAAACACACTCTCTTTATTTGGCAGTACAGGTCTCAACATCAGACGATAGATTAGATAATTAATTAATGCAGTAATTATGCTCCACTGCTTCTATTATTTTGTAGTTAACCTTTATGTATAAAGTATTTTTTTCAAGTGGCCTTGCTAATGTGAAGAGGTAAGTTGAATGACACCAGGTTATTGCCCAATGGGTTTACTTGAAATCGCAAGCTTTCGGGGCACTACCCTTGGTCAAGTGAAGTGAGGAGAGGTAGCCAGGCACAGAATTTGTAATCAGAGAGATCAAAAGATCATGCAAATGGAGTGAGTGGAGTGTCGAGGATGAGGAATAGGTCTCTGGAGGTGATTGAGTGTCAGTGTCAGTAAAGTGTCAACAGCTGAATCACAAGTGAACGAATGACCTGTGAACCGCTTAATTGAGGCAGAGGAATAATGATGAAAAATCAAAACTATGGTGGTGCTGGAGACCAACCAAATGACTAGAATAACATGATCGGTGTAAGAGTCGCATGCCAAGAGTCTAACCAAAGTAACAAGCAATCCAAAACTGGACAAACTAATTAAGGTAAAGGGACTATAAGTTATCAAGCTGGTGATGTCAAAGTAGGACAGTAAGGAAGATTATACAGATACAGAACATGAAGATGGCTTCAACCATGATCTTGGGTTTGTGTTGCGCTACATGTGACCCCACCATACTATTCTGTATCTGTAAAATCTGACCACCTGTCCTGTTTTGACACCACCACCTTGATAACTTATGATCTCTCTATCTTAATTAGTTTGCAAAATATTGCCCATCCCTAATTGTTAAAAGTCAACCACATTGCTGTGGGTCTGGTCTTGTATGTAGAGCACAGCAGGTAAGGATGCCAGTTTACTTCCCTAAAGGGCATCAGTGAACCAGGTGGGTTTTTCTGACAATTGATAATGGATTCATGGTCATCGTTAGACTCTTAATTCCAGATTTTTATTAAATTCAAATTCCACCATCTTCTGTGGTTGGTTTCAAACCCAGGTTCCCAGAACTTTAACAGTCAATGTTACCTTCTCCCACAGACGGCAAGTAAACCAGCAGCACAATGAATACAAATTCCACAGAGAGACTGGGACTGCCATAGTGTTAAGGGTTTAGATGGAGAGGAATTTAAGTGTGTACAAGAAAATTTCTCATTCAGCACGTGGATGTACTTACTAGAGAAGGTGCAAAACTTGACCTACTTTTGGGAAATAAGGCAGGACAGGTGACTAAGGTGTCAGTGGGAGAGCACTTTGGGTCGAGTGACCATAATTCTATTAGTTTTAAAATAGTGATGGAAAAGGACAGACTAGATCTAATAGTTGAAGTCTTAAATTGGAGAAAGGCCAATTTTGACGGTATTAGGCAAGAACTTTCGAAAGCTGATTGGGGGCAGATGTTCACAGGTAAAGGGACAGCTGGAAAATGGGAAGGCTTCAGAAATAACATAAGGAGAGTCCAGAGAAAGTATATTCCTGTTAGGGTGAAAGGAAAAGCTGGTGGGTATAGGGAATGCTGGATGAGGGTTTGGTTAAGAAAAAGAAGGAAGCATATGTAAGGTGTAGACTGAATAGATCGAGTGAATCTTTAGAAGAGTATAAAGGCAGTAGATTAGATTTTTAGATTAGATTACTTAGTGTGGAAACAGGCACTTCAGCCCAACAAGTCCACACTGACCCTCCGAAGAGCAACCCGCCCAGACCCATTCCCCTATATTTACCCCTTCACCTAAAACTACTGGCAATTTAGCATGGCCAATTCACCTGACCTGCACATTTTTGGGCTGTGGGAGGAAACCGGAGCACCCGGTGGAAACCCACGCAGATATGAGGAGAATGTGCAAACTCCACACAGACAGTTGCCTGAGGCAGGAATTCAACCCAGGTCTCTGGCGCTGTGAGGCTGCAGTGCTAACTACTGTGCCACCGTGCCGCCCACTCGGAGTATACTTAAGAGGGAAATCAGGAGGGCAAAAAGGGGACATGAGATAGCTTTGGCAAATAGAATTAAGGAGAATCCAAAGGGGTTTTACAAATACATTAAGGACAAAAGGGTAACTATGGAGAGAATAGGGCCCCTCAAAGATCAGCCAGGCGACCTTTGTGTGGAGCCGCAGAAAATGGGTGAGATACTAAATGAATATTTTGCATCAGTATTTACTGTGGAAAAAGACCTGGAAGATATAGACTGTAGGGAAATAGATGGTGATAACTTGTAAAATGTCCATATTACAGAGAAGGAAGTGCTGGATAAAGGTGGATAAACCCCAGGACTTGATCAGGTATACCCTGGAACTCTGTGGGAAGCTAGAGAAGTGATTGCTGGGCCTCTTGCTGAGATATTTGTATCATCGATAGTCACAGGTGAGGTGCCGGAAGACTGAAGGTTGGCTAACCTGGTGCCACTGTTTAAAAAAAGGTGGTAAGGACAAGCCAGGGAACTATAGACCAGTGAGCCTGACATTGGTCATGGGCAAGTTGTTATAGAGAATCCTGAGGGACAGCATACATGTATTAGGAAAGGCAAGGACTTATTAGGGATAGTCAACATGGCTTTGTGCGTGGGAAATCATGTCTCACAAACTTGATTGAGTTTTTTGAAGAAGTAACAAAGAGGATTGATGAGGGCAGAGCCGTAGATGTGATCTATATGGACTTCAGTCAGGCATTCGACAAGGTTCCCCATGGGAGACTGATTAGCAAGGTTAAATCTCACTGAATACAGCGAGAACTAGCCACTTGGATACAGAACTGGCTCAAAGGTAGAAGACAGAGGGTGGTGGTGGAGGATTGTTTTTCAGACTGGAGGCCTGTGACCAGTGGAGTGCGTCAAGGATCAGTGTTGGGTCCTCTACTCTTTGACATTTACATAAATGATTTGGATGCGAGCATAAGAGTTACAATTAGCAAGTTTGCAGATGACACCAAAATTGGAGGTGTAGTGGACAGCGAAGAGGATTCCTCAGATTACAACAGGATCTTGACCAGCTGGGCCAATGGGCTGAGAAATGGCAGATGGAGTTTAATTCCGATAAATGCGAGGTGCTGCATTTTGGGAAAGCAAATCTTAGCAGGACTTATACGCTTAATGGGTAAGGTTCTCAGGAGTGTTGCTGAGCAAAGAGACCTTGGAGTGCAGGTTCATAGCTGCTTGAAAGTGAAGTCGCAGGTATATAGGATAGTGAAGAAGGCATTTGGTATGCTTTCTTTTATTTGTCAGAGTACTGAGTACAGGAGTTGGAAGGTCATGTTGCAGCTGTACAGGACATTGGTTAGGCCACTGTTGGAATATTGTGTGCAATTCTGGTCTCCTTCCTCTCGGAAGATGTTGTGAAAGTTGAAAGGGTTCAGAAAAGATTCAGAAGGATGTTGCCAGAGTTGGAGGATTTGAGCTATAGGGAGAGGCTGAACAGGCTGGGGATGCTTTCCCTGGAACGTCGGAGGCTGAGGGTTGACGTAATAGAGTTTTACAAGATTGAGGGACATGATAGGATAAATAGATTAAGTCTTTTCCCTGGGGTTGAGAATTCCAGAATCAGAGGGCATAAGTTTAGGGTGAGAGGGGAAAGATATAAAAGAGACCTTCAGGGCAACATTTTCTCACAGAGGGTGGTACGTGTACAGAATGAGCTGCCAGAGTAAGTGCGGAGGCTGGTACACTTGCAATATTTAAGAGGCATTTGGATGGGTATATGAATAGGAAGTGTTTGGAGGAATATGGGCCGGGTGCTGGCAGATGAGACTAGATCGGGTTGGGATATCTGGTTAGCATGGATGGGTTGGACCGAGGGATCTATTTCCATGCTATACATCTCTATGACTCTAATTGATGAGGGTAGAGCGGTGGACATGATCAATTTGGACTTCAGTAAGGTGTTTGACAAGGTCCCTAATATTGGACTAGTTAGCAAGATTAGATCACATGAATACAGGGAGAACTAGCCATTTCGATACAGAACTGGCTCGACGGTAGAAGACAAAGAATGGTGGTGGAGAGTTGCTTTTCAGACCGGAGGCCTGTGACCAAAGGTGTGCTGCAAGGATCAGTGCTGGGCTCACTGTTTTTTCTTATTTATATAAATGATTTGGATGTGAACATTGGTGGTATGGTTAGTAAGTTTGCAAATGACACCAAAATTGGAGGTATAATGGACAATGAAAAAGGTTACCTCAAAGTACAAAGGGATCTTGATCAGATGGGCCAAGGAGTGGTAAAGGAGTTTAATTTAGATAAATGTGAGGTGCTGCATTTTAGAAAGGCAAATCATGGCAGGACTTATGCACTTAATGCTTAAAAATGTGTTGCTGGAAAAGCGCAGCAGGTCAGGCAGCATCAAAGGAATAGGAGAATCGACATTTCAGGCATAAGCCCTTCTTCAGCTTATGCCCGAAACGTCAATTCTCCGGTTTCTTTGATGCTACCTGACCTGCTGTGCTTTTCCAGCAACACATTTTTAAACTCTGATCTCCAGCATCTTCAGTCCTCACTTTCTCCTTATGCACTTAATGGTAAGGTCCTAAGGAGTGTTGGTAGACAGAGACTTTGGAATGCAGGTTCATGGTTCCTTGAAAATGGAGTTACAGGTAGTTAGGGTAGTGCAGAAGGCATTTGGTATACTTGCCTTTGTTGGTCAGTGTATTAAATATATGAGTTTGGAAGTCATGCTCTGTCTGTACAGGACATTGGTTAGGTCACATTTGGAATACTGCATGCAATTCTGCTCCCTCTGCTATAGGAAGGATGTTGTGCAACTTGAAAGGGTTCAGAATGGATTTACAAGGATGTTGGTGAGGTTGGAGAGTTTGAGCTACAGGGAAGGGCTGAATAGGCCGGGGCTATTTTCTCTGGAGCTTTGGAGGCTGAAGGGTGACCTTTTGGAGGGTTATAAAATCATGAGGGGCATGTATAGGGTAAATAGAGACGGTCTTTTCCCAGGGATCAGTGAGACCAACACGAAAGGGCATAGGTTTAAGGTGAGAGGGAAAAGAATTAAAAGGGACCAAGGGGCAACATTTTCACACAGAGGGTGGTGTGTGTATAGAATGAGCTGCCAGAGGAAGTGGTGGAGGCTGGTATAATTGCAACATTTTTAGATTAGATTAGATTATTACAGTGTGGAAACAGGCCCTTCGGCCCAACAAGTCCACACTGACCCACTGAAGCGCAACCCACCCAGACCCATTCCCCTACATTTACCCCTTCGCCTAACACTACAGGCAATTTTGCATGGCCAATTCACCTAACCTGCACATTTTTGGATTGTGGGAGGAAACTGGAGCACCTGGAGAAAACCCACACAGACACGGGGAGAATGTGCAAACTCCACACAGTCAGTCTCTGGCGCTGTGAGGCAGCAGTGCTAACCACTGCGCCACTGTGCTGCCCAAAGCACCTGGATGGGTATATTAATAGGAAGGTTTTAGAGGGATATGGGCTGGGTGCTGGCAAATGGGACTAGATTTATTTAAGATATGGTTGGCATAGATGAGTTGGACTGAAGAGTCTGATTCTGTGCTGTCCATCTCTCTGAATCTATAACTGCTGTATAAAACTTGACTGGTTCAGAGACTTGGAGAACCTGAGAGAAACTGGAAAGCTGAGACCTCTGAGATACAAATACCTCTGTGCCAAATTTGGAAAGTTGAATCATTGCTCGCTGTATCTGTTGTGTCCTTTGTCTTGGTATCTTTGCTATCCATTTAAATTTTAAATCTATATGGCAGTAGAAAATGTTGATGAGAGTAATGTAATTGAGTATGTGGACTTTTCAAAAGCATTTAACAGAGGATAACTTAATAAACTTGTTAGGAAAATTAAAACCCCTAGAATTAAATATTTAAGGCAGAGAACAGTGGTGTTTTTTTTAGATTGGCTGATCCTGAGGTTTCTCAGGATTGGCATTCAGATCACTGCAATTTGGACAAATATTAATGACCTGGATTGTATATTTAGGAAATCATTCCACAGCTTGTGGATGATAGAAAGCTCAGATGTGGTAAGCATTGAAAAATAGAATAGCAAAACTTAAAGAAAACATAGATTGGGGAAATGGGTGGAGACATGGCACATGCAATTCAATGTGGATAGTGCAAAATAATCCATTGTCCTGTTTTCCAAAATTCTATTCCCACTAAACCATTATTCACCCAACCTCCTCTTTTTGCCCTCATATTAGCCAATATTGTAAAGGTTCTCTCCTTGAAATCTGTCAAAACAAATCCTTCACCTCCTCTCCACCAAACTATCTTTGAGAATTACCATCCTATCTGAAAATCCTCTTTTCTCTCCAAAATCCTTGATCACATTGTAACCTTCCAATTTTGACCCTATCTTCTCCAGATCTCCAAGGTTTATGCCGTGGTGAACTGGCTGTGATCTCTCTCCTCGTAGGGCATACTGCACCAAATGAATCCCCCACCAGCTAAAATGGCCACCCACTCTAAAGGCCTGCCTCCCTCTGGTAGTACCCCTCTGATTGAATACAGCCTCTGCCTCAGAATTTCATTAATGGACATCCTTAATAGCCCCTCATTGGGAGCGTACGTACGTGCCAGCAGAGCACATTGGTTACTGATGATGCAGTTTCTGGTTGAGCATTCGTGGAGGCAGGAGATCTTCACGCACAGCCAGAAACCATGACCTCAGGCAGCATAACAGTAAAGTGCAATTGTGCCTTCCCAGGAAGTCCATGGACTTGTTTCCCCAATTTCTCAATACATCTCGGAGTCCCCATCCCAGCCCCTGTTTGACCCCCTCTGATCAGGTTTTCAACCCTGCCATAGTTCTGAGGCAAAACCATCCTCGGTGACTGTGACAAAGATAATATTCTAGACTTGTCCATCGCCTTCTCTAAGGCCTTGGCAAGGTTCATCCATGGCTGGGTGGGTCTGCTCTTGTTTTAGTCCATTCTTAGCTGTCAAATCTTTGCTACAGAATCACCTTCCAATGGTTTCTATTCAAGATCCCACATTGTTGCGCCTCATGTCCTCTGAAGACTATTGTTCAGGTACATGCCACCCCAAGGACATCATGGGAAGGCACAACATTAGTTTTCTCATGTTGGATGACAACCTCCAGCTGAACCTCTGTTAACTAACATGGCAAGTAAACAGGGAACCACTGAATGGAACATAATTAAGATTTTCAAAAAGCATTTCTAAAAATACCTTTCGAGAGCTTACTGCATAAAGTTAGGGCTCCTGAGTTTGGGAATAGCTCATTAGCATGGACTATTCACAAAGAGGGTGGCCAAAGTTGTACCTCTTATGTAAGAAAGGTGTAAGGAGAAGCCTGGGAACTGTAGACCTGTGAACTGGCTGTGATTTCTCTCCTTGTAGGGCATACTGTACCAAATGAATCCCCCACCAGCTTGGCATCGGTGGTAGGTAAGTTATTGGAGGTAATTCTGAAAGATGGGATTTATGTGCATTTGGAGAAGAAAGAAATGATTAGGGATAGTCAGCATGGTTTTGTGCAAGGGAAATAGTGTCTCCCAAACTTGATTGAGTTGTTTTCAGGAAGTAAGCAAAAAGATTGAGGGCAGAGCAGTTGAGGTTATTTGCATGGACTTTAGTAAGGCCTTTGACAAGGCGCTCATGGTAGACTAATTAGTAAAGTTAGATCAGAGTGAGCTTGCCATTTGGATACAAAATTAGTGTTACAGTAGCTGACAGAGGGTGGTGGTGGACAGTTATTTTTCAGACTGGAAACCTGTGACCAGTAATGTTCCACACGGATCAGTATTAGATTTATTCCGGTTTGCCATTTATATAAATGATTGGGATGAGAATTTTGGAGGCATGGCGAGTTAGTTTGCAGATGGCACCACAATTGGAGGTGTAGTGGACAGTAAAGGAGATTATCGAAATCACAAAGAAATCTTGATCAGTTGGGTCAATGGGCTGAAGTGTGGCAAATGGAGGTAAATTTGGATAAATGTAAGATATTGCATTTTGGTAAAACAAACAAGGGCAGGAATTGTACAATTAATGGTAGGGCCCTGGTTAGCTTTGTAGAACAGAGAGACCGAGGAGTGCAAGTACATAATTCTTTGAAATGTGCATTATAGGTAGACAGGGTAGTTAAGAAGGTGTTAGCATG
The DNA here is from genome assembly GCF_020745735.1 of Hemiscyllium ocellatum. NCBI lineage: Eukaryota > Metazoa > Chordata > Chondrichthyes > Orectolobiformes > Hemiscylliidae > Hemiscyllium > Hemiscyllium ocellatum. The sequence continues at coordinate 59,090,491 of NC_083419.1, forward strand.
TTTGCCTTCTTTGCTCAGACCTTTGAATATGGGAATTGGGAAGTTTGAGGTAAAGGATGTCGGTGAGGCCTCTTCTGGAGTACAGTGCGTAGTTTTGGTTGCCCTGCATAGGAAGGATATTACTAAATTGAGAATGTTCAGAAAAGATTTACTAGGATATTGCCAGGCATGAAGGATTTGAGTCATAAAAATAGTTTCAATAGGCAGGGACTTTTTCCACAGGAGATTAGGAGGTTGAGGGATGTTCTTCTAAAAATAAAATCATGAGCAACATAGGAAAGATGAATCGCAAGGGTCTTTCCCCTAGGTTGGGGGGAGTTCAAAACTAGGAGCATATTTTTAAGGTGAGAGGAAAATGTAAAAATATTGCCCCTCATGTCCTTTTTAAAACTGAGTGGAATGAATTATTAGAGGAAGCGGTAGGTACAGTTACATTTGGATAAGTACATGGATAGGAGAAGTTTGCAGAGATATAGAGCAAACGCAGGCAAGTGGGACTAGTTTACTTTGGAAACATGATCGATGTGAACGAATTACACCGAACAGTCTGTTTCCATGCTGTATAACTCTTGACCCTTTTTAAAAAGAATCTAGTCAGGGCTTCTCGAGACGTCATAGGCAATCTTCTCTGCAAAGATTCAACTATCGAATGAAGCCACCTTTATTGCAAAGCAATCAGAGTAAATAGGTATTTTTTGGATCAATGGACTGTAACTAAGAGGATACAGCAAGGATAAATGATTAGGCCTGAGATATTCACAATCTATCTGTGACTTAGATGAAGGGTCAAATGTAATGTGTCAATGTTTACTAACAATACAAAGTTCGGTGGTAAGTTAAGTAGTAAGGAGGCAACAAAGTAATTTAGAAAAATGAAGTCAGTCGGCAAGAACACAGCAGATGGAATACAATGTGGTGAGGTCTGAAGTCATACACTTTGGAAGGGAAATAGTAAAGATAAACATTTTTTAATTGGTGAGAGACTGGAAATTCAGTGTGTTTTCCATAAAAGTTGTCTTTATTGCTATATTCAACTATTTCAGAACAGGATTGACAGATCTCTGATTCCATTCTCCATAAATTTGGGGTAAACGCAAACACTGCTGCCTGTGTCAAAACTTGCAGCAAATTCCAATTAATTGCTACATTGAAGGCCACACCTCCAGTTACCTGCACCCAAAGCTCTAAAATATCTTCCTTTCACTGGTGCCTCCCTACCTTGCTGTCTTTTTTCTAAGGCACTCCTTTAAAACCTACCACTTTGACTAAGCTTTTGGCCACCTGTTCCACTATTTCCTTATGTGACTCAGAGTCCTATTTTGTTCAATTATGCTTCTTTGAAGTATATTAGAACACTTTGTTACTTTAAAGTTGCTTTACATGTGCAATTTGTTGTTGTTGTACATTTTTGGCAAGAATGACGGGAGGAAATAGGAGATAAAGTGTACACTTTTTAAGTAGGTAAAGCCAGAGATATTTGCAGGTGTATGTACACAAATCCTCAGAGGCTGCTCGAAAAACATGTGATTTTTGGCTTTATTAATGGAAGCATAGCCTCAAGTGGAGGAGTTCACTTTTGGAGTTAAGCTTTAAGGAGAATGGTTAGGTCTTAAAAGCAAGAGAGATTTGTCAAAATGGTACCCAGTGATACAGGATTTCAGTTCTGTGGAGAGACGGGAAAAGCTGCGCTTGTTCTCCTTATGGTGAAAAAGGTAACAAGATTCTGTGATAGTCAAACAAAACTGTTAATTTCTAAATAAGGTGCACTGTTTTCAGTGACAGAAAAGTCAGGAGGACACCGCATCAATGAGAGATTTTTACATGATGAGCTGTTGTGCTCCGGAATGCTTTGCCTCTTAGGGAAATTGATGCAGATTCAGCAGTAACTTTCAGATGGAAAATTAATAAATATTTGGGCTAATTGAGTAACAGCACCAAAAATGGTACAGGCATGATGGGCTGAGGGTCCACTTTTGTGTCTTCTATAGTTCTACTTAATGGGAGACTTCTCTCTTATCTTGATACAGAACCAGCTCGAAGTTAGAAGACAGAGGGTGGTGGTGGAGAGTTGTTTTTCAGACTGGAGGCCTGTGACCACCAAAATTGTAGATGTAGTGGACAGTGAAGAAGGCTACCTGTGATTACAATGGGATCTCGATCAGATGGGTCAATGGTTGAAAAGTGGCAGATGGAGTTTAATTCAGATAAATGCGAGGTGCTGCACATTGGGAAAGCAAATCTTAGCAGGTCTTATACACTTAATGGTAAGGTCCGAGGGAGTGTTGCTGTCCAAAGGGACCTTGGAGTGCAGGTTCACAGCTCCTTGAAAGTACAGCCGTAGGTAGATAAGATAGTGAAGAAGATGTTTTATATGCTTTCCTTTATTGGTCAGAGCATTGAGTACAGGAGTTGGGAAGTCGTGTTGCGGATGTACAGAATGTTGGTTAGGCCACTGTAGGAATATTGCATGCAATTCTTGTCTCCTTTCTATCGGAGAATGTTGTGAAACTTGAAAGGATTCCGAAAAGATTTACAAGGATGATGCCTGGGTTGGAGGATTTGAGCTACAGGGAGAGGCTGAACAGGCTGGGGCTGTTTGCCCTGGAGCGTCAAAGGCTGAGGGGTGACCTTATAGAGGTTTAGAAAATCATGAGGGGCACGGATAGGATAAATAGACAAACTCATTTCCCTGGGGTCGGAGAGTCCAGAACTAGATGGAATAGGTTTAGAGTGAGAGTGGAAAGATATAAAAGAGACCTACAGGGCAACTTTTCCACGCAGAGGGTGGTACGTGTATGGAATGAGCTGCCAGAGGAAGTGGTGGAGGCTGGTACAATTGCGATATTTAAGAGGCATTTGGATGGGTATATGAATAGGAAAGGTTTGGAGGGATATGGGCCGGGCGCTGGCAAGTGGGGCTAGATTGGGTTGGGATATCTGGTCGACATGGACGAGTTGGACCGAAGGGCTTATTTCCATGCTGTACATCTCTGACTCTTTGTAAAAGGGACCTAAGGGGCAACGTTTTCACGTAGTGGGTGGTGTATGGAGTGAGCTGCCAGAGGAAGTGCTGGAGACTGATACAATTGCAACATTTAAAAGGCATCTGGATGCTTACGCAAATAGGAAGAGTTCAGAGGGATATGGGCCAAGTGCTGGCAAATAGGACAAGATGAGGTTGGGATATCTGATCAGCATGGACGAGTTGGACCAAAGGGGAGCACTTAAAACTCAGAAGACAGGTTCATGCCTTTGTTTGTCTGTCTCATGGAACTATTTTGCACCACACAGGCAGCATAAAAACGCACCTTCTAGATGTGAAACAGAGTTCAGTTTTGCGAGGATCGAGGCTTAAATGGAAATCGGTCCAATTATTATAAAATAACTTCAAAATGACATCAGTTCACCCATCCACTCTTCACTATTTCCCAATGCATGCATTAAAAGTCGCAGGAATGTATTGAGAGGAAATCGCTGGGATTCCTTGGAAATTCTCAGGGACAAAAGTGCCTGGAAGATAAATCTAATTTGCACAAACGTAAAGATATAAGTACCCTGTAGGCTGTTTGCGCATTTGATGATATGCCCTATCTTAGCCTAGCTGTTGAGTCAGGAAATGAGAGGATAACGTTCAGGTTGGAGTGTGGGGGAAATAAGCTGAGTGTCCCCATGTTGCTTTTGCTCAACTGCAGGCAGCAAGTACAGGGCAACCTCAGCTGCAGAAAATAATAACCTGCAATAAAAGCTAACCAAACCACAAAATGAGATTTGTACTGCATCACAATTTCACATAATCTTGACCAACTTCCTTCAGCAGACTTGAAAGGATGTTTAAATAATTTCAACATTGCCTCTCCTTTATTACAGTATTATTTTACTCAAGCATAATGCTCACTCTTCTGCTTTATTTTTGTGGTTCACAAACCACTTTATTATTGCTGTTGTATTTTTGGCACTCAGATGTTAAACTAATCCATAACAGCATAAAAAACAATTTACCTGGCTGAATAAAATGCAGAACTGTCATTATGAACATGGAGCTCCTTTTGAAAAAAACGCTTTGAAAATGCTGTGTAGATTGACAGTCCAAAATATGAAGAACTGGTATTACTTGAAGCTGGCTCCTGCCTCAAGGCAGCACTGACATCTCTTGCAATCAGTGGGAGTGTCATAAAAAGAGCAGTCTCCCTTCCTTTTGGATTTCTGTTCAAAGGGACAAATAAACACATTTTTTAGCATGTTTTCCAACCTCACTGTATCCTGAAAGTTCAAACACTCAACAAACTACTTTTGATGTATGGTCACTATTGCAATATAGGGAAACTGGCAACCAATGTTGAATTAACAACCACTGTTAAACAAACCTTTCTGTCATCCGAAACACTATGTCTCTAGGGACACAGCACTTCCCCAGTATTACACTGAGGTGCCACTATAATGCCCTGAAATCCCATTTCATGAGACTTGCGCATGGCTTTGCTAGGAGTATGCACACTTCTGAATCACAAAGTTTCAAGTGAGGACTGAGTCCAGGCCTCTAGCACAAAATTCAAGACTGATATTCCAGTGCACTACAGAAGGAGTGCTGCCTTTGGAAGGAGATGTTAAACCAAGGGTTTGTCCCAATGCACTAGACTGGATTGGTTAATTTTGAGGAATGCCTTGCACACCCCTTGTAATGATGGCTTTATATATGACTGTGTAAAATACATGGTTATTGAGATTATGGGGAGAATCTGAACTTTAAGTCTTACTCCTTCGATCTCTTAAGCTGTTAGCCACACAGGCTTAAAGAAGGGTAAGGAGTTAGCCTTGGTGTCCTGGCCAACATTTCTCTCTCAATCAAACTAACAACATGCACTGTCTGGTTTGGATCTTATTTTTGATTGTGGAAGCTTGCATTGCTCCTATCGCATGCTGTTTGGTCCGCACGACTTTATACTCTGTAAAGTGCTTGAGACATCCAGTGGCCATGAAAGGTGCTTCATAAAGACAAGTCTACCCATAATCTACTGATTGAAAAGATAAGTCTGCTGCCACTGAGCCAGTGCTAACACTTGTGTTAACTAATACATACTAGTAGAGATTGACATCAGTAAGTGAAATTAATGGAAGGAAGATTAATAGAAAAGAAATCAAAGATGTGTGAATATCGTAGTAACGTGACAAGAACTTGTTAGTCCTTTCTTCACCCATTAGGGTTTCTTGCTGCTACACCTATGACAGTATAGTTATAGATGTCGAGTACACAGGCTTATTTTTCAGTCAACTGTTTTACAAACGGTGCTTTTGCTACTGAGCGATGAAATAATCCCTTTCAAATTGCAGGGTGATACAATTTTTTTGTCACCAATTATGAAACATTATGCCATTATTACATCATCATATAGGACAGTATGAAATGATGCAACACAAAAGATACTAGTCAGATATGTTGAATAAAACTGCCCAGGGGCTGCTTTGAATCAAGTTGCACATTATTCACAGTGAATGTCTTCAGCTAAGTATGTGTGACTGCATCGTTTGTCACTGGATTGCATCATTCTGCAACAGTGATACTGGTCACCTTACATAGGAATTTAATCTTTGGACAATGAAATTGGGTCATTAATTCTCATTCTTGCTAGCGCATCTTAATCTTTGTGGAAACCAGTCAACTATTGGCTTAGCCTGTGTGACTCACCTGTGGTTTTGATGTAATGGTAACTTTGGGAAGGGTGACAAAGGACACTTTATACTCCTACACCTTTAACCATATGTATGCACTGGTAGGTTTCACCATCAATTGAAGATTTTCTTTAAAAGTACTTGCGGTGGCATGGTGGCTCAGCGGTTAGCACTGCTTCCTCAGCGTGCCAGCGAGCCAGGCTTGATTCCAGCCTCTGGCAACAGCCTGTGTTGAGTTTTCATGTTCTCCCATTGTCTGCATAAGTTTCCTCCAGTTTCCTCCCGCAGTCCAAAAATGTGCTAGTTAGGTAGTTTGGTCATGCTAAATTGTCCATTGTGTCCAGGGATGTGCAAGCAAGAGTGGATTGGCCATGGGAAATGCAGGGTTACAGGGATTGGGTGGGGGGATGACATGCTCTTTGGAGGGGCAGTGTGGACTCAATTGAACGAATGCCCTCCTTCCACACTAGGGGTTCCATGATTCTATGACTATGAAGGGTGGTGCTTGTATGGAATGAGCTGCCAGAGGAAGTGATGGAGGCTGGTACAATTACAACATTTCAAAAGCATCTGGGTGGGTAGATGAATAGGAAGGGTTTAGAAGGATATGGGTCAAGTGCTGGTGAATGGGACTAGATTGGGTTAGGATATCTGGTCGGCATGGACGAATTAGAGCGAAGGGTCTATTTCCCTGCTGTACATCCCTATGACTCTATTTGACAACTTTCATAACCACATGACTGACTTAAGCATTTTATGAAATAATTTTGAAGTGTAATTGCTGATGTAATGAACCAGCAATTCTGATCTGAGCATTGTAAGATAAAACCTACCACAGCTCATCATGGTGTAAGATCCACCGAGTAGATTTGCCGTTGTTTGCTGGTCAGGACACAATGAGTCTGCCTGGTCTAGTATGGGAGAGGAAAGCCACTTGATGGTCTTCCAAGGAGAGGGACTTGTCTTAAGCAAGACATACTTTATTGCATGATAGCAACGAGGGACAAGTTACATTTATGTGGTAGACATTGTTACTGAGACCATCAGGATGACCTCAATGTTAGGTCTTACTATTTTGAGATCCAAAGCTGTGCCCCTGCCAAACTTCATATGATTCATATTGGGATGGTGTTTAATGCAATCCTCAGCATTAATATTTTCACACCTTTACGGAACATCTCATCCTGAATGTTTTTGTTCCCATTATTAACATTTATCCATTGGTGTGTATAATTACATTTACCACTAATGCAAGACACCAAGTCTCTGAATTCAAAAAGGGAGAAAGTGAGGTCTGCAAATGCTGGAAATCAGAGTCGAGAGTGTGTTGCTGGGAAAAGCACAACAGGTCAGGCAGCATCTGAGGAACAGGGAAATCAACGTTCCTTCTCGTTCCTAATGAAGGGCTCCAGCCTGAAACATTGACTCTCCTGCTCCTCAGATGCTGCCTGACCTGATGTGCTTTTCCAGCAACACACTCTGAATTCACAAACTCAGGTGATCTGGGGTTTCACCATTCACCCAGAATGCGTTCTCTGTGGACTTCGAGAGTTGAAGATTATCAACTTTGATTCTGTTCTTGACAGTGTGACATCTGTAAGTCCCTTCGAAATGGAAGAATTCTTTATTTTATGGGCTTTTTCAGTCTTTAAAAAGGCAATTACTCTGTTGCAATATCTACAGGATCTTTAGATTTCCTACAGTATGGAAATAGGCCCTATGGTCCAACAAGTCCACACTGATCTTCCGAAGAGCAATCCAACCAGATCCATTCCCCTACCCATGTTTACCCTGACTAATGTACCTATCACTATGGGCAATTTAGCATAGCCAATTCACCTGGCCTGTACATCTTTGGATTGTGTGAGGAAACCCACGCAGACACTGGGAGAATGTGCAAACTCCACACAGACAGTTACCTGAGGCAGGAATCGAACCCAGGTCCCAGGTGAGGCAGTACTGCTCATCACTGAGCCACCATGCCAACCCAAATTTCATGGATTTCCTGTGCCGAGATGGTTGTTCTTTGAACACCTACTTCCTCTTTTGAAATATGCTCGATCCCAGGACCAGGCATTTTTTTTCTTCTTTTGGTAATATCCTGAAACTCCAGACCAGGCAGTGTCGTCTTGACAGTATTCTAAACATCTGAGACAGGGGATTTTTTTTTAAACCATATCCTGAATCTGTGGACAGTGGTCATCTCATCTCAGTGGTCGCTTCCATGGAGCTGTATGCATCCCATCTGTGTTGAAGTTTGTGGATTTTCTACTTCATCTTGTTACTTAGTGTCTAATTTGGAGGTAATTCTGTATCTTGTGTTGTCTCCCAGCAGCAGGAATATTAGGGGGAATGTAGATTGCAAGTAAAATAAATGCTTCCTGCCATTTTCACTGCTGCTGTTGATCAATCAAACTAATTGCATGCTGCGTAAATGATTCCTGTTTCCTTTATTGATTTATCAAATGAATTCTATTGCCTGCCATTTTACTAAAGGAATCCCATTTTCTTTATGGCTTTGCCACCTGAATCAAACACATCATGCTCTTTAAGATGACTCTTGTTAGGGGCCATCGTGTGGCATAGTCGTAACGCCCCTACCCTGAGAGTGGGAGGCTCAGGTTCAAATCCCACCTGCTCCAGAAATGTGTAACAACATTCTAGCGTCTGCTTGTGGCACAGTGGTAGTGTCTTTACCTCAGGCCAGGAGGCCCAGGTTCCGGTCCCACCTGCTCTGAAGATGTGTGATAATATCTCTGAACAGGTTGATCACAAAAATAGGTTTTTTTTCTCAAAAAAGGTGAAAAAACATGAATCTTGTTCGGGTCCCTATCCCTTCACTGGAAGTACTGGGTCCAAGTCCCACCTGCTTCAGTGGTATGTAAAAACAGCTTTGAACAGGTTGCTCTGAAAAGTAGATTAATAACAACAATCAACAGATGAATTTTGTTCCTTTAATGATTTTTCTGTATGGTGCCTGCTATTTGCACACCTACTAATAATCCCCATTGCTTCACGATCTTTTTTTTTCCTGAATGAGTCCCCCTGTATGTGATTTTAAATCAATGTTGCCTACTTCTGCTGTAGTTTAACTAGTGGATTCACCACCATGTCCGTGTGACAAAACATATAGGGCTCCTCATCATTAACCCTTTCACACATTCATATTGTTATACAACTGGGGGTGAACTCTGACTGGGAGAAAGTGAGGACTGCAGATGCTGGAGATCAGAGCTGAAAATATGTTGCTGGAAAAGCGCAGCAGGTCAGGCGGCATCCAAGGAGCAGGAGAATTGATGTTTCAGGCATGAGCCCTTCTTCCCCTGACTCTGACTCCCCATTTTCTTCTAAAAGTGCTTTGGCATCTTTTACATCCATGTCTCAGTTAAACATCTCGTGAAAAAGACTGTACCTCTGACATTGTAGTACTGCAGAGGAGTGCCAGCCTACACACGGTCTTGAAACCACAACCTTCTGACTCTGAGGCAGGTTTGCAGATACTGAGTGACAGCTGACACCCATGAAACAAATTGATTTCTTATTACTGGAAGGAACTTGGAAAATGATTCACCTTCAATTGCTTCACTCGAAAACTCAGGTCTAATTCTCAACAATCTTCGTGTTATCTGTCTGATGAGGCATTTTGTTCCATTTTTAGAATATATTTTACACTTAAGTATTATGTTTCTCTGTAAGTTGATTTTTTTTAGTGATTTAGGAATACTATACTTGTGGAACCTTGTAATCATCTAATGAAATCTTTGTTTTTACTGGTTTTCATTGTCTTGAAATGTGCATGTGTATATTACACTTAAATGCATCGATTTCAATTACCTTGACATTGAGCTTTTCAAAGTCACTATTTACAGTTTGGAGAGAAGCAAATCCTTAACCTGGAATAAAATGTTTTGGAGCAATGTGGTGTGCAATTTGTTAGGTGTTGATTTGCTTTAAGTGGAAAAGTGCACAGGGTAGTGAAGCATTAACAAATGTACTGAGGTGGAAGCATTGCCTATATCTTGTATCTGGTATAGAACATGGATTTTTACTTTCCTCTGATGGACTGAAGACGCTCTTCAAAATTGATATTCCCAGTGACCCTCTCTAAGTACTGACATTACTGCAAATATCTTGACACGCTTTTCAGGGACTCCCTGCAAATACTGATGCGTTCTTGTGGATCTAGTCTATAGTCATAGGCACACTGTGAATCAACCAAGGGAAGAAGCATTTATTAAATGTTGAAAACATCAGTGCCAAATTCCCAAGACCTGGTATGCTCTCAGCCCACAGTAGAGATAATTCCAGGAGTCATTTTCACTTTCTTGTGCTTATTGTTGTCTTTCTTTCATAATATGTTTGAACTGATTTCCCCTTTTTTTTATTCGACAAAAGAAATCTAGGAAAAAAATGTGATTGATACTTTGCAATGTCATACTGACCTGTATAATTTAACAACTATTCCACAAATACTTGCTGCACTGAGACTTGTGGTTGCTAAGCCACACAAGTGCCATATGTCTGGTAAAGAGTTTGTCACTTATTTTCAGATCTTTTCTTCATGCCCCACTTATTTTCATATGATTTGTCCAGAAAAGGTGACCTAACACTTCTATCTGTCCTGTGTTCAATGTACAGTATTACCTGAGGATAGTAAACAAGGCACAAGCCATTTCTTTGCCACTCCTTATTTTGCTTCAGCCTCGCATTTTCTTGTCCAGTATTTCACTGCACTGTTCATGAAAATGAGGGCTAGCTGTCCTTCTAGCTTCTAGCTGTCAACGTGCTTTCAGATTTGTTTGTGGGGATGGGGTAGCATAGTAGTAGTGCTCCTAGGCTAGCATTTTGGGGACACCAGAATGGATAATGAAACTTTAATTCAATAAAAAAAGCAACCATGAAACTACTGTTGGTTGTTTCAAGAAAAAAAAATCTGCTTCACTAATGTCCTTCAGAGAAGAAAACCTGTCCTTAACTAGTCTGACCCACCCTACAGGTGAGTCCAGACCTATAACCATGTGGCTGACACTTAGCTGCAGTTGGGGGAGTAAATGTTGACCTAGCCAGTGACATGCACATCCTATGAACAAATACTTTAAAGCTTGTGCCATTGATTCTGAACATCCAGGCTCGCTGTCAACAATAGCAATCCCAAAAGAAATTTGGCCAGATTTATAAATGGTAACCTCCCAGAAAACCCAGTTGTAGAAAATCAAACCCGATTTTATTAGATATTGCCTCTAAAAAATTGGACATTTGGTATGCTTTCCTTTATTGGTCAGAGTATTGAGTACAGGAGGTCATGTTGTGGCTAACAGGACATTGGTTAGGCCACTGTTGGAATATTGCGTGCAATTCTCGTCTCCTTCTTATCGGAAAGATGTTGTGAAACTTGAAAGGGCTCAGAAAAGATTTACAAGGATGTTGCCAGGGTTGGCCGATTTGATCTACAGGGAGAGGCTGAATAGGCTGGGGCTGTTTTCCTTGGAGCGTCGGAGGCTGAGGGGTGACCTTAAAGAGGTTGACAAAACTATGAGAGGCATGGATAGGATAAATAGACAAAGTCTTTTTCCTGGGATCGAGGAATCCAGAACCAGAGGGCATAGGTTTAGGGTGAGAGGGGAAAGATATAAAAAGGATCTATAGGGCAACTTTTTCACGCAGAGGGTGCTGGAGGAAGTGGTGGAGGCTGGTACAATTGCAACATTTAAGAGGCATCTGGATGTGTATATGAATAGGAAGGGTTTGGAGGGATCTGGGCCTGGTGCTGGCAGGTGGGACTAGATTGCGTTGGGATATCTGGTTGGCATGGACAGTTTGGACCGAAGGGTCTGTTTCCATGCTGTACATCGCTATGACTCTTATGACTGTATATGCTGGAAATGCTCAGCAGTCAGTTGATATTTCAAATATTCTGATGAAAGGTTGAAACAGCACAGAACCTCTGAAACCTTAACACTTTCCCCCTCTACATTCGCTGCCTGACCTGCTGAGTATTCCCAGCATCTTCAACATTTTATTATTGATATTGGCCAAAGCTTTGAGATGGAATCCACCGGCTTAGTATTCATCCTATCTACTGGCATCTGGTATCTGCCACCTCTACCAGTATGTAGCTTGGTAAAGCGAATTTGAAGTAGCTTACTGCCACAAATCCTGCCTTGTCTGTACTGTGTCCAGGATTGATCACATCAGAGGATAGATGCATTGGTGAGGCAAAAAGAAGAGAAACAAGATGGGTTATTGCGTGATAACAAAAGGTACAATGGTCAGGCATAATTACTCTGGGCGCTCCAGAATACATTTGCTCCCTACATAGACTACCTTCTACAACACTGGCTTTCCTTGAAACCTTGTCAGGGAATCTTTCTCTTTCTCCCTCTCAATTATACCACATTAATGTTAACAATGTATTATGTAGCTTTCATGATAGATTAGCACAATTTCATTAAGCTGCGATGCAGTGGTTTTGAGATTAATATAGAACCAATGCATTATTAATATAGTATTACAGCAACATTGTGCTTCATGCAGTAAGGCACCATCAATGTAGTATGTAGCCCAAAGATGTAACATTGACTGGTTTCAATGAGACTGAAAATATATCTCCAAAAACCTGGTCAGTCATGGAATTTTAACAGATCATTTCTTTCTAAAATCTCATCAAGTTTGGATTTAGGATGTAACTTAGCCACAAATTGTAGTTATAGATTTAGTCAGTGATAAACAAACTAACTGCTGAGAAACAGCTGCAGTTGCAGTTGCAGTTAATTTGATATCAGTTCCTAACCAGCAATGCCTATCTCAGGTCAGTGGAATTTCACCTAGTATAAATATAGGTAGCTTTGAAGACCCACACACAGGAAGTTGCATAAAGATGCTTCTTTGACTGTATGCAGCAAGAGCTTAACTCTGGGAATTTGATAAGTGAGAAAATCTTGTATATTGGAGGAGGTGGTGCAATTCTGGTCAGTCTTCTGAGAGTGCGAGATCAACAAACAGCAAGACTGAAAGCTGGAGCCGTTAATAAAGGGCATATGTAGGTAATATAGTGAGTTTTTTAAAAAGTTTTCTCTCACTATAAGCTGAGCCAATTGTTTAAACTGGTACAGAGGACATACAAATATGGTATTAAATTTGTACTGTCCAGCTTAAAAGTATCAATGGGTAATCATAGAGTAATAGTTCTTATTAATTAAATAAAACAAGTAAAGATGGCAGGGCTAGTGGTGCATTGTAGCTATCCTATGTGGAACTGTTAGACTCCTATGTGATCCCTCCAAGACACTCCAGCTCATATTTAATGTGCTTTGTAGACTGTAGTGTATCAAGGAGGGGGAAAGTTACCTGGACACTGTTTCGCGAGCCAGTCACACCCTGTAAGGTTTGGTACAAACCATGACAGCCTCAGCTTTTGCAAACGAAGGTTTAATCTCCTTGCAGCTTATGTGGATGAGAACAGGAACTGTCAGGAAGATGAAGAAAATGGACCACAATTCTGTGATATAGAATGCTGTTCAAGTGAGTGGATAAAAAGGAATATAGTTGTAGTAAAGGGTGTTATATTTAAGGGGATGAATACCATTCTTTGAGACCATGAATCCCAAAGGCTGTGTTGCAAGGTTAAGGACATTTCGTCAGAGCTGGAAAAGAGCTTGGAATGGGAAAGGAAGGAATTGGTTGTTCATGTGAATCCCAGTGACATAGCTAGGACTAAGAAAGAAATTCTGCTGAGGGAATAGGATTGGGAGGAAAATACAAACCAGGACCACAAATGTAATGGTCTATGAATTACCACTTGAAATGTAAGCAAATTGGACAAGTTAAATAATATCAGAGAATTGAAGGTGGGGCTCAATGGTTGCTGTGGGAGAATTGAGTTTCAATTAATGGGAGCGAGAGAGCTATCCTGTTGGGGCAGCCTTCACCTGAACCTCTTGATCTAATGACCTGGCAGATCGTACGACTTGGACTGAAGCAAGGGCTTTAAACTGAACAGTCAAAAGGAGGTTTTGTGTGAAGGGAGACTGGTACGTTTAAAGAAAAGAGACTCCATTGATTCAATATAGGTCGGGTTCAAGTTGAGGAATAGCCCTAGAAGGCCCCCACTTAGCTTCTTGCCTGTCCAGTTCTGTACAGGAAGCATGTGCCAAATAAATGCAAAAGCATCGGCTGATCATGTGACCTCTCTACAATTGCCAGTAATTCAAGCATAATTATATTTTCCAATTCTAACTCTATTACCTCATGCCTGATGAGCAACTTTACTCAGATCCCAATGTCCTAGCCATTTAATGGTATATTTCCAACAATGGAAATGCCAAATATCAATGTGATGATTATCATAGATACAAATTCAATTTCACGTTTCCAGCCAACGGATTAAAAACCACTGCTTGGTGTAAAGCATCTGTTCATGACCAGAATAAAGGAAAAGAGCATGGGATAAGGGTGAGATCAGTGAGAAATGGTCTTTATTTGAAGGATCGAGATGTGGAATCGGATTAGGTTGAGATGACAGATAAGAGAGAGGTCATTTTTTTAGAGCAGCTCATGGCATCCTGGCAGTATCTACACTAAAGGACAAGGCACAAGTCAGGAACTAATGGAAGTTCTAAACAAAAAAAAACTACTTCAATATTACCTGAAAGTTTAATCTATATGTGAACTGGATGGATCAGGTTGTCTAATGTAGCCTGGGTAATAAGTTTATTAAGTGGCTTCAGGCTTGTTTTTTCTCAGAACAATGGGCTTTTCCCATTAAAATTAACAAGTTCACATTCATTCACATTTTACTCCATCTGCCAATTCTTAAGCTATCTCTGTCACTATTCAGATTCCTCATATTCTGTTCACACCTTACTTTCCTACTATGTCATCAGCAACTTTAGCTATCATTTATATTGTCCTTTCATACAAGTCACTGAGAGAAACCGGAAATAGGCCCTCGCACTGATCCTGACAACATGCCACTCATCACATCTTGCCAACCTGAAAATCACCTATTTTTGCTTCTTTTCCATTTCCTGTTAGCTAATCAGTCTCATGCTCATCCTTGTATGAAAACAGCTGCACCATGAGCTTTTATTTTGTGCAGTAACTTTTCATGTGGTACATTGCTTAAATGTGTTCTGGAAATCTAAGCACAGCACATTCATAGTTTCCTTTTTATCCCCATCGTTAGCTACTTTCTCAGAGAACTCTAATCAGCTTGTCAAAAATGATTTCCCTTTCAAAAAGCCATTTTGACTCTGCCTGATTGCACTTGCATTTTCTGCTATAACTTCATTCATAATAGATTCCAGCATCATCCCTATAGCATATTAAGCTAACTGACACACAGTTTCCTAGTTTCTTTCTCCTTCCTTGAAGAGGTGTCCCATTCACACAAGTCTGATGCGATCTTTCCAGAACCCCGTGAAATTTGGAAAATTGAAACAGATGATTGTCTAACTCAGCAGATTTTTTTAAAACTCTATCCAATGAAAACCTTCAGGATTTAGGCACATGTCAGTTTTTGGTTCTAATAATTTTCTCGCTCCCTTTACGTAGTGATTGTTATTGTTTTAAGTTTCACCCTCCATTGCATTCACTGATTTACAATTATTTCTAGCATGTTATTGAATCCTCTATTGAGAAGACAGATGAGAAATATCTGGTCAGTTTATTTATCATTTCTCTACTTTCCATTATTTTCCCAGAGTCTTTCCTTAGAGGACTAACGCCTCACTTTGTTTTATTTCTTTTTAAATACCTGTAGAGAATCTTACTACTTTCTTTTATACTTTGAACTAGCTTTCTCCATTCTTATTATTCTTTTTGTTAATTTTTTTTTGTGTCTTTATAGGTTGTCCAATCTTCTGACCTGCCATTTATTCTTGCAGAATTATTTGCTTTCTTTTCCAACATAATGCTATCTTTAATATTCTTAGTTAGCCATGAACGTGTACTTACTTTAGAAACTTGCTTACTTTATGAAATTTATCTTTTTTGAGTGTTCTGAAATATTTTCGCAATGTCTGACACTGCACTTTCTCTGAAGTTTTCTTAATTTCCCAGTTTGCTTTCGCCAGCTCTGCCATCAGCTCTCATATTGTCTTAATTTAAATTTGGAACACCAGTCATCAATCCAGGCTCAATGCTGAGATAATTTTCCCTCAAGTGAATCTAGAACTAGGAGGACAAAGTTGACAAATACAAATACATCAACTTCAGATAAGGATAACTAAATTTCTCCTCTTGGGCTTATGAGGCTTTGGAATTCTCCTGCATAGAAAGCAGTAGAGGTTGGATAATTGGATGTATTCAAAGCTGAGGTAAATATAGTTTTAGTCTACAAGGAAATTGAGGGTTATGGGTGACAAACAGATGAATGGAGTTAAGGCAACAATCAGATTTATCATGATTTTATTGAATTGCAAAACAGGCTTAACGAGCCGATAACATACCCTGTTAATCGTTATAAACAATGTGCTTTATTGTATAATAAAGAGGAACAACTGGGATTAATACAGCAATGCAGCATCATTAGAAATGACAATATACTAAGCAGTAATATTAGGATTTAAATATTATTGATGTCTCACTTGCTGCATGAATGTATTTTCTCTGTAGCAGTGTATATACTTTCTCTTCGAGCCAAAGATCAAGATAATGGCGTGTTATAATCCATTATATCATTTCTGTTTTTTTCTGCAGATCTGAGAGTGCTATTTAAATTATAGGAAGCAAAAAATAAACTGTTTTAAGTTAATTGAATAGACTTTTGAATAGCAGAGGTTGCAGGTCTGTGACAATGTGAAAGGCTGACAGAGATGCAGTCATGAAAATAAATCTACCTTTCAATGTTTCCATCTGCTGGTGCCCAGCTGTTATAGCAAACTCCTCTGATAAGGTTTAATTCTTGCTTATTGCTTGCAGAGCTTGCACTCAACTTGATTGACTGTCACTCAGCAAATTATGAATCAACTGTTCCGAATCTTACCACTTGCTCAGTTTTCCATGGAGTGTGTTTGAAAATTATATTTGGTGAGAATTTGGCAAAAGCATCAATAGTTTTAAAATAAACTAATAAAACAAAATGCAATGGGACTTTTATCCAACTCCAATTCTCGATATCTTTATTTCAGTTATGCCAACTTTTAACTCAAGTAATATACTCAACAGCCTCATAACCTCATTGTGGAAAAGAAAATCTTATTCTGTGCCCTAAATTTGTCTTCAGTTTTGATTTCTTGTTTAGACCCTCAGTCACAGAAAACAGTCTGTTTCTTTTTGCTGTGTCCTTTCCTTTCACACATTTAAGCACCTATATCAAATCATTCTCCAATCAGTGCTGTTAACAAAGTTTCACACAACTGCCTCTATGCCTTGAGTCCCAAAATGGTGCACTTACAAAGGTTTTATATCATTCCTTCAATGCAGCTCAATTTTTAGGTAAAGGAGAGAGAATGTGACAACTATGTGATACATTCAACCTGTTAAGTTCTAGGGCAAAGTGTAAATTTCTGTCCTGACAGATATGTTATCACAACTACAATAAAATGCTTTAAGTTGTACCTCTCAATGTTGAGCCTGATGCATAAGTAAAATATTGAGCCAGATACTGTTTTTATATTTCAAAATTTGTACATTGCTGTCAAAAGTTTGCAAATATAAGATATAGAATGAAGTAATCTCCTATAAGCAGCAATATAAAAATACTGGCAAATTGTGCTCCAGGATGGGATGGCATCCTAAAAGAAGGATCGGCAATGCTTTTCATACAGTCCTCAGCAATTAACATCACCCATTCAGTTATCGGATCCTCCCAGTGCCTTAAATGCAGGTAAATATAGCCTTGTTGAAGTAAGAGATGTCTTTTGGTTTGTTGACTAGAGTCAAACTCCAATGTTTGTTTATTTCCACGATATGCTATTGTACAGAATTGAACTGGGTGTATATTTTTTTTAAAGATGTTTTTATGAATTTATTTTTGAAATTAAAAATAAATCTCCTCACTAAGGAGAAACAGCAATAGTGGATAGAAATATTCTGCTTGAAATAAGAAGGAAGTGGCAAAATTTTTCACTTAGTATTTAACATTTGACATGCTGACATCATGGTGCGAATCTTGTTGGACAGAAGTAATCAATCACCTGAATCATGGGTTTCTTGGTGTGAATCCTTGGGGCTTTGTTTTAAACTTCTCTTTTATGTAATCGTGTATGATATTGAAACGAGACAGAGAACAATTCAAGTATATTAGCTGAAATAGGGAGAGATTAATATTAAATTGACTTTGTAACTGCATGCCTGAAGATGCAGACAAAAATGTAATACAGCGATATTGTTTTGTGTCTCAGGAAGCCACGCCCAGTGTCTCAGTTGGTGGCACAGCAAGTAACCCAACAATTTGCATCACCCACACAACCAAAGAAAGAGAAAAAAGACAAGGGAGAGAAGGAAAAAAATGAGAAAGAAACTGTCAGTAAAAAGAACAGTCACAAGAAAACAAGGTAATGCTTTGACAGACATGTTTCTTCAAAAGCAAACAATATGTTTCCCCTTAAAGCTCAGATATATGGTGTCCTTTTTTCATTGGTCTGTCAACAATTTGATCTATATTTGCTAATTCTTGTGGAGGGAGCTTCAAGCCTGTTGATCACATGCTTGTGCTGGAGCTGTGTAATGACCAAAGTTCTGGTGCAGTATCCAAGGGTTAGCTTTTGCAGTGCACAAAAACAACTGCTTTGTCACTTGATCCTCATGTTGATCAAAACAAGCTGTCTGCTTAAACCTCTGCTAAGTTGATTTTGCATAGCTTTTGCTTTCATCAAGGCTGTTTAAGAACTGATTGGTTATACACCATTACCTAGCCGAGTGAGAACAAAATTGTCAGACTCATCTTTTATGTCAGGGAAATGTTTTGTATATTTGTTCATGGGATGGGTGCACTTATTGTCGTTCCCTAATTATTCTTTATGAAGGTGGTGGTAAGCTCCCTATGTGATAAAGTGTTACCGGGAGGATATATTTATGAATCAAGATAATCTGTAATTTGGATATGCTGGCCTTCATGTGTGCCTGGTGCCCTCCTCCTAGGTGACAGAGTTTGTAGGTTTTGCACTGTCAAAGGAATTGCTGTTACAGCTGGAATGCATTCTCATAATTGGTACACACTGCTGCTGCTGTGTGCCGGCAGTGAAGGGAGTGAATATTTAAAGGGGTTGTTCAGGTGCTGATCAAGTGGATGCTGTTTCGTCCCAATGGCATTGAGTTTCTTTGATGCTATTGTAGCAAGTGGGTATTTTTTCGTCAAACGTTGGATGTACCTTGTAGATGCTGGAATGGCCAAGAGGGAGCAGTATGTGAGATGTGTTGCAGCATAGGTCTTATGAAATGCTTTTTAGTTACTCTTAATATTTTTCCTACATTAATTATGTTAAAAAAATAAATTTTGAGGTGGTTGTCTTAGTTTTTCACTTTGTATAGTTTTGAATGGATGCCATGGATTAAAATTGGAGCTTATTAACATCTGTCAGTCTCTTTGGTCAGATATTCTAACAAGTTGAAGTCTCCTGACATTCTGTGTTCATTGCTTGCGAGAGGATGAATCTGAAGCCAAAACAAATCATCACATTGTCAAACCATCTTTTTGTACATTCTTAAATGAAAACAGGTCTCTGAAGTGAACTTTTATTCATTCGTTGTTTTTAACCTTTGCCCCATTTTCCTAGGCCGAGGTTAAAAAATGTGGATCGGAGCAGTGCACAGCATTTGGAAGTGACTGTGGGTGACCTGACAGTCATTATTACAGACTTTAAGGAGAAAGCACGGTCAGCCCCAGCAGCCACTGCTACCTCGAGTACCACTGCTGACCAGCACAGCCTGAGCAGCTCCAGCTCTGACAACACAGAAAAAGGTTTGTCTCAATCATCGTCACCCAGAGGGGAAGGATCAGTAAATGGTGAATCCCACTAAAGTACCAGCTGACCTACTTCCTTTTACTCACTCCTTGCTCAATGGACAACATCTCAACAACTTCAGTCCTCGGCATTCGGTGTTAACACTGGCAAATTGGGCTGCCTTCTTCAGTTTTGGTTTCAATGCTTTCTAATACTTGCGTACCATCCTGGAACTCCTGCACTGTGGCATGTTTTTGAGTGTAATTTTCTATAACTTAGATTGGACTGCCTAAGTAATGTGTTCAAGAACTGAATTGTGAAGCAGCTGGCTTTAATATTCAGTGCTATCTTCGGTCAATTTTCAATCGACTGCTGCCGTAACAAAACAATTTCTGAAAATTGTTTGCCTAGTTAAGTGCACCTGCTGGTACTTGGTGTGGTTAAATAGGAAAAGCATTCTCAAGCATTTGTATAAATTCTTGCCAACGTTTTTTCAACACTTGTTATTTGGATGGGAAGAAAACACTTAGCCATTAAAATTGTGGCATTACCAATGTCCACTGTCATTCATTTCAGTAAGTTACAGTTTTAATATGTAGTTTTGGGCTAATTGACCAGGTTTGACTGAGGATACAGTCCATGCTACTTAACTGCAGCCACTCGGGTAAAGGAATTGAGTTGCTGTAATATATATAAAAA
Source organism: Hemiscyllium ocellatum (assembly GCF_020745735.1). Classification (NCBI taxonomy): domain Eukaryota; kingdom Metazoa; phylum Chordata; class Chondrichthyes; order Orectolobiformes; family Hemiscylliidae; genus Hemiscyllium; species Hemiscyllium ocellatum. The sequence goes on from NC_083419.1 coordinate 59,110,743, forward strand.
GGAGGGTCTTTTTGTACCCTTGTCTAATTGGGTAGGGAACGCAGAAGAGTTGCTTGCGTGACTTTGTAGTTCATGCATGTCCTCTCAGCTGAGCACTCCCTGCAAGAAAGGAGAAAACGCTAATAATTAGATACTTAGTATTGTCTAAAAGTAGTTTTAATGGTATGTGTGGGAATAGTTTATGATGTTGCCAGTTCTGGAAACTTCAATTAAGGTGTTTTGCTGATGTTTTGAATTTGCGACAGTATTTATACGTATTGTTGTAATAAATAAGTTATGCAAGAACACATTCTATCTTTGAAGTTCTCTTACTTCTCTACCCTGGTTTTTAAATAGCCTTCTGTTTGTGTTGTCACTGGCAAAAATAATTTTTTGTGCTGAATCGCTGCAAAGGCAGGTGAACAAAAGCATTTGTTGAAATGTGTGGTCTGACATTGAATTGGTACTAGATATGTTTCTGTCTCCCCCTTTTTTTTTCTCCATCTCATGTTTTCCAAGCAATACAAGAAAAATACCTCACAGGAATGAAATAATTTTTTAGAGAAAAAAATGTTACAACTAAAAAATAAATAGAAACTTAAACAGATCGGAAGTTATTTATTACCAGCAGGCAAAACACCTTTTTTTAGAAAAATATAATGTAAATGGTAACAAAATTAGTGGGTGATATGGGGAGGGCCTAGCAACTGTGTATGGTGTCAGATAATGTTCCAATGTAACATGCAATAAGTGGCATAGACTGTATTTTCAGATGTAGGTATTTGATACTAATACCTGTATTCAGTGATTATAGATTGTTTTACATGAGATTTTTATATCCTTTAAAGAAAACTCTTGGTGTTCATGCTGATTTGTGTAGTGTTTGGTATATATTTGATTTCTATCAGAAAAAAAACAACTCACAATTAAAAGTTATTTGAATTATAAAGGCCAGTATCCATTTTTAAAAGGGGAGGCTCTGGGATTGAAAGGGAACAATTGCAATAATTGAATTGAAATTTTCACATAAAAAGTACTTGCTACTCAACAGTAAGTCGGATCACATCAGATGTTAAGCACATTACTCCGGGGTGAAGATCAACACAAGTAAGTGACAATAGTTGTGCATTTTCCTGCTTTTATTCTTCAACCTCCTCTCTAGCCCAGTTCTTTTGCTGCTGTTCCATGCTGCACCTGAAGGTGTGAATTTTTTTAATAAGGATTAGCCAATAAGAGTCGATAAGTATGATGCTGGAAAAGCACAGCCAGTCAGGCAGCATCCAAGGAGCAGGAGACTCGACATTTTGAGCATAAGCTCTTCATCAGGAATGATGAAGAGCTTATGCTTGAAACGTTGACTCTCTTGCTCCTTAGATTGCTGCCTGACCTGCTGTGCTTTTCCATCATCACAATTTTTGACTCTGATCTTCGGCATCTGCAGTCCTCACTTTCTCCTAGTTGATTAGCCAATAAGACTCTAGGCTGTCAATTAACCACTACTGAAACTTAATAGTAGACTGTTTAATTGCAAAAGGCACTGCAGCCAGCTGTCCATTCCTTATCCATCACTGATGTTTTAAGGACACTGATGAATGTGTTACTTTGAGTGTCTTAATATATTAAATGTTTCTTATTGCTTAAGTTGCCATTAAAGGAGTCACTGTTTCTTTCTCTGGGAGCTGATAGCCAGTGGTTTTCAGGTTTCTTGTAGAAGAAGAAAGTCAGCTGATTGCATCACTTTGTATTGGTTTAGGCTTACATACTCCCAACGAAGAAACATAACAACACTTTTTATTTATTACAAACTATTGAGCCTTGTAAAGTAATTCTCCCATCTGATGACATGCTGGTTGATTGATTTGCTCCTGTACCCATTTCTCCATGTTGCAGGACTATCACTTTATTGAAGAAATCTAGTGCTTTTGTGGTTTATGTTTATTAACTAGTCAGGGCCATGCATAAATCACATCCATTTGTTTGTTAGGGTGATTCTGCGATTTTGTTTTTCAATGTGGGAACCAAATTTTGGAATTCCGTGAGCCTTTGAGGAAACCACAACCTCCAACCATCAAAATAGTGGTTTATTTGATCAATAATCTTAATCCAATTAAAACTCATTACAACAAATTCAAAGATACACAGGAAGTCACTTATCTCACTGGATTGGAGCAATCATCTTGATAACAAGCATAGGGTTGAATGTGTCCATATCCACCTGTCTTGTGATTCTGCATATGAATGCCTCCATTCAGAAGTTCATGTATTGAGTTTGTCCATGCGTGTGGTTGGTGTGAATGAACAACAACATTCCCTTGCATTTATTAAAGTGCACAAGAAGGTAATCTAACTGAAAGTATAAAATATCCCCATAACTTTTGTTGCATTTATCATATGTATATACACTAATGTTTACTAAATTGGAGAGTGGTCTTAATGATCTTTGTGGTCTTTGATTAGGGAAGAAATTGGACTTTGCTGTGATGCTCTCCATTTTGCGTACCTTTACTGTTTACTCTCTTTTTTTCATGCAAGAATAGCTATTAAAATTGGGTTTGAGAGATGCCTGATAAGAGATGGGTATTGAGAACATGGGCAGAGCAATCCCAAGGTGAAAAAGTTTTGACAGTTTGCCAAAAGTGCCAGTCATGTATGGGAGGGAATATAAAGCTACAAAGTGGATAGGGTAAGGGCACTAGGTATGTTACAGATAATGAGGATTTCAAATGTCAGGTACTGGGAAACGACAAGAGCATCACTGAGGATGAGGAATGATGCAAGATAGTTTGGACAATTTGGAGTTTATTGAGGGTAGAAGATCGAAGGCAGGCTTGGAAGAAATCGTATACAGATAACACGCTTGAATTAGGGATTAAGTGACAATGAAGCTAAAATAAAACTGAAGCAAAAAGTTTTATGGAGGTAGATTATTATAACAGTTGGATTGGATTTAGTATCTGAAACCTGGCTGTGGGCAGAACTAAATGTAGGATTTCCCATGCCACAATAAAACACTAAGTAAAAGAGACCTAAGGGGCAATTTTTTCACACAGACGGTAGTACATGTATGGAATGGGCTGCCAGAGGAATTGGTGGAGGCCAGAACAATTGCAACATTTTAAAAGGCATCTGGATGGGTATACGAATAGGAAGAGTTTGGAGGGATATGGACCGGGTGCTGGCACGTGGGACTAGATTGGGTTGAGATATCTAGTTGGCATGGACGAGTTGGACTGAAGGGTCTGTTTCCATGCTGTATATCTCTATGACTCTAAATGGCTATGAAGAACAGGGAAATTGATGATAAGGAGTCGATTTTATGTTTGGAGCTGAAGACAAATTTTTTTGTCTAGTCTTACATTGGAGAAAATATTGATTTGAGTCACAGCAATATGAGAAATATGGTCAATGCAACAGATGATAAAAATGGTGTGAGGTAGAATTTGGTGATTTAAGCATAAAAATGGTCACACTGTGCCTCAGGTAATGTGACTGTGAATGAATGTTTTGAGAAAGACGTTTTGGATCGATTCTTGGCAATTCTAGACATAGAGCTGAAAATATGTTGCTGGAAAAGCGCAGCAGGTCAGGCAGCATCCAAGGAGCAGGAGAATCGATGTTTCGGGCATCAGCCCTTCTTCAGGAATCTAACGACGTTTCGGGCATGAGTCCCTCTTCAGGAATTCTAGAGATAGCCCAGGACTACTGTAAATGGAATTATTAATGTTGGAGTTGGGTTTTTCAAGAGGAAAATTAGGAGACAATTCAGCATCCAAAAGTTAGTAGAAGTTTGCTATTCTGCTCTCAAAATGTCTACTCCTGTTCCTATGAGGCCAATAAAATTAAATTGTGGTGCACTGAAGGGTGACTATGCAAGAATCGAAGGAGATTATAAGTGATCTTTATGTTAATCATCCCATTGTATAAGTTTCATACTGTCCAAGCAAACAATCTGTGAAAATTGCAACATTCATACATTCATGGAACATACAATTCTAAGACTGGGGACGACAAGAGCATCACTGAGGATGAGGAATGATGCAAGATAGTTTATGGTTTGTTCCAAAATATTGGTTACATTTAATATTGTGTAGGAACAAGGACAGGATTTGTTTACAATGGTCACTCAGAGCAATTCAAAGGCTTTAGAACAGTCAATTTAGTTAGTGGAAAGAGGTTATAAAAAGTTTGCTACTTTTGTGTTCCTAATCAAATAGATACTTAGGAATATAGAAAAGGTGCTGCTAAAGCAGGCTGAGAGCCATTGGGATTCGGGAAAGTCTAATGTGAGGAGGTGCACATGTGCACTGGGCTTTCGGCTCAGGAATTTTGGGGGAGCTGTCAGGGCTCTGAGGAAGTCATATGCCATTGATATTCAGCAAAGCTGGAAGCAAAGAATTAGAAATCCCATAAGCAGAATTAGTCATGCAGCTTGGCAGGATTAGAGCTCAGTAACACCAAGCTGTACTAACTTAGTGAAACTAGCTATCTGTGAAAACTTAAAATTGTGCCTAAGAGTTTGTGCTAGAGCACAGTTTCTAAAATCCAGGTAGGTGTCATCCTGATTGAGGGAGTGAACTGCCAGTATGTGACCAGCCATTGAGGTGGTCTGTGACAGAGTGTTGTTTGAGGAATTTCTGCTGCTAGGTCTACACTTGAAGAATTGGAACCCCTTACAAAGTTTCAAGAAATTCAGTGACGTGCTGTCACTAATCTCTTGGGGAAGGGGCTGGGTTCTGAGAAATTCACGGCATCTAGACTGCACTTTCTACTATATGTGCTGTGTAGGGTGTTTGACCAGGAGGCTATCACCCACATTTACCTCAGGTTAAAACTAATTGGCTGTTGGAATATGTTGTAGATTGTCTTTCTGTCATATCTTTAAATACTAAAGTTTATTGTCTGTTGAAAACCATGGAAATTTATGGTTTTATTCCCAAGAGTACATGGGTTCTTTCACTTTGTCTACTTCTTAAAATAAAACGTTGCTGATTCCAAGCCAGATTCCAGCAGTCTGGTCGAGGATCAAATAGAATTTGAGCTCTGAAATCCATTGACAAGCACAAGTGTACAGTTGTAGATTAAAGTTGAATAAAATGTTCAGTAAATTTTGCTGTATGTTCAAAACCCAACTTGGCTTTGCCAGTTGCTATGACTTTTCTGGAGAGATAAAATCTATTCCAAAGTGATTTGAAAACATTGAGCAAGGCTAGGCCAATAGCATTAGCAGGACTGTTGGTGTTAGAATAAAATGTATTTATAAAACATCTTGAATATGAGGAAACGTTTCTCATCCAAGTGGAGTACAATTTGAGACGTCTAGTATTGAGTTCCAGATGAAGCAGCTGAAATGGAAAAATGAAAAAACAAATTCGAAAACTTGAACCTGAAAGTGGTAGTCAAATGTTTGAACTTGAACTCCAAAGAGAGTGTTTGACAAGGTGGAGGGGGGAAGGGGGAAGGGGGAAGGGGGAAGAAGGAAGAAGAGATCAGGAAAGAAAACTTTGAAGAGAGGAAGAAATGTGAATGCTTGAACTGGCTGAGGTAAAGCTTAGGTTATATGTTTAAAGGGAAATTGGTCCAGTCAATAGAAATAATAGTGCAGAGAATGAACATGTTGTCAGAAGACCGGTTTTGTGTTCATCACCATAAGAAAGTCAGGTAAAGTAAATTCTCGGAAGTGAAATGCTAAATCAGTGGGTGTAATAGGAGCACTTCAAGAGTCTTCAGAAAAGGCAGAACCAGTAAGGGAATGGGTTTTAAACAGTGATACTATGCACATGAAATGTATTCCTTCAGAATCAACTAGAATGGGGAATATGGCTCAGGGTAATCAACAGAATGCTTCCTTAAAAACTGCCATACTGAATTTGGTTATTAGAGTTTGTCGAGGTTTTTCGCCCAAGGAGGAATGTTCCCTTACTCATTCAACAACACAAGAAAGCAATATAAGTGTTTTGAGATTTATACGGACAGATCAGTCATTGATAATAGCTGATGATGTGATTGTTTGATGAAAGAGAAGAGATATTAGTAAGGTATCTTTTAGGAATTTATAAACCTGCTAACTTGTACAAAATGAGTTTACCAAATGATTTAGCAGATGCAATTGTTTATGTGGAAATTGTTCCCTGTTTACCGAAAGAAGGGGTAAATTTTCATATTAGTATGAAATTCTTGGCATCTCTCACAGTTTCAAGCAAGCCAATTGAGATGACAGAAATTGAAATTTTGCAGGAGGAACATCACTTGCTTGTGCAGTAGGCAGAACCCAAGCTTCTAAGATAGGATCAAGCATAAAAAAGAACCACAACAAGTTAGTATCAGAATATCAAAGGCAGCAAACGAACCTCTACTCAAGAAAAGCTGATCAGTGTAGGGAATCGACTTTCACATTAAAAGATTAGTTTGAAAAATGCAAAGTAATGATGACATCTCAGCATTATTTCCAGAGAACAAAACATTTGAATGAGTTTTTATACATAATAAACTTGGAAGCAAATTCAACCCATATTGATCTTCAATTCAAACTTAATGGTCTTCAACTAACAATCTCTATAAGTGCTGTGAAAAACACTTTGAACAAGAGAAGCAATTGCTGATGAATCACAAGTATGGGTTGGATGCAGAATTGAACTAAACACTCTGATTAACAATTGGAACTTCATCTCGAAACATGCAAGAATGTTTTGTATTCTGATACAAACTGAAGAACAAGAAAGACGAGATATGCAGAAAAGAACAGCAGATCCAGATTCTAAAAGCAGTTACAGAAAATGTTAAGGAACAGGATGAGGAACTGATGTGTAACCTGAAAGTCTAAGAGGGAGTTAGTAACTATGGAGGAAAATTTCCAAAGTGAACAGAATGCCCATGTGAAGTTCTGTAAGGGATCTATGTAGACTCTGAGCCAAAATCAACTGAAGACTGGAGCAGTTGCTAAGCAGAATGAAAATATCAATTAATTGTAAAATAAAGGAGTAAACAAATGTTTGCAGGAAATGGTAAAAGATATTTACATGAAGTCTCCACTTTTGAAGAATCAGTGGACAGAAAATGAATGTATACAGAAGGCTGTGGCACATTACTGACAAACAGGAAACAGACATGGGTGATGACAGCAAAACTCCCTAGGTATAGGTTTATTCACCTTCTGTTGTGGAGAATATAATTGAGGAAAATGGTTTTGAAGTTGGTTGTGAATTAGAAATACATACTTTCCAAAGCAAACTGAATGGAACTAGTGAAAGTGTATTTCTAACCAACAGAGGAGAAAAATAAGGACCCCAAGTTCTTCTGCATTCAAGTTGAGGAAGTGATGTAAAATTCACTTGCATCACAGATCATGATTAATATGCATCCATGTACAAAGAGGAATAGATCACTACAGTGTTGTTTTTAGTTACACCAGAAAGGTTGAAAACCCATGCCACAAAGCATAAGTATAAGCTGGTCCAGGACATTTTTTAAAAATTTGATTTATTTTCACTGCATTTGGTTGATAATAAGATTATAGAAAAAAAATGTAACTCTTGATGTCCTGCCCAGAGTTTGAAGAAGGGATGCTAGTTAAACATTGATGCTGAGTTATAATCATGCAATGGTTAAACTCTTGTTAATCCCGCTGTTACATGTTCTTGCTTTTGTTTAAGCTTTTATAGCTATGTTATAATGAAGTCCAAGCAAATAAGTCATTTGTACAGTCTGTATTGAGCTACTTGTTAGATATTTATGATAAGAACTTGATATTTTCAATATTTTCAAAACCATTGTAAAAGAAGCCTTCACTATTGTGAAGGTTTCTTCCAAGGGGAAGGCGTGATGAAATCCTATATTTGTAATCCATTTTGTACTGTACAAGCCAGCAATCTATGAATATTGTAACATTCAGGGAACAGACCATTTCAAGTTCCTACATTTGATTGTTCCAAAATATTGCCTACATTTAATACTATCCAGGAACAAAGATGGTCAATTGCAAAGTTTTTTTAATAGGTTACTCAAACATTTAAGAGTTATGAAAATTTAGTTTTGTTGGTTATATGGAAACAGACAGAGGAAAAGCTTGCTACATTTGAGGTCCTAGTCAGTCAGGGACTTAAGAGCAAGGAGAAGAGGTTTTGAGCTATCAAGACTCAGGAGATGTCTGGGGAGCCAGCATGTGCAACTAAATGTTGAGTTTAGGGATCAGGAAAAGCGCTGGCAATTATATGGGCTTGAAAGAAAACATATACTATTTTTAATTCAGTCTAGCTAAACGTAAAGGTGTAGAAAGTCCACAAGCATTACAGCTGAGCAAAATTAGAATTCAGAGAAACACAAAAGCAGTTCCGGTACTGTGAAAATAGCTGTCTGTGAAAGCTAAAGTTGTGCCTGTGAGTAAGCACTGGAATCCAAGACAGTATAGTTTGGATTTGGAGAGTGAACTCCAGAATGTGAGTGGTTATTGAATCAGTCCACAACAAAGTGAGTTTTAAGGAAATTGTGGAACCAGGTGGAAGAATAAGAATCCCTTGTAAAGTTTCAGACAACAAAATATAAGAGTAAAAGTAGGCTATTTTCCCATCCAGTCTGCTCAGCCATTTAATGTGATCATGGCTGTTCTGATAATCCTCAACTCCACTTTCATTTCAATGAGATTTGGAAACCCACAGCGTCACTAAGGTCTTCAGGAAGAGGGAGTGGTTTCTGAGAAATCTGTGGTTCAGTCTTGATTTGCATTTGCTACTTGATGTGCTCTGTAGGGTGTTTGACACAGTGTGTCTGTTACCCATATTTGCCTCAGGTTAATTCTAATTGGATGTTAGAATATATATGTTGTATATGTATGTATACATATTGTAGATTGTATTACTGTTCTAACTTTGTACAGTAAAGTTTATTGTGTTTGTTCAAAACCCAACAACCTTGTGGCTTTATTCTCTTGGTAGGTACCTGGGATCTCACATTTTGTCTATTGCTTTAAAGAAAGTTACTGGTTCCTAGCCAAATTGTAACACCAATTTGGTGGTCTCCTCTGGGATCATAAAATATTTAATCATTTCTCAGTAATGGGATAATTGTTTTTCTTTTCCATCATTGGGGTTTTCCTCCTTAATAATGAAAATTGATTATTTGTTTCTAATTGATGTGTTCAGTTACTTCATTGTGCTCTTGTAATTAGCAAATTCTGTACATGACATTCTATCAACTACATGGTGCTGCTTCAGGTTTTCTGATGTTTTAATAGTACTAATTATCATAAGTTAGAGGTGTCTTTCTGATGGGAATGCATTACCTTGCTGGAAGCCATAGGGACACTTCTGAATTCAATTCTTTCTGGAAAATCATTTGAAAAAAATTGCAATCACTTATGAATTTATGTAAGATTAAATCTGAGAAACAAGTTCAATTGAAAACACCTATTGTCTGCTATCTAGGACCAACTTAATATTGAAAACAGCAAGAAGAGATTAGGTAAAGCAGAAAGTAAGTTTCTAGAATGCTGCCCATATCCTCAGTATATTACAAAACAACTTGCTCAATCATTCCAGTCAAAAATGAGGACTCTATGAGAAGCATGAACAACCTGCAATTAACAAAAATAGTGAAGGAGGATATTTAATTCAAAACAAGGTAGACAAAATGATGAAAACTAGTTGTAGCCCAGAAGGTTAGGAAGTATTTTAGGAGCCAGCAGCGAATGGCTAAAATGCTAAGAAAGAGGAAGAAATTAATTTATGAAAGTAAATTGGCAAGTAATATAAAAACAAACTAAGCGTTCCTGCAGATATTGTAAAGACCGTTTTTTTTTGCTGTCTTTTGACTGTGAAAATTAAATGAGAAAAGAATTACTGTGCACTTTAAAAGCAAGTGTCACTTATTATAAGTTTGTACAGCTTTTGGTTCAAGCAGTGGGAAAATCCTGATTACAGATGAGCTGGGTCAAAGGACATATATGAAAAGAAATTTCTCTCCCAACAAGTAGCTGATTTATCTGTGAACGTGCGACCAGTTACCAATGACAAAGGCCTCCTGCTTGCCAACAAATATGATAAGCACCCAGGTACCTGAACAACTTGGAGGTTTGAATGCTGAGGTCAGAAGCCTTTGGACCTCTGAAGCAAAGGAGCTATTTTCTTCTGCAGTAAAAAGCATTTCAAGCCTAAAGATAACCAGCTTATTTCTCATCAGCTGCTGTAAGCTGTAACTTTTAATTAGTACGTCTTTATAAATATGAACCAGTCTTTCTATGCCTCTTGCAAACAAGTGAAAGGACTGGAGAAGGAAAATTAGGAAGCAGTGTTCTAATCAGCAATTGGATAATCTCAGAAAACTCTGTGGAAAGAATCATTCCCAGACTTTTCTGCCCACCCATAATTCACATTTTTTTGTCTGTCTGAATATGTGTGTGTGTGTCAAGGGGGAGTTTTTTAAGTGGATTAGAGTTTTAATGAATATAATTGGATGTTGACAGTAATAAATGTTACTTTTATTAAGTACAGAAACCTCATCTATACTGTCAACTTGGATCTAAAATGACAGGTAAATTGGGTAATTCTTTTGAAACCCATAAATTTTATGACGACTCCAGGAACAGTGGGATTTGATTTCCAGCATGTTTCCACTCCTGTCAGGCAAAATAGTTTTTGTAAAGAAAAAGAGTGTAAATGTAAGTGAGTGAGCTTTTTGAAAGCACTGGAGAATTAATAATTGGGAACAACGAATCAGCAGATAATTTAAACCAATATTTTGTACCAATCTTCAAGGTAGAGGACACCATAACCATCTCAAAGATATCAAATAAACAGGATACTAATGGGAGGAAATATTTTGTAACAGTTTCTGTCACAATGGACAAAATATTTGACAAACTAATGGGACTAAAAACAGGCAAGTCACTAGGACCTGATGGCCTGCACCTAATAGTTTTAAAGAAAATAGCTGCAGAGATAACAGAGACATTGGTCAAAATATTCCAGAAATCTCTGGATTCTGGGACTATTCCAGCAAATTAGCGGTTTTACAATGTGCTGCCTCGGTTCAAGAAGGGATGGAGATAGAAGATGGCCTTACAAAAGTCATTGGAAAAATGCTAAAGTGCATTATTAAAGAAAACACTTAGAAAAAAGAACAGAGTCAATATGGTTTTATGAAAGAGACATCATGTTTGATAAACTTGCTAAAACTTTCCAAGAATATAATAAACCGAGTTGATAAAGGGGAACTCGTGTAGTGTACTTGGCTTTCCAGAAGGCATCCCATAAGTTGCCACACAAAAAAAATTATATATGATAAGAAATCATGGTATTGGAGTAATATATTAGGAGAAAGTGAGGACTGCAGATGCTGGAGATCAGAGTCAAGAGTGTGGTGCTAGGAAAGCACAGCCGGTCAGGCAGCATCCAAGGAGCAGGAGAATCAACATTTCGGGCATACGCTCTTAGAATGGATTGAGGATTGGTTAATACAAAAATGAATCAGGAAGAATGGTCTTTTTCATGTTTGAGGGATGTAACTAGTGGGGTGCTAATTAGTAAATAGACTCCACCTACAGGTAAACAGTTATAAACTGTTGGCACATAAACTTCTCCACACACACACGGTTAAATGGATTACGGACAGAGGGGAAAACTGGAAAGGCAGCTGACTAGCCTTTATTCCCAGGTGCTATTGTTGAAATGATCTTTATCACTCCTCTGCTGGTCAGCATGTTAACTAAGTTATTGTTTGCCAGTTACTAGCCACCTTGGCCAGAGACACAAGGTGGCTAGTTTCCTTATAAAAAAGCCTTTAATGGATAAGACAAAGGTTACAGCATGTAGGAACTGTTCCAGAAAAGATTAGCTGATTTTATTCAATGAGTTTTGACTGCTGAGAATGGGGATACTGCTCCTGATCTGAGAAGAACTTAATAATTCTCTTTTTCTCTGTGGGCGGCACAGTGGTTCAGCGGCTAGCACTGCTGCCTCACAGCACCAAAGACCCGGGTTCAATTCCTGCCTCAGGCAACTGTCTGTGTAGAGTTTGCACCTTCTCTGTGTGGGTTTCCTCCAGGTGCTCTGGTTTCCTCCCGCAGTCCAAAAAATGTGCACGTTATGTGAATTGACCATGCTAAATTGCTCGTAGTGTTAGGTGAAGGGGTAAGTGTAGGGGAATGGGTCTGGGTGGGTTGCTCTTCGGAGGGCCGGTGTGGACTTGTTGGGCCGAAGGGCCTGTTTCCACACTGTTAATCTAATCTCTCATTTGTTCTCAGGTCCGAGCTGTTTAGTTACCTGAGACTCAATCTTTCAGTTGTTGGCAGAACTAAAGGCCTCTCTCATGACTAACTGGTCACTAGTTCATAGAAAATTCAAATTCTTGTTCCTATCAAAAGCTGCATCTGAACACCATCTCCAATCCCAATCACCTGCAACTCAAAATACAATTGCTGCTTGTTCAAACAATGCCTGGTATTGCAGTTAGATCAGTTTTTTTTTCAAAACTGCAGCTACTCTTTCAAGCGCCTGCTTTCTTTTGTAACCTTCTAATTCTAGTTTTTAAATCAAAATTCACAGTCCTTACAAAGTGAATCAGTCACCCCCTGCTTCTTGCAAAGCAGTGGCAACTTTAATAGAATGAAAGCAGAAAAGAATCCTTCTGAGCAGGAAGCAATTCAACAGATCCTCTGCACAAAGATCAGTGAACAACTTTTCCAGTTTTTTCACCTCTGTCCATGTGATTTTTCTTTCCCTGTTTCTTTTTTTTTTCTTTTTTTTTTGTAGGTGTGAGACACAGTGAGAGACACACAGTGCATGAATCTTTATTCAATTTCCACCACCAGGAAGATGGGAAAACACCCGGGTGGCCAGTGACAAGCAGTGCCCTTCACATTTTCCCTGTTTCTATGTGTAAAGGTGAGTTTATAAGAGGATTAGAGTTTTAATTGGTAGTGTTATATGCTGATGGTTGGTAACTGTTTACTTGGAGCTACAGTCTTGTAATAAATAGCAATTCTTGTCAAGTACAGAAATGTGATTCGTGCTCTCCATCAAGCTGGGCCTAAAAAAATCAGGTAAATTGGGAAAGTTTTGCTTACTTTTAAAAGTTCTTTAATTTTGTGATGTTTCTGAAAATAATGGGGCTCAAGTTTCAATGCTTTATCCCAGTGAGTTGTGACAACTGAAAGCATTTAAGGAGAAAGTAGATAGATTGTTGAAATATTGGGTAGTTAAGGGTTATGAGGAGCTGCCACTAAAGAGAAGTTGAGATCTATGACAGATCAGCCATGATCTTGTAGAATGGCAGGGGAGGTGGGTTGGGGTTGGGAAATGGCCTACTCCTGCTTCTATTTCTTATGAACTTGTTTAACAGCCAGTGAACACGACTAAGTATAGTCACTACCGCTATATTAGGAAATGCAGCATGCAGTTTGAACATAAATATCCCACAAACAGTAAAATTCTATTTTAGAGGGGTCAGTTGAGGGATAACTGTTGCAATCTGTATAGTACAATGGGATCTTTTATGTCATGTGCAAGAGCAGATGGAGTTTTGCTTTGACATTTCATCTGAAAATTTGCTCAAATGCAGGATTCAGTTTGTATTGCACTGTGATCAAGTTTCTGTAAACAAGCTTGAACCCACAGAACTCCAACTGAAAGGTTGAAGGAAGTCGCAATGAAGTTGACTTCAATTGTGGATTTTGAAAGCCTGAATACAGAAATATATTTAAAAATCACAAAATTGTGATTGGCACAACCAGTCCATACAACCTTTAACCCCAAATTAGCAAATAGTTTGAATTATATCCCCTTCTAAGTTCCTTCAAAAAGCAACAATAAGACAACCTTGAAATGTCATCCTCTATCCAAGTATGGGAGAAAATTATTGAAATGTAAAGGAAGATGAAGTTGGCACATCCTCCCTTAATGTCTATTTAGTGATTGTGCATGCCTTACCAAATATCCAAAAACTGGCCTGATTCGTTACTTTGCTAATTACATCTGTTGTAAATGTTCTCTCCACCATATAGCTTCAGCAGTTGGTTCCTCAGATAACAGGGTTAGTCACTGAAGACCTGGCTTCCAAATCCTGGAGAACCTTACCAGTGACCCGCTGGAGACATATAACAGGAGCCATATAAAGGTCAGGACAACAACAGAGCCAAGAAAATGGATAGCCGAAGATGAAATGCAGGCGCCTGAATAGATCTGGCAGGTGCCCTCAAGGTTTCCAGGGTTAATGTAGTCTGCTATGCCCTCCAAGCTACCCAGCTGCTGAGATTTGAGCTGCAGGAGGAGAAAGGTAAAGAATAGCCAGTATGATCATCAAAGGGAGATGGTGTGGTGTCTGCAGCTGCAAACCTGGTTTCCTGAGAAGCCTGTCATGAAATCATTATTGCATGCTACATTTACGACATGTGTGTTTGATGGTCCTGAGCAGCACAACTGCTTGCTGTCCCCAGTCCAAGTCAATCCTGTCTGTGCTATCTTTGTGCCAGAGAATCAGTGCAACTTTTTTTTTTAAATGCTTTTAAATCACTAATTAGTGTCCAAATTGGTGTTCACAAGTATTCTAGTGAAAATTTTGTATCAATTGTATTCACGTTACACAGAAATTTGAGAAAATGTTGCAAATGGATTATCTTAAAAAATGGAAAAGTACTCCTCAAAGATTATTGGTGACACAATGTCAGTGATTATATGATTAAACAGAATGCAGTAATCTGTAACTAGTTGAGTTACTGTCAATTTTCTTAGACTTTACCTTGGAGCCTTTTACAGAGGATTAGTCTGCAAAATTGGTGTTGCAGCTACAACCGGCCATGTGCAGAATGGCAGCTCCTCATGCTGCTTGAGGCAGTGGCGACAGCAGTAACATCCTCCTGGCGTTCAATGCTGGCAATGGGGGCAAAGCTCAGACTGTTCAAGATGACGTTGCTAGCATCTCTTGTGAGGGGCTGCAGCTGGACTTGGCCTCGTGGTGAGACTGCAGTCTAGTCTGGCAACAGAGCTAGGGACTCTTGGTTGTAGAAGGCTTAGAGCAAGGACTCCTGTTATTGGCAAGACAGCGACAGCAGTCTGGTATGCCCAGAACGAGGACTTGAGGTGACAGTGAGCTTTGCTAATCACATCAGTCGTCTGGTTGCACAGCAAGAGTGGGTTCAGCACAGGACCCGACATTGGAGGTATTGAGGTGGGCCCAGGGGTGAAGAGATGGCACCTAAAGAGTGGCAACTCCTACATTTGAGTCAAACACAGGTACTGGAAGGAAGTAGAGGGATGGTGGCAGCGCAGGTGTCATTGGTGAGCAGCTCAGGATTCTATTTCAGTTATATCTTTTATCCTTTTTATTCTTAAACTATTCAAAATGGTGCCAGATTATTGAAGCTTTTCACTGAATTTTACTGCATTATTCACTGTAAATGCAAGTGACAATAAATAACTCATTCAATTACTTAGACTAATGTTTTCTTAGTCATTTTTGGGACATGAGCATCACTGGCTGGCCAGTATTCATTGCCATCCCTAGTTGCCCTTGAGAAGGCAGTGGTCAGCTGCATTCCATGTGCTATAGGTTGACCACCAATGCTCTTACAAAGGGAATTCCAGGATTTTGACCAAGGAACAGGATGGTGAGTAGCTTTGAGGGGCTCTTGGAGGAGGTGCTGTACACGTGTGTTTGTTGCCCTTGCCCTTGTAGTTGGAAATGGCCTTGGGTTTGGAAGGTGCTGTCTAAGGATCTTTTGTACTATCTTGTAGATGGTACGCACTGCTGCTACTGAATGTCGGTAGTGGAGTGAATGGATGATGCTGATTTAAGCAGGCTGGTTTGGGTCTGGATAGTGTCAAACATCTTGAGTGTTGTGGAGCTTCATTCATTCAGGCAAAGTGGGGAATATTTCATCACACCCCTGACTTGTGCACACGTATGTTGGGCAGGCTTCAGAAAGCCAGGAAGTGAGTTCATAGCCAATCTATTTCAAGCCTCTGACCTGCTCTTATAATCACTATATATATGTGGTAAGCCCAGTTGACCTTCTTGTCAATGGTAACCCCAGAATATTGTTTGTGAAGGGGGGGGGCGGTTTCAATGATGGTAACATCATTAAATCTCAAGAAGCAATGATTAGATTAGATTACTCACTGTGTGGAAACAGGCCCTTTGGCCCAACAAGTCCACACCGAGCCGCCGAAGCGCAAACCACCCAGACCCATTCCCCTACATTTACCCCTTCACCTAACACTATGGGCAATTTCGCATGGCCAATCCACCTAACCTGCACATTATTGGATTGTGGGAGGAAACTGGACCACCCGAAGGAAACGCACGCAATCACAGGGAGAATGTGCAAACTCCACACAGAGTCGCCTGAGGTGGGAATTGAACCCGGGTCACTGGCGCTGTGAGGCAGCAGTGCTAACCACTGTGCCGCACAGATTCTCTGAGTGGAGATGGTCATAGCCTGGCATTTGTGTGGCATGAATGTTAATTTGTGTGGCATGGATGTTACTAGCCATTTGTCAGCCCAAGCCTGGATATTGTCCAAATCTTGTTATATTTGAATATGGACTGCTGTAGAGTCACAAATGGTGCTGAACGTTGTGCAATCATTGGTGAACAACCCCAGTTTTGATTTTATGATGGACGGAACGTTATTGAGACAGCTGAAAATGGTGCGGCCTAGGATGTTATGATAAGGAACTCCTGCAGATGACTTGAGACGACTGACACTCCTCCTCCACTGCCAAATCAATGCCGACTGCCAGCTGGAGGAAGAATGTGTCATCTTCCGCCTCAGGATCCTACAACCATATGGCATCAACACTGACTTCACCAGATCGAACTTTCCAACTTGGCACTGCTCTCTTGACCTGTCCTCCTTGTCCATCTTCCTTCCCACTGGTCTGCTCCACCCTCCCCACTGACCTATCACTATTACTATCACCTATATCCACTGTCCCTCCAGTTCCATTCCCTATTTATGTCTCAGCCTCTTGCTCCCTCCACATTCCTGATGAAAGGCTAATACCCGAAACATCCACACACCTACTCCTCTGATGCTGCCTGACCTTCTGTACTTTTCCAGCACCTCACTTTTTGACTCCATCTTCCTGTGTACCAGGTATGATTCCAATCAAGGGAGAGGTTTCCCCTGATACCAATTGATTTCAGTTTTGCTAGGGCTCCTTGATGCCAAACTCAGTCAAATGAGGCCTTGACATGAAGAACTGTCATTCTCACTTTGCCCCTGGAATTCAACTCTTTTGTCCATGTTTGAACCAAAGCTGTAATGTGGTCAGGAGCTGCGTGACCCTGGTGGAACCCAAACTGGGCATTGCTGAGCTGGTTACTGCTGAGCAGGTGCTGTTGATGATACCTTCTATCACTTAACCAATGATCGAGTGTGGACTGATGGGGTAGTAATTGCCTGGGTTGGATTTGTCCTGTCTTTTATATACAGGACATACGTGGGCAATTTGCCATGTCAGGTAGATGTTGGAACAGTTTGGCTAGGAGAGCAACAAGTTTTGGATCACGAGTCTTCAGTACTATTGCCAAAGTGGTGTCATGGCCTATAGCCTTCGCAGTATCCAACTGTTTCTTGATATCATGTGGAGTGAATTGGCTGAAGACTGGTATCTATGATGCTGGGCACCACTGGAGGAGGCCAAGATGGATCATCCATTTGGCACTTCTGGCTGAAGATTGCTGCAAATGCTTCAGCCTTATTTCTTGTACTGATGTGCTGGGCTTTTCCATCATGAAGTATGGGGATATTCGTGGAGCTGCCTCCTCCTCCAGTTATTTAATTGTCCACCATCATTCACGAATGGATGTGGCAGAAATGTAGATCTTAGATCTGAACCATTGGTTGTTAGATTGCTTCGCTCGGTTCATCACTTTCTGTTTCTGGTGTTTGGCATGCAAGTAATCCTATATGGTTGCATTACAGGTTGACACCTTATCTTCAAGAATGCCTGGTGCTGCTCCTGGCATGCTCCCCTGCACTCTGTATTGAACCAGGGTTGATCCCTTGGATTGATGGCAATGGTTAATTGGGGGATCTGAGTCGAAAAATGTGGTGCTGGAAACACACAGCCAGTCAGGCAGCATCCAAGCAGCAGGAGATTTAACATTTCGAGCATAAGTCGGGATGTGGACGAGATGCATTGGAGGGCATCTTTAACCACTTGGGAAGGGAAATTGTGGTCTCTAAAGAAGGAGGCCATCTGGTGTGTTCTGTGGTGGAACTGATACTCACTCCTGGGAGCAGGTATGGCGGATGCAGAGGAATTGGGAATACGGGATGGCATTTCTGCAGGAGATAGGGTGGGAAGAAGTATAATCCAGGTAGCTGTGGGAGTTGGTGGGTTTGTAAAAAATGTCGGTGTCAAGTCGGTCGTCATTAATAGAAATGGAGAGGTCCAGAAAGGGGAGGGAAATGTCAGAGATGGTCCAGTAAATTTAAGGTCAGGGTGGAATGTGTTGGTGAAGTTGATGAATTGCTTAAACTCCTCGCTTAAACAGGACATTTCCAGGAATGATGATAGTGTTTCGTTCAATGTCTAGCAGATTTGATTCTTTGAGTATGATCTGTTGCTTGTCCAGTCCCAATTTTGGCACTAGCCCCTAGACATTAGTCAGGAGGATTTCACATGGTCAACAGGACTCTCTCTACCATTGTGTTTTCTAATGCCTGGGTCGATGCTGGGTGGATTGTCCAATTTCATTTCTTTGTTGATAGGCCATTTGAGAGGGCAGTTGAGAGTCAACCACATTGCTGTGGTTCGAGAGTCACATATATGTCAGACCTGGTAAGGATGTCAGATTTTCTTCCCTGGAGGGCATTAGTGATTGGTTCCATGGTCACTTGTTGGAAAAATCCATCTGGCTCACTGATGCCCTTCAGGGAAGAAAATCTGACATAGTTTCATGGTCACCAGTACATTCTTAATTATATATTTTAAAAAAAGTATTGAATTCAAATTCCACTATCTGCCATAGCAGAATTTGAACCCAGGTCTTCGGAACATTAGCTGAGTTTCTGGATTAATAGTCCAGCAATAATACTGCAAGGCCATTGCCTGCCCTGCTCAGAGAATTATCTGAAAGAACAGACACTTCGGCCCAGCACATCCATACCAACCAGATATCCTAAATTAATCTACTCCCATTTGCTATCACTTGGCCCATATCCCTCTAAACCTAATCCCTCTATTCCTATAGTGGTCTTTTAAATGCTGTAATTGTAATAACCTCCACCATTTCCTCTGGCAGCTCATTTCATGCAAGCACCACCCTTTGTGTGAAAAAGTTGCCTGAGGTCCCTTTTATATCTTTCCCTTCTCACCCTAAACCAATGCCCTCTAGTCTTGGACTCTCCCACACCAGAGAAAAGACGTGTTTATTTATTCGAGCCATGTCCCTCATGATTTTATAAACCACTATAAGGCCACCCCTCAGCCTCAAATGCTCAAGGGAAAACAGCCCCAGCCTATTCAGCCTCTTTCCTACAATTTGAACCCTCAAACCTGGCAACATTCTTGTAAATCCTTTCTGAATCTGGGAAAAAAATTGTGGCTGAGGTATTGGAGTTGATTTCCTCGAATTCTAGATGCAGTAATTACTGTTTTATAAGCTGTTACATTGTTGTGGAACTTTGGTGGAAAAAAGATCAAAACAAGGACACTTCAAAAAGGAGGAAGAGAGACAAAGGCTAAGACCATATGCTCAGTGAATCAAATGGGAAATGAGGAGAGACTTCGGGGTGCTCTGGTGCTGAGAGATCTAGGTGCCTTCGTTCATGAGTCACAGAAAACTGGCATGCACGTACAGCAGATAATAAAGAAAGCAAATAGAATGTTGGCTTTTATAGCTAAAGGAATAGAACATAAAGGTAAGGAGGTATTGTTGCAACTATACAAGACTTTGGTGAGACTGCACCTTTAGCATTGTGCACTGTTTTGGTCCCCTTATTTAGGGAACGATATCATGGCATTGGAGGCAGTTCAGAGGAGGATCACGAGATTGTTTCCAGAAATGAGGGGTTCGTCACATGAGGAAAGATTGAACAGTTTAGGTATATACTCTCTGGAATTTAGAAGAATGAGGGGACACCAAATTGAGGTATTCAAGATGTGAATAAAATAGACATGGAGCAGATGCTTCCTGTTGTGGGGCATTCTAGGATGAGAGGTCTTAGGATAAGAGCTCGTAAATTTAAAACAGAGTTGAGAAAAATCTAATTCTTCCAAAGCATTGTTAATCTGTGGAATTTGCTACTCCAAAATGTGTTGGATACTGGGAAAGTGAGTAAATTTAAGGAGGAGTTGGACAGATTTTTAATTGATAATGGGTTGAACACTTACGGGAAGAAAGCAGGAAAATGGGGATGAGGAGCATGTCAGCCATGATTGAATGGCCAAATGGACTAATTCTACTCCTTTATCTGATGAACTTATGAGCCGTCATCTGCAAACTGAACATCTTTGAAACATATATCTACAATTAGTTTCAGAGGTTACCAAAGAAGTGTTTTCAACTAGACAGTATCTAATACTGATACCAGTTAGCATTTGAACTTTGTTAAGATAAATGGCCACCATCAGATTGATAATGAATCCTGTGGAGGTATTACACAGCGTTGCTTGACACCAGTCTGGATGTCAAAAATGACTGTTTCAGATCACCCATTCAAGACAGTTGCAGTTATATGATTTAGAAACTGTGCAGGATTATGATGAAATTTCTTGGACATCATCGAAGAAACAAATGAATGAAGGTTCTTGAAAGAGGGTAGAGGAGATTTGGATGGAGTTGTTTCAGTTAGAAGGTTCGGGGGCAAATGCTGGGGTTGTTTTCCTTACAGCACAGATTTGTTAGAAAAGATTATGGTAGGCTCAGATGAGATAGGTAAAGCACAACTCTCCCATTATCTGATTGTATTACATGTAGAGGCTACAGATTTAAGATTCTGAGTCAAAAGCATATGAGGAATGTAAGGAAGAACCTTTTGATCTAATGAATTTTTAGTAACCTGGAACTGGACGTCCACAAGGTCTGTGAGATTGGAACCAATAATTTAAGTTGAGAAGGAAATTGATGGAGACAAACAAACATACAGAGCTAAAGGAGTCAATTGGAGGAATGAGACTAAGTGGATCATGATGTCGGCATTCAATGGGCATTTCAGATGAAGGGCTTTTGCCCGAAATGTTGATTTTCCTGCTCCTCAGTAGCTGCCTGACCTACTGTACTTTTCCAACACCACTCTAATCCTGAGTTCTGAGGAAGGGTAATTCGACCCAAAACATTAACTCTGGTTTCTCTTTACAGCTGGGCAGCATGGTGGCTCGGTAGTTAGCACTGTTGTCTCTTATCACCAGAGATCCGAGTTCAATTCCACCCTTGGGCAATTGGCTGCGGTGGAGTTTGTACACTCACCATGTGTCTGTGTGGGTTTCTTCCTACCATCCAAAATATGCTGAGTAGGTGGATTGGCCATGGTAAATTGTGCATTGTGTCCAGGGATGCGCGGATGGGATAGGATAGACCAGGGGAGAGGGTTGGTGTGGACTTGATGGGCCGAATGGCTTCCTTCCACACTGGAGGGATTTCTATGCTGCAGACCAGCAATTTCTATTTTTGATTCAATGAGCTAAGTGGTCTGAATGACATAATTCGATCAGTCAATAATTTCGAGATTCCGGCTGTGGCTGGACATTTTCTTCGCTTCGTCTAAGGACCATCCCAAAACGGACCATTCCAAAACGACGTTAATAATACGTGATTTACCATCTCCTCCAGGCGCCATCGGCGCGTGAAAGAGGGTGCAAGGCGCAGGCGCAACAACTACCAGCCAAGTCCCGTTGCTTGCTGTTGGATGTTCCGGACGCGTCATGCGATTGACGGACCGCGAGTACCCAATGGGCAATAAGTGGGGCGGGACCTCCGCTTAACCCATTCATGAGTTTTGAGAAACCGTAAGGAACTCGAGAGACAGTTGGAAGGGGCGGGGACATAAAATTTAAATAACCGCCAGCGGCAGCGCGCGCGCGCACGCTCTCCCTTGTATTCGCGGAGGCCTTGAGGGCTGCGATGCGGCGGTATTTGCGGGTGGTGTTGCTGTGTTTGGCTCTGGCCTTCTTCGTCATCCTCTATGTCTTCAACGAGATCGCCAAGGCCGAGGACGGAGTTCGAGACCCACCCACTCCGGATGGCAGAGGCCCAGCTCGAGGACGGTCACGGGCGGGGGGCCTGCCGCCAAGCAGGTAAAAGTAAAGGAGGCCTCCCTGATCGGGAGGAGCCCTGGCACCGTTCAGATGGCAGTACCATTAAAATGGAGCGTCCCCGGTAGTCGGCCGTAAGAGCGTCCCCTACAGGCTCGGCGGGTAAAGTCACTCCCTCCGCCGAAGGTGCAGCGGGAAATGTGCTCTTGCCCCTAGGGTGCGGGAGCAATTCTCCCCACACACCCCGGAGTGCGGGGGGGGTAACTCTTGCCCTATGCCCCTCCCCCGTCCCGGGCCATGCAATTGCTCTACTGTACTACCAAGAGTAAATGTGCAGTTCACCTCCGAGGAGGCGGGTAAAAGTGCAACTCCCCCGGCGCTCCCCCTTCCCCTTCCAGGTGCAGGGGGTACATGTGCAACCCCTGCTTCCACTCCCCAAAGGATGCTGGAGACAAATGTGCAATTCCACCTTCCCTCCCTTTGAGACAGCAGAGTATAGGTTTGATTAATGTGGTAGTGACTAAGTGTTGAGGCTGATTGAATTTGCATGATTTTCTCTTAAGCTGTCAGTTTAGCTTTATTGTAGAATTCAAATTGTTGAGTTAGTGTTGTGTTCCCAGTCTCGTGCGGAAACTTGAATGTACAATTTTGTCTATGCCTGGAACGCTTACTCTGAGATGCCAGCTTTCAGACAAGATGTTAAAAGCTAGGGAGCTATAGACCGGTGAGCTTGACGTTAGTGATGGGCAAGTTGTTGGAATAAATCCTGAGAGACAGGATTGACATGTAATTGGAAAGGCAAGGACTGATTATGGATAGCTGCTGAAAATGTGTTGCTGGAAAAGCGCAGCAGGTCAGGCAGCATCCAAGGAACAGGAAATTCGACGTTTCGGGCATAAGCACTTCATCAGGAATCTGATTATGGATAGTCAGCATGGCTTTGTGTGTGTGGGAAATCATGTCTCATGAACTTGATTTGAGTTTTTTGAAGAAGTAAGAAAGGGGATTGATGAGGGCCAAACGGTAGATATGATCTATTTGGACTTTAGTAAGGCATTCAACAAGATTCCCCATGAGAGACTGGTTAGCAAGGTTAAATCTCATGGAATATGGGAAGAACTAGGCATTTGGATACAGGACTGGCTCGACAGAGGGTGGTGGTAGAGGAGTTGCTTTTCAGATTGGAGGCCTGAGACCAGTGAATGGTGTGCCACCAGGATCAGTGCTGGGTCCACTTTGTCATTTTATATAAATGTTTTGAATGTGAACATAGGAGGTAGGATTAGTAAGTTTGCAGTTGACACCAAAACTGGAGATGTAGTGGGGGGTGCCTCAGATTACAAGATCTTTATCAGATGGGCCAATGGGCAGAGGAATGGTAGACGGAGTTTAATTTTGACAAATGTGAGGTGCTGTATTTGGGGAAAGCAAATCAGAGCAGAATTTAAACACTTGATGGTAAGGTCCTGAGGAGTGTTGCTGAACAAAGACACCTTGGAGTGTAGGTTCATAGTTCCTTGAAAGTGGAATCACTGGTAGATAGGATTGTGAAGAAGGCGTTTGGTATACTTTCCTTTATTGGTCAGAGCATTGCATATAGGAGTTGGAAGGCCATGTTGTGGCTGTGCAGGACATTGGTTTGTCCTCTTTTGGAATATTGCGTGCAGTTCTCGTCTCCTTCCTATTGAAAGTATATTGTAAAACTTGAAAGGGTTCAGAGAAGATTTACAAGGATGTTGTGAGGGTTGGAGGATTTGAGCAATGGGGGAGACTGAATAGGCTGGAGCATTGAAGGTTGAGGAGTGACTTTATAGAAGTTTATAAAATCATGAAGGGCGTGGATAGGATAAACAGACATAGTCTTTTCTGGCGGGTGGGGGAGTCCAAGACTATAGGGCATAGGTTTAAGGTGAGAGGGCAAAGACATAAAAGGGACCTCGGGCAACTTTTTCACGTAGAGGGTGGTGCTTGCATGGAATGAGCTGCCAGAGGAAGTGGTGAAGGTTGGTACAATTACAGCATTTAAAAGGCATCTATACCAGTATAGGAATTGGAAAGGTTTAAAGGGATATGGGCGAAGTGCTGGCATATGGGACTAGATTAGGTTGGGTTATCTGTTTGGCATGGACAAGTTGGATTGAAGGGTCTGTTTCTGTGCTCTACGTCTCTTATATCTGAAAGTCAAAGGTCAAATGCCCTATCGTGTACGAGAAGGGAGCAGTTAATCATTCACAGAATACCTACAGTGTGGGAGCAGACTATTCGGCCCATTGAATTCACACCAACTCTCCAAAGAACATCTCACCCAGACTCAGCTTTTCCTATCTTTATAACCGTGCATTTCCACCTAGCCTGCACATCCCTGGATATCATGACTAATCCACTTAACCGGAACATTTTTTGACTGTGGGAGAAAATTGGAGCACCTGGAGGAACCACCATACACAGTCGTCCAAGGGTGCGATGGAACCCAGGTCCTGGGTGCTGTGAGACAGCAGTGCTAACCACTTAAGCCACTATGTTGCCCTGACGCTCTGGCCGGTAGTGATCCTTCCAAAACAGATTATCCAGTCACTGAACACATTGCTAGAACCGACCTGTGGGAAAATTGGCTATCACATTTACTGCATTGCAACAATGTCTATCCTTCAAAATTATTCATTGCTTTTGAGGTTGTGAAAGGTTCTTGCAATGCAATTAATGAATTTCATTATCTATAATAAAAAAATTATTGAATTCAGTGTCAGAATGCATAGTAAAAATCCCAGTGTAGAAGAGTAGAATTTACTATTGTTTTGAGAGGCACGAGATGCTTTTCTTAAATTTGTTGCAGGGATGTGGGGGCTGCTTGCTGGACCACCATTTATTGCCCATCCTTAGCATGATTATGGAACATAGAATGAGAGTGTAAGGGATACTGTATGTACAACTGCAGGAACTGTGAGGGATACTCTGATTGATGACCTGATGATATATAATGCTTTTGGTGATGTATTGTTTTGTTAATATAGGAAAAGCTATGTTTTCTAATGCCTTGATCATTGCCATTGAAGAATTACTATAAAACAGATATTTATAACATTCTAAGATAATTTCAGAATGCAAAAATAACCCCCGGCTGGTTTTCTTCTAAACTTTCTCACTAACCTCTTCCAACCTTGTTCCCAATGATGTGCAAGGAACATATGGATTGCTTTGTCACTCTGATTAAATAGACTGGCTAATGCAATACTTTTTTCCCTGCCTCTCCCTGCTCTAATTCCAAGCTTTCATCTTTCTTTAATTTCTTTTCCGATCTCTCCTTGCACCCAGTTGGAATGTGTAGAAAGGCAGTTTTTTCCCCACTGAGACACCAAGAGAAAGTCCTGTGATTCAAGGCAGCACAGAAGTTAGCAAGAGTCTGAGTGATGAGGTACACCAGTATGCAGTGATTTGTGATGTCACACCTAGGTTTTCAAATACTGAAGATCACAGGAGAAAAGAACAACTTAACAGATATGGTATTTATCAATTTGAATTCCTGCAGAAAAACAGAAGTTGAAGTGTACAATGCAGAATCAAGATTTCAACATAGCAAAGTCACTTAATGTGGCACATTTTTAAGATAAAGCATCCTAGTATATTGTACAGAAGTACCAAGTGATACCTGATTATTTTGAGCTTGGGAGGAATAAAACACAATGTTCATTGATCCATTAGTCATTGTAGAAAAGAAGTGAAACTGCTGTGGTAAAGATTGAAACTTAAGGTTTGAAATAAGAACTGTTCGCTATGGTGGATAAAATTCACTACTTAGTTGGCTTGCATTTTCTGACAGATATGAGAGATGTTGGCATCAGTGACTCTGAAGTAGTGAAAAAGTGTTCCCAATCTGGATTGCTCCTTGAACCTCTTGCTCATGAGATTCTAGTGATTCATATTTTAATTGTTTGCAACAATACTGCAGTGTTTGAGGCCTATGGAAGTTTTTTGTGCAAACACGGTAACTTTAGTGTACCATGCAGAAATTATATCCTTGCAAAGTGAGCAGTGTGTAACTCACTGTGGGACACTATCAATAAGTGGAGGAAAAAAAGCACAGCTACTTTTGCTGTTGTAATATCAATGGAAAAGTCAAGAAATGCGTAAGTTTGGCAGCATCTGAAGATATGGATTTCAGGTCTATGACTGGGAAGTGTTTTTGACCGTCCTTTGTGAAATTGAGAGTCTTGTTATCCAAAGTGGATGACATTAACTGTTAAAAATGATTTGGAGATGCTGGTGTCGGACTGGGGTGTACAATGTTAAAAATCACACAACACCAGGTTATTGTCCAACAGGTTTAATTGGAAGCACACTAGCTTTCGGACCACCGCTCTGAAATCACCTGATGAAGGAGTGACGCTCCGAAAGCTAGTGTGCTTCCAATTAAACCTGTTGGACTATAACCTGGTGTTGTGTGATTTTTAATCTTAAAAATGAAGTTTTTGTTGCAGTATTTTGTCCAGCATTAATGGACTGATGGGACACCGGAGGTTATTTGATCCGTTGTGCCTGTCCAGCTGTTTGGTTGATCTGTACAACTAGTTCTCTTTCCTGGAAGGACAAGAGTACTAGGTGAATGGAACACTACCACTTGCAAACTCCTGTCCAACTCTGACCGTCCTTGTCTAGAACTATGTCATTATTACTTCACAATCACAAAGTCAAAATCTTGCATTTTGCTTCCTAATAGTAATGTGTCTCTATTCCCAAGGACGACCGCAATTCATGACTGCAGCTCGCAACTACCTTTACCAGGTCGATTAAGGATTAGCAATACATGCTGGCCAAGCCAGCAACACCTACATCCCATGAAAAAAAACACAGAATGCTGGAGAAACCCAGCAGGTCTGGCAGCATCTGTGGAGAGAGAAACAGTTAATTTTTTGAGTCTTGTTTAATCTTCAGACCTCCTCTGAAGAAAAGTCCTACTGGACTCATAACATTAATCCTACTTATATTGTTGATTCAGATCAGTTTCTGGCCAGTGGTAGCCCCAGCATGTTGATCATGGGAATTCTGATGGGAACTGAAAATGTGTTGCTGGAAAAGCGCAGCAGGTCAGGCAGCATCCAAAAAGCAGGAAAATCGACTTTTCGGGCATGAACCCTTCTTCAGGAATGATTCCTGAAGAAGGACTCATGCCCAAAATGTCGATTCTCCTGCTCTTTGGATGCTGCCTGACCTGCTGCGCTTTTCCAGCAACACATTTTCAGCTCTGATCTCCAGCATCTGCAGTCCTCACTTTCTCCTCCAATTCTGATGGGAATGCCATTTAATGTCACAGGGCCATGGTTAGCTTATCTTTTGTTGGAGGTAGTCTTTGCTTAGCACTTTGCTAAAACAAGTGTTTCTTGCGACTTGTCATCCCAAATCTAAATGCTGTCCTGCTGCCTATGGACATGATCTACTTCGGTACTTGGAATGCTAGAAGTCATGTTGAAACTTGTGCAGTCACCAACAAACATTCTTATTTCTGACTTTATGAAAACCATTAAAGCAGCAGAAGATGATTGGTGTAGGATACTTCCACGACGCACTCTTTCACTGATAAGAGGGGCTGTGATGATTGACCCTCAAAAGCCACAACCATCTTCTTTTGTGCTAGGTGAGATTCCAAACAGCAGAGAGTTTCCCCCAATTCCCATTGACTCCAGTTTTTTCAGGGTTTCTTGAAAGCATATTCCATAAATGCTGTCTTGATTTCATGAACAGTCACTTTCCTCACTTCTGGAGTTCAGCTATTTTGTCCAATATATTGAAGTCAGAAAATCTGGGTGTCCTGGTGGAACCCAAATGGAGTGTCACTGAGCACCTTATTCCTTTGCAAGTGATGCTTGGTTTCACAGTTGTCAACCTCTTCAATCACTTTGGAGAATAGACTGTTGGGATGGTAATTGGCCTGGTTAGATTTGTTCTGCTTTTTATGAACAGGCAATATCTGACCAATTTTCCAAGTTGCTGTGAGGATAGTGTTAGAGAAAATAGTTAGGTTAGGGACATACGGTTTGTTCTGGAGAACCAGTCCTGAGTACAACTGCTGGAATACTGGGGCTCATGAACTTTGTAGTATCCATGCCCTTCAACCATTTTTTGATATCACATGGCATCAATTGAACTGGTTAAAGACCATCTGTAATGTGGGGGGGACCTCAGGGGAAAGTGGATTATCCACTCTGCGTGCCTGGTTGAAGATAGTGGCAAATATTGTAACCTTCCCTTTTACACTGATGTGCCATGCTCCCGCATTGTTGAGGACGAGGATGTTTGCACAGCCTCTGCCTTCTGTTAGTTGTTTGATCACGCACACCATTCATAACTGGAAACTGTAAGCCTGCAGACCTTAGATCTGATCCACTGGCTGTGCCATCACTTAGTCCTGTCTGTTGCATGCTGCTTCTGTTCTCCGTCATTCAAATAGTCCTACGTTGTAGTTTCACCAGGTTGACACGAATTTTAGGTGTGCCTGATGCTGCTCTAGAAATGCTCTCCTGTCGTAATAGAAGAGGTAAGGGATTTCAAAAAGATTTTTCATTCTCAGGATGTGGGTGTTGCTGGCTACGCCATCTTATTGTCCATTCCTAGTTGCCTTTGAAAAGATGGGCTGCCTCTTGCAATGCTACAGTCCATGTGTTGCATGTAGATCCACAATCTCGTAAGGGAAAGAATTGCAAGATTTTGACCTGGTGACACTGGAGGAATGGTGATATATTTCCAAGTCAGGATGGTGAGTGGTTTGGAGAGAGATGTGGAGGTATTCTCGTGTATCTGGTGCCCATATCCTCTGCTACCCTGTGTTAGGTTGTGGGCTTACAGATTGTGTCTGAATATAATTATGCTACTGATGGCCCATAGTGTGTCATTAATGCCCAGTTTTGAGTTGCTAAATGTGATTTAGTTCTGTTTCATTTAGAAAAGTAGTAGTGCTACATAACACAATGGAAGGTATTGCAATGTAAAGACAGGATTTCATCACCCCAAAAACTGATCTACCGAGATTATCATGGATAGATATATCTATGGTATGGATTAGTGAGGACAAGGTAAAATGGATTTTCCCCTCTTTTCAATTCCCTCACTACTTGCCGTGGAGAATTGATTCATTAACTGAGAAGGAAGGGTGGTAGTGCACTTTATGACAGTAAGTTACAAGTTTTCTTGTCTGTGTTTCACCTCATTAACTTTGAGATTTCATTTGTCATGAGTCCTATTTGAGGATTCCCTTGTGGCTCAGTGGTTAGTAGTGTAACCGAAGTGTCAGGGACACCAGGTTTGATTGAAACCTTGGAATGAGTGGAATTTGCATGTTCTGTGTCTGTGGGTTTCCTCTGGGTGCTCTGGTTTCCTCCTACAGTACAAAGATGCACAGGTATAATTCTATTGGGCTATTGCTTGACTGGACAGTGGGACAAAATCTCCTGATTTTGACACAAGGTCTCAGATTTTATTAAGCAGGACTTGAGAACAAGTGTAAAGGAATGGAACTGATAGGACAAAATGTGACTATCTTAAAGCATGCTTTTATGGTGAACTTGCATTGCAATATGTATTACATAAGATCTAATTCCATGCTTTTCATAAGATGTTGAAAATAATCAAGAGCTTCACAAATGCTTATATTTAGTTAATTATTTTACATGCTTAGCAAATCTCTAATGATTCTATTTTGGAATCTTTGCTAGGAAAATTAATTCTCGGTAAAACTCAATAAATAAGTTTTACACTCTTGAGCCAAAACAAAGAGAGAATTTTGATGATCCCTGTGAGAAACTGCTAATATTTTTTAGGGATCAATGCATGCAAGCTTAATCAATTCCAGTGTCATTCAACAATGTGAGATAAGACAAATAAGTACAATGTTGTCTTGAAGCTACCAATTTCCTATTCTCAACAACTTTAATTTTGCACAGCTATCTGTTCCAAAAAAAAAGAAAGTGGATTATTCATAGGCTAGCTGTAGGTGCAATTTCTGTATTTTCTGAAGTTTTCCATGTTGACTGAAGATTGCATACTGAGGTATGAATGAAGTATGATTCTGAAGTATGCTTCTGTCATACAAATTAATGCTGGAAGAAGAGGATAGTGGAGGAGAACAGGGAGAATACTCTCAGCATGAGACCGTCTCTATCGAGAGACTTCAGAAGCAGTTCTGTAATCTCCATGTGAGCTTTCCTAGATGGGATGTCTTTGCTTTACAGAAAAGATTGTGAACTGACTTCCAGACTACTCAGACCCCTTGGCATCATGTTAGCCCACAAACTTACCAATGCACTTAAACAGCGACTAATGAACCTAAAGGATCTATTCGATACCACCAGCAAAACTAACATCATTTACGAAATACCATGCAAGAACTGTAAAAAAAAAAGCACTGCATTGGATAAACTAGCAGAAAACGTGCCACCAGTATACATGAACACCAACTGGCTACCAAGACACAACCCACCATCACTGGTTTCTACGCGTACAGATAGAGGACATCACTTTGACTGGGCCAACACACATCCAAGGACAGGTGAAACAAAAACACACACATGAATTCTTAGAGGCATGGCTTTCTAACCAGAACTCCCTTCAATAAACATATTGATTTAAACCCTATCTGTCTTCCCTTGAAAAAATAAACTGAAAATGACATCACCCACCTTTAAGAAACCAAGACATGTAAATAGAGACAGGACATACCACCAGTGCTTCACTAGACACACTCACTGATTATGTTACCAAGTATGGTGACAAAACATCTGAAAACCAAGCTTCAAGCTAAGTTATATACTTCAACCTGAGCTACAAATCTTCTCAAAGTTACTCATTGTGAAATATGCTAACTATTGCACTTGCAAATGCAAGCTCAAAGCAAGATAGGACAGCATTTCCTATGATTATTACAGTAACTGTGGCTTGGATTGTTTAACGGAGCAAGAGGCAGATGAAAGATGAAGCAAATTTTAAAAACAAATGTTTTTTTTTAGTAGTACAGAACCTGAGTATTGCTGGAGCCAAGGTAAGTCAAAGCAAGAGCAAGGCATGTACTTTGGGAACTGGGTCAACCGTTTTTTAAACAAAATCCCCTCACCATGAGGTCACATTCGGAAGGTGTTTGATATGTTTGGAGGGGCTGGGGCATGTCAAACTTGGGAAGAGGGTATTGTCAAGGTGAGGCAGAATCTGGACAGAAGAGAGCACCGCTCCTTCTCCATTACAGGTAAAATCCTGGTGATCGAGTATGAAGTACTCTATGTAGCTGTATGTGGTGCAGATCTGGCCTATTCCCCAAGCCTGCACCACCAGAGCCCCTTGAGCTATCTTCCACTTCGTTGGATGGTTCCTTGAGCAGACTGTCAGTCATTTGGCAGAATGCCTCATCACCAGAAATTTCCAACAAAAATAAGATGTAATTTGGCTGTTTGTGAGAACCTGTGAGCGCTTCATATATGCTAGGGCGCTCTCTGTCACTGCATACTGCCCTTGAAGCAATTGTCTGGAGGGTGCTTAGAGACTAACACACGTCTCCTTCTGGAATATGCTTATGCAAAGGAGGTCTGGAGAGAGGTGCACTGTTTTTGAGGTTCACCTTGAGCTGTGATGCAGGAATCTGTGCTCTACACTCTGTTCCCCAGGATATGTACTATGACAAACATCAATTGCGCCTGGAGGACCATCACTTTGAAAAACGCTGTTTTGTCTGCCTGAAACTTGTTGCTCTTTCAGCACATAGAATTGACCTCAACCAAGATTTTCAATCTGGCACATTCCAAGAGCAGCACTATGCGCCGAGCGATGTACAAAATTTTGGGGCAGCTGCCAAGGCGCAGTGGGGAAAAATCAATGTAAGGTTTTTCTGCCAAAGTACAAGATGAGTCCATTTAGTTATCAGATCCTCCCTTTGCCCCAAAATGTATGGAAATTGTGTCCTGCACGAATAGGAAATGCCTCTGGTTTTTGCAACTGCAGGAAATTCCAGTGTTTGGTTTCTTTTTCTTTGTATGCAAAGACTGTGCAGAACTGCTTTGGCATCTATATGTACATCAGAATTTTTAGGAATAAAATATAATTTAGCAATACAAAAATAAATGTATGTTTTGTTGAAGCTTTTCACTTTGTCTTCATCAGGCCGTTTGCAAGAATACCAATGTAAAAGGAATATCATTTCATGCTGAGAGGAGAATGCTGACTGGATGGCCAGTGGACTCTGATTGAAGTGTTACCATGGGATTGAGCTGAGCAGGTTTTGCAGATGTGTTGCACTTGTGATGACTGTGCCTATGGAACTTGAGTTGATTGGGCTCTGCTGGTTGGGGTTCGCGCTAGTTCCTAGAAGGAGAGGAATTGATTTTAACAGTGATCATGAAAAACTGAGTAGACTACTTAACCGCTAAGAACTGTCTTAGTTGTATCTGTCATTTGAACACCATTCACCTGTTCATTCATGTTTGACTCTGGAATGTAGGACAGATGGTATTTAATGCTTGCTTTATTGACTGTTGAACAACAATAATTCCTCTGTTTGGAGCCATGGAATCTTGTGGCATTGTTCTTTCGTAAATAACAGGAGTTTAATATCTTTTCTATTTTAAAAATGTGCAATTCTGGTCTCCCTCCTATAAGAAAGAATGTTGTGGAACTTGAAAGGGTTCACAAAAGATTTACAGGGATGTTGCCGGGGTTGGAGGGTTTGAGCTATAGGCTGGGGCTGTTTTCCTTGGAGCATCAGAGGCTGAGGGGTGGCCTTATAGAGGTTTATAAAATCATAAGGGGCAAGGATAGGGTAAATAGACAAGGTCTTTTCCCTGGGTTGGGGAGTCTAGAACCAGAGGGCATAGGTTTAGGATGAGGAGGGAAAGATTTAAAAGGGAGCTAAGGGACACATATTTCGTGCAAAGGGTGGTAAGTTTATGGAATGAGCTGCCAGAGGAAGTGGTAGAGTCTAATTAAATGAATTACACCAATTAAAAGGCATCTAGATGGGTATACGAATAGGAAGGGTTTAGAGGGATGTGGGCCAAATGCTTTCAAATGGCACTAGATTAAGTCAGGATATCTAGTCAGCATGGGTGAGTTTGACCGAAGGGTCTGTATCTGTGCTGTACATCTCTGACAGTATAAATGAGCTCATAAGATGAGGTCATAACCCCGTTCAGGATCTAATCATTATAGAGTTACAATTGTGGAGGAACAATTTTCAGGTTTAAAAAGAATGTTACATTGGTACTGGAAAGAAAAAGTTAGTTGTCCCAATGTTGATAGAGATAATAAAACCTGACTGAAATGGTAAATTATTTTAATTTTTGTTACTCCTTGCTCCACTGATTAAGCCTGTTAAATAATACTAAGAGTAAGTTGGAAAGTTGGCCATGGTATTTGTTGCTCCTTTGAGAGTTTTTGATTAGATTAGATTAGACTTACAGTGTGGAAACAGGCCCTTCGGCCCAACAAGTCCACACCGACCCGCCGAAGCGAAACCCACCCATACCCCTACATTACCCCTTACCTAACACTATGGGCAATTTAGCATGGCCAATTCACCTGACCCGCACATCTTTGGACAGTGGGAGGAAACCGGAGCACCCGGAGGAAACCCACGCAGACACGGGGAGAACGTGCAAACTCCACACAGTCAGTCGCCTGAGTCGGGAATTGAACCCGGGTCTTCAGGCGCTGTGAGGCAGCAGTGCTAACCACTGTGCCACCGTGCTGGGGAAATTTTGCCCCAAAGACAGAATCTGCTTGATTATTGTGACAGCTGAGTACCTGTGGACTGTGCATCTCTCCTTTTAGTGTAATTATTATTGGAAGAGGTATAATATCCCAAGAAGGAATTGACAACGAACAACTTATAATTAATGATTTAAAATAATAATAATTGGAACAATTTTCTCTGGGATAGGATTGGACCTCTCTTAACTGTTTTCAGTATCTGATTTAGAAATTGAGTTATGCAAAGGTTCAGCACAGATGTGCATCCACTTCACAAGAGAAGTACAAATATGTGTAGATTGACTTTCAAGTGAACAAATTAATCAATTAGAATTCTTAGTGATTTTAGAGAAAAAGGATCTCTCTTTAGCACCCATTCGCAGCATTGCTTTTCTTTTGGTTCTAACCATTTATGAATTTAATTTACCTCAAGTTCGATTCCAGCCTTGGGTGACTGTGTGGAGTTTACACATTCTCCTTGTGTCTACGTGGGTTCCCTCCGGATGCTCCAGTTTCCTCCCACTGTCCAAAGATGTGCACATTAGGGGAATTGGCCATGCTAAATTGCCCGTAGTGTTCAGTGCATTAATCAGGGGTAAATATAGGGGAATGTTTTTGGGTGTGTTGCTCTTCGGAGGGTCGGTGTGGACTGGTTGGGCTGAAGGGCTTGTTTCCACACTGGAGGGAATCTAATCTAATTTATTTGATGTTTCAGGTCAAGGAATTGGGTTGGCAAAGTTTGAGTTTACTAGGAACATAGTTATGCCATAATCAGCCAAAATTAACTGTCTGCTTAGTAAGGATCCTCTTACCCATCGGGATATTGGAATCCAGTAATGTTTAGAGTCAGTCCCACTCTCTATTAACTTCTCAACCTACTCTATCATAGTATAAGGGAGAAAGTGTAGTGGTGATGTCACTGAGTTAGTAAGCCAGAACCCCAGTCTACTATTCTGGGACCAGCTAAATCGATAGTGACCATTGGCAATTGTCGTAAAAGCACATCTGTATTTGAGAGAAAGTAATCTGCCAGCGTGTCCTGGTTTGGCCTAGATGTGACTCCGGACTGATAGCTTTCCGTTGGGCAATAAGAATTAGAGTGGGCACTAAATGCTGGCCTAGCCAGTGATACCTCCATCCCATGAGTGAATAAAAAACAAAACTCCCCATACTTCACATTTCCTTCTAAGTGTGATTTTCCAAAAACATTTAACTACTTACATTCTCATCATAACTGCCCTGAAATCTTAAATTAAGAGGTTGTCTCTGTCACTTTACTGCTCTTCCTGAACTTGTTCTTGGTACTGCTAGCCTAGAAAGATCGTTTCTGTTGATGTCTTTGAGCAATTTCAGGAAATGTATTTCAAGCTGCCAATTTTGATAATATTCCTACTGATTATGCCTTTTGCATTCAAGTCATGTAAGAGTTCTCTCTCTTGTTTCTTCTAAAATCCCAATTGTTGTTTTAATGAATTGTAATCATGGTCCTTCCATTGTTTGGTAATTCTACATCCAGCTTGTCGGAAACTTGTCTATACTTTCTGCCCTAATAGGGTTTTAGCTTAATGTCTCTGGGAAAAATCCCTTTGCTTACTGGTTTTTCTTTTTTTCCAATTTTACATGAGCATGATTTTCCACCGTTCAATTAGGTCTGAACCACTTCTTTACAAAATAAAGTTCATTCCACATGTGAACTACTGTGTATATTTTTTTTAAAAATGTCCCCGTGTCTTTTTTTTTAAACATTTCTGATCGCACCTTTAAAAAGTTCCCCCATGTCTTGAAATTCCCCCATCTTGACGGGCGGGGGGGTGGGAAGGGGAAAACAACTAACATTAACTCTATCTATACCCCTCATTATTCTATCAACTTCAATAAGGTCGCCTCTCCACCTGCCACCCATCAGTGAAAACTTGATTATTTACGGTACAAGTATGGCGTTCTGCAATAAAATATTCTATGGCTGCTGAGGTCACATGCCGGTATACTAATGTTCTTGCTCAGCATTTTTGGTGTCGAGGTGACCTTCATGGATACTTGGAAGACGCTGTCTTTCTTAGATCTCAGGATCACAAATCTTTTACAAAACATACAGGTCATCCACTATTCAGTGTTTCTGCTGCTCATAATATTTTCTTAACATTTTAGTGACTGGAAGGTGTTCAAGTTAGCTGGCTTGACAGTATGTTCTGACTTGCTTGCAGTCACTATCGTTCAATTGTTCTATCAGATATCTAACTAACCTCTGTGAGGTTGGTAAAATATTAACTAACGTTGGTGAATAAGCTTCCACCTCTAAACCAAGTGTGACATTTTGCAGTGTGGTTTCATCTTCCTACAGGAGATCCAACTAATCACCTTTTTCTGCTGAAGAAAGGTGTTTACTCGTTGCATAATGTGGTGTTTCAATAATTCTTATGTTTACAACAAGAAGAGTGTGGTGATGTAAATGCCCTTCCAGATGTTCCCTCCTTGTTCTTATAATGTAATATTGGGCAACACAATAGATAGCACTGCTGCCTGTCAGTGCCAGGGATTCAGTTTCTGCCAGATGTTCTAGTTTCCTCCCAAAATCCAAAGATGTGCAAGTTAGTTGGATTGACCATGCTAAACTGCTCTATAGTATAAAGGAAAATGCAGGGGAAGTGGATTAGTCATGTTAAAGGCAGGATTATGGGGATACATGGTGTGAGAATGGGTCTGAGTGGGATGCTCTTCGGAGGGTTGGTGCATTGTGGGACTGCTGTGATTCTAAGATTGGTTTGCTGAATTTAAATTCTTGTGATGCCATTTTAAATGATCCACTAAAACAAACTTGCTGTCATATCTAGCTTAAATATTGTTTTGAAGCCTTTTGCCTCTTATGTCACAGACTAGGACTTCTTGTCAGGGTCCATAAATTTTTCCCAAGAAGTCTGCTAATTAGCTTTTTTTAAACAATCTCAAATCTTAGAATTAATGTGTTATCAGATTTTTTTTGTCATCTTATTTTAGAGGAGTTCCAGACTTGTGATATTTATTAAAATTGCCTGTTTTATTTTTCCACAGAGTGACAAAATTTTGCTTTCCCAGATGGACATTCTTCCTTATGATATACTTAGAATTATTAACCAATTGATTAAATCTTTCAAAGAAGTGTATTCAAATTTGACACATTATCTCCATTTCTTTCTCCATAGGCACTGCTAAACTTGCAGCACTTTGTTTTCATTTTTTGGAGCTCCCAACAGTCGTGGTATTTTGCTTTTGTCATTGTATAGAAGTGCTGGAAGATTCAGCAGTTTCTCACTTCTCTGGTCCATGCCTTTTTCAATTAGGAAGTTTTTCTTGGGATTGAAGTAAATGTCAAATACTTTTACCACCACCTCAAAAGTTTTTACTGATTCATCAACAGTTTTCGCTGCTAGTTTGTCAGCCACTATTGCATTAACAAAAATTGTACTAACCTGGTGCATTTGCCTGCTAATCCTAAGACGTTGGAGCTCACATTTGTCTTTGCTGTGAACCCCTTGTTTGAGAGTTATTGGGAAGTGATAGTGGTTACTTTATGGACATGGATACCGTGTATACGCTATATTGTTCTGCTTCCGAAGATCTATCCTTTTGCTTCGAAGTTTACCTGGTTAGGAAACCTTTATTCCTGAAATCTTTGCTGTTCTTGGCCACATTTGTCTTTAAAATAGATAACATTTTCTTTCGTGCATACTTGCAAATCACCACTTATGTTTTTTTTCCTAATCCCAGACACCGGTTGTTTCTAATGGCTACCTGCTGATGTGCCAGGGATGGGATTGGCCATTGAGTGGTGATTTTAAACAGATCTGGTCTGCCCTTACTCCAAGGCTCAAGATATTTCTGTCCCTCTAATGTTGACCTAAACTGGTTACTTGCCCCTGTTTGTTTTGCTATACCAGTAATTTTGTTTTAGCATGATATATACCTTTTTTTAAATTAACACGATTTATTAACATAATTTGATGGCAATAGTGAATAAATCAGACCTCAGTGAAACCTTGTTTGACAAACCATATGTCTTATTTTTGCACAAAGAAAGATTAGACCCCTTTCCCCAACATTCTTTACAGACACTCAAGTGAAGCATCAGTTTCTTCTTCACTAAAAATTTTACTCGACTGGCAAGGATTAGAGTACTTTCGTTGTGTACATTCATCACATATCTCCCAGAGACAGACTGATACAGACTAATTTAATGATTTTTATCACTGATTTTGTTTTTTAAAAGGTCACCTTAATAGAATGAAATCCAAACACCTAATTTTCCTCTGCTTTAGAATGAAAGTTCCCAAATAATAGCATGAATTTTGATGAAGGCTTGTAATACTTTACTTGAGTCTGATACGTAGTGCTGTTTTTTCATAAGTCCCTATCACATTGTCATATTAACATCGTTGATTGATTTTAAGTGAACCCCTTAGTACATGCAAGCGTGTGACTTGTAGCCAACTCGATCCAAAAATTTAGGATGCACCAACATTGTGCAAGACAAATCACTTGACCCTAATGAAATTCAGAGGGACTTTTATCTTATACATGATATTTAAATACTTCTCATGTAGGCAATTGTCCGTTGAAGATTTTTTTAGAAAAAAAATCCCATCCTTCGAGGCATTGTTTTAAATGTCCTTCCCAAAGTAATCCTCTCCAATTGGTTAGTAGTAACTTAACATCATTAAACCCACATTCCGTGAATAGAATTGTGAAGTCAAGTCTTAACAAATAGAAACAGTAAAAATTGCCTCCAGTGTGAATGCCTTGCTGAAAATTCTTTTCAAATGGGTAATTTGGAGACAGCAAAACGAATACCTCAACTGTCACTCAAAAAGTAGTCAATGAAGGCAAAAGATCTAATAATTCCTTGCACTCCAGCACCTCAGTTATAAAATGCTTAACTCACCTTGTGGTATCTAGGCAGACTGTAACATGAATAAGGTTGTTACAATACACCTTGACTGTTCTGTGTGATATCAGAAATGTTACAAGGCATCAGTAAAGTGAAACAGTGTGACATTTATATTTGTGATGGGTTCTCCCAACTGTACCCTGTACAGAAAAAAAGTTAAAGAAAAATTGCTCGCCATTAAGCACTTGCAGTATGAGGAGTTCTGTACATGTGATAAATTAGCAAATTCTTGTACGAGCAGAGTGCTTCCACAGTTAAAACTAATTGAACAGATCATTTTAAGTTGTTATAAATTTCATTATGGTTTTACATTTTCCCTTTGAAAATAGATGCATACCATGAGCTAGAAACTTGTATTGAAATGTATAGATTTACTTATTAGCATGATTTTGTATCCTCCAGATCATACCATATGGTTTATAAGAAATGTCATTCTTATGAATCACAGTATACATGGGTTAACAAAAACATAATTTCTTATTTGATTCAAATTGAAAGCATTTTAAATGTCTGTTAATATAAATATTAATTTAAAATTTAATTTAGAATGCAATATCCTTCAAGTTATCGTCTTTATGCTGGGGTAGGGGAGTGGGCAGGATATAAAATCTGACACATCTGTTTCTTCTCTGAATGAAGACTCTGACTTTAACTCAAAATGAATTGATTTGGAGTAAGTTAAAATCACATTAAGGTTTTCAGTGATTTATGAAGCAGGTGTTTGGCTTCAAGTGGAAACCAGAGTTGTTTCATGAATGACATTCTGAATTTGATTTCCAGAAGTTCTCAGCTAAGAAAAGGGTTGATTGTTGCTAGCAAATGATATATCTAGATTTTTAAACTGCACCATAAGAAAGCAGGTTTTGAAGTCAAATATCAAAAGCAATCAAAAGTATTAAATGGATTGTAGACCACTCAACATTTCATCTAGAATATAGAATAGAATAACATCAGAACTGAATGTTGAGACAAATATTTATGATCATCAAATGTATATGTATTAACATCTAAATAGGAAAAGCTGATGCCCCAATAGGCTCAAGGACAGAACTATTTGACTTGTGCTAAAGAAGAAAATACCTATAATATCTTTGAGCATTAATTATTTGGATTGATGTAGGGAAACAAGTTTGACAAGGAAATTGGAGGAACAAAAATGATCAAGGAGTTATAATGGGGGATCTTCTTAATCCAGATATAAACTGGAGTTGTAGTATAAAGGACAATTTATGATAATTATGTATGAAAAGAGGCTGGCAGCCAACATCTGGGGAGATGTTTGAGGAAATGTATAAATGGTAAAAAGAAGCGGTAAAAGGAGGATGATTAGGGACCAAAAAGAGAATTTCCATACAGAGGCAAAGCTAAGGTTTTAAATTTTTTTTTTGTATTTGTCTTTACCATGGTGGGAGATGCTACCCAGGCCATGTTGAAAGAGGATGTAATTCAGATATTAGAAATCTTGATGGTGAGAAGTACTGGATAGGTTGTCCACAGTTGAAGTTCATAACGTACCAGAACTCTACCTGATCGATCCAAAGATATTAAGGGAGCCAAAAGTGATAATTTTAGATAACTGCTTAGACTCTGGGTAGTTGTGGTGCCAGGGAACTGCAGTACACACATTGCATCTTGAAGCAAAATTGCTGTCAGGATGAGTTGAAAAGTGTGGCACTGGAAACGTACAGCAGGTCAGGCAGCATCCGAGGAGCAGGAGAGTTGCAGTTTCGGGCATAATCCCTTTGAGTCAATACAGGTTGGTCAGTTTAACTTTAGTGAAAGTTTGGCTAGAAACGTTAACTTGACACAAATTTTAATAGATGTGTACAAATACAAGTTAGTTAGCCAGCATGGGGTTATTGGAGAAAAATTGTGTTTAGCTAACATGAATCAATAATAGAGGGTTGATGAAGGTAATGCTGTTGATGTGGTGTACGTGGAATTTGAAAATTCATTTGATTTGTCATGGATTATGGAATAAAATAAAGTTGCAATGTGGGTGCAGAATTTGCTGAATGATGAGAAATATGATGGTGCTGTTTGTGTGTGCTTCTCAGATGGGGTGAGGGTGTGCACAGAGGTCTGTATTACAGTTTCCTTGCAATATAGGGAGGATAGTGTAAAAATTTAAAAGCTCAAAGACACATTGTTTGAATGGGCAGGTACTTGACAGGTGAAGTTTGGCAACTACAGTCAGTTAAACCTGAAATGTTTAGAAAGAATAATTGGGACAAAACTGAAGCCAGATGGACCATCGTGGATTTGTGAGGGGAGTATCATGTTTAACATAAATTGTTTGAGATAACAGTTTGAAAATAATGCTGTTGGCGTGAGGTGTTTGATACAGTGCCACTCAACCGCCTTAACAAAGGTACAAAGTTAAAAATGTCACAACACCAGGTTACAGTCCAACAGGTTTATTTGGAAGCACTAGCTTTCGGTGCGCTGATCCTTCATCATGTGGTTGTGGAGAATAAGATTGTAAGACACTGAATTGATAGCAAAAGTTTACAGTGTGATGTAACTGAAATTACATGTTGAAAATGACCTGGTTTGTTTCAGTCTCACCTCTTTTAGAAGGAACATATTGGTTTCAGTTCTTTCATATTGTAAATCCCAGAACTTTTTTAAAATTACTTTCTCAAGTGAATCTTGACAAAAGTAGAGCTTGTGGATTAAAAGGAATGTGGAAACATAGAATAAAGGAGAAGTAGGCCATTCAGCCTTTCAAGCTTGCTCTGCCATTCAATATGATTGTGGCTGATCAACCAACTTAGTAGCCTATTTCTATTTTCTCCCCATATATTTGATCCCTTTATCATTAAGAACAACATTTAACTCCTTGAAAACTTTTAATGTTTTGGCCTAAATCTATTTTTCTGGTAGAGAGTGAAGAAAGATCTCTTCATCTCAGTTCTAAATGGCCTATCCTGTATCTTGAGACATGGACTGGGAAATACAGAACCATGTGTCATCGGGAACATCCTTCCTGCGTTTGTCCCATCTAGTCGTGTAAGAATTTTGAGATACTCCATCATTCTTCTAAATTCCAGTGAATACAATTCTAACCAACTCAATCTATCCTCATATGGCAGTCTTGCAAACCCAGGAATAAACTTGGTAAACCTTCACTGCACTTCCTCAGTAGTAAGGCCAATAAGGAGACTCAAACTGTTCACACAGTCCCAGCTGTGGCCTTATCAGGACTGTGGACAATTTCAGCAAGATATCCCTGCTCCTGTACTTGACTTCTCTTGGCATTAAAACTAACATACCATTTGCCTACTGAACTGCCTACTTGATATCAGCGACTGGTGTAGAAAGACACAAAGTTTTTTCATTTCCCTCTTTCCTAATCTATCACCATTTGAGGTAATTTGTCTTTCTGTTTTTGTGATCAAAATGGCAACCTCACAATTAATTCACATTATACTTCATCTGCTATGCATTTGCCCACATACTCAATTTGTCCAAATCATAATGAAGCATTTCTGCATCTTTCTCATAGCTTACCCTCCCATCCAGCTTTGTGTCATCTGCAAGCCTGGAGATACTATATTTAGTTCTGTCATCTAAATCATTAATTATTAATATTACCAATATGGATTTAGGAACTGTTGAATGGCAGATAAGAGTATTTGTCAGTGGATATTCTCCACAATTATTTGCAATTCTGGTAAAGTTGGTGATGTGACCCATTCTCCCCTTGATTTTATAGATTTAATATCGTGGACCTTGGTCACAGGACAGACTTTCAAAATGTATGAATGATACAAACTTGGAAGCGTTGTGAACTTGAGGATATTAAAAATTCAGATGCTCATTTTTAAAAAAAGGCATGAATGAACAGGTGACAGATGAAGTTCAGTGTGGAAAAATACAAAGTGGTTCATTTTGACAGGAACAACAGATAATATAAAAGGCACATATCTTAAGGAGGTGCTAGAGTTGAGAGGTCTGGGTGTACATGTGCGTGAGTTGTTAAAGGAGGCAAGAAAGATTGGAAGAACAGTTTTTTAGCATTTCAGAACTGAGGTGGCACAATGGTAGTGTTCCCACCTCTTAACCAGAAGGCCAAGGTTCAAGTCCCACAGGCTCCAGAAATATATAATAACATATCTGAACAGGTTGATCAGAAAATAACCACTTACAACTATTTCAGAATAGACAAGAGAATATGGTCAACATCCTAAGTTGTCCCAAAGCATGCTTTCTTGATTATGATTAGCTATAAATGCACATCAGGTCATAAATCCTTTCTTGATCAGAATTGTTTTTCTGTGAATGTTGGAGGAAACCTGAACCAAGTGAGGACTGCAGATGCTGGAGGTCAGAGTTGAAGAGTGTTGTGCAGGAAAAGCTCCTTCCTAATGAAGAGCTTATGCCTGAAATGTCGACTCACCTCCTTGGATGCTGCCTGACCAGCTGTGCTTTTCCAACATCATACTGTTCAACATGGAAACCTGAACTGTTAGTGGTGTTGTTTGCAGTGATTAAAACAGGTCATGCTGTAGCCGACATGCAAAAAGAAAACACTTGACACATTGTGATGCAATGACATGACATGACTTGTGCATGTTAACTTTGCTAATTTAAAATATCTTGTCTGTAGTTTTGTGGTTTCATCAGATAGGAAAAAGAACTGGTTTATAAATTATGGCTACAACCAGTTTTCCTGTTACTCTTTTTCAGCATTAGGATTGGCTTTAATCTTTGAGGGATATATTGAAAAAAAACATATGGAGCTTTAAATTATTTTGGTTTTTTTTAAACAATTTTGTTAGACTAAGGAATTGCAACAGCAGCATCTGTGAAATTTGGCAGCCAATTTTTAAAAATTATTAATTGTTTCAGTTTTCTTGGCCCCCATTATAATTACAGGGGTGACATGAATGAGGCCAGACATTAGGCTGCTGGATCTAAATTTTTTTAGAGCCAAGTATGATTCTACCGTCTTTAATTCTTGTTCTCATACGCCTCACATTCCCGAATACATTATTCAGTGGGAGTGCTAGACTTAATTTTTGATTTATTAACAGCAATTAAGCTTTTCCCTGTTCAAGTTAGAAGATCTGAGGCTTTTAATTTTCACCTTTCATTCTTCTACGTGTTCAATGTCTGGCCTACACTAACCTAATAA
Source organism: Hemiscyllium ocellatum (assembly GCF_020745735.1). Lineage (NCBI taxonomy): Eukaryota > Metazoa > Chordata > Chondrichthyes > Orectolobiformes > Hemiscylliidae > Hemiscyllium > Hemiscyllium ocellatum. Next base: position 59,154,691 of record NC_083419.1, read on the forward strand.
TGTGGTGTGCCTGTGTGGTCAGTTATCCCAATCCTTTTTAGTATATCTATCTTTGAAGAAATTCCTATTAAATATTCTTCAGTAGGTCATGATGCGTGAGAGATGCCCATAATCTCATGTCCCACAGCTCCAGCATGTTCTATTTTCAGTCTCAGCATCTTTTGTGAATTGAATTTGTTACTTATTTTTTTAAAAAGTGAAAAAGATATGTGCTCCTCTCAGGAGATGGTTCAAAGAACCTGCTAAGCTTGTAACTAAATACAGTGTATAGAAGGAAAATAAGAATTGTAAACATTCAAAATGCTTCACAAATGGCAGAAATTTCAGATATTCAGCAAAGAAATCAGAATTTAAAAAATAGATCCTTTTCGCACTTATTTCAGCTTCAGAATTTGTTTTTGTATAGAATTATTTAGATCATTTTTCTTGGTCAGGCTTTTAATGTTTCCTTTATGCTTGGAAATTTTTTTGCACATTGCTGTATAAAAAGAGAAGCTGTTTTCACACATGGCCTGCTTTCTTTTTATTCAATCAGGTGTAAGGATGTGTCTGTTTCTTTCTGGAATCCATATTGGATGCTGCCCACTGGTGTTTGTGCAGTGAACTGCTTTTGGGAATCTGCATTTAGGTAGGCTTCCTTGTAATTTGTATACAGAATAGTGTAATATACATACTGGTTTTCATGGGATTAGTGTTTATAGTGTTGTGGAGAGAAAAAATATGCCTGAATTTGGAACCTAAACAATAAGTAGTTCTTATTTGTGAGACACATGACAGTGCATCCTTATTCACATCGATGCAAATAAATCTTGTATGTGGTGAGGCATTGTTACTGAAATTTAGACTAATTGACCTTTGTTGTGTAGGTAACATATAGCATCTTTCAAATGCTTAAAGCTGTTGAGCAACATGATTGCAGCCATACTGCCTCTTAATTATGTTATTCCAGCAAATTTAAGTTCAAAGTCTTTTGCAAACTGTACTTGTGCAGAGCACAGAATAAATAATTTCAGTTAAGAATTGCGTGCTAAAGAGATCAGAGGTATAATTGTAAAACAGGGACAAAATGCTGGTGTAAGTCCCATCTTGTATTCAAGCTACAAATGGCTGTTTTACCTCATTATGAACTTATGTTGCTATGAATATTTTAGTGTTTTGAGCTCCAAAAGACCAAAATATCCATATTCTGAGCCTTAACATTGCCTGTTAGGTAAATTCGAAGTGAATCAATTTGTAATATTCCGAGATTTTGTTTGGCTCTGGTACTCCTGGGTTATTTTGCCACTTAACTATTCTTAACTTAATATATACATAACTGTTAGTTAATTGTTGTCATGGCCATTGGGTAAGGTCCTTCAAATGAATTAATGAATAAGTCAGTTGAGTGGCAGAGCCGGCAGGGGATGACCTGAGATCAAATAATTATCCAAAGTGACCTGATTTAGCTTTTAGAAATGAATACGACTCCAGAAGCCAACAAAAAAAACGAGCAAATAAAACAGCATGTTAATATATACTAATGAGTAACTGCGTTTAACGTAGTTTATTATTTATGCACTTGCATAGATTTCAGCCAAGCTCTCCATATTCTCTCGTGCCAGCTATGAAGCATACTTAAGTGCTGTAATCATCCCTTCTCTTCTATATCCTCCACCTCTGCCCATACAAATCACCCAGCAGGGCAATAGGACAGTTCTGACAGCCTGAGGCATTATGTAGCTGATCAGCTTTACGCTTCTTTAGTGTTGACCGGATATTGACGATTGATAATACTTTCTGAACTTTACATAAACATTAAATTTTAATTTAAAAATTCACAACCACTGCCTCCGCTGAAGTAAACTGATGTTTGAAATAGAACAATGTAGTTGATGATGTCTCCTTTCACAATGGATTGTGTAATAATTAGGAAAGTTAGTTCAATCCCACTCAGCATCCTGTCCTAACCACCCACATATTCACAAATGTAAGAATGACTCTCATCAGGCCCCAGGTACATTTATAGCATCTATTGATTTGCACATGAAACCTCCTTTGACTCTTCACCCTGAATAAGGTTTCTTGGAGGGTTTCCTGACAGTATGTTGACAGGCCAACAAGGGATGAGGCCATGTTAGATTTGGTACTGGGTAATGAACACGGACAGGTGTTAGATTTGGAAGTAGGTGAGCGCTTGGGTGATTGTGACCACAATTCTGTTATGTTTACTTTAGTGATGGAAAGGGACCGCACGGCAAGAGTTATAGCAGGGGCAAAGTCAATTCCGATGCAATTAGACAAGATTTAGGATGCATAGGATGGGGAAGGAATTTGCAAGGGATGGGCACAAATGAAATGTGGAGCTTATTCAAGGACCAGCTACTGTATGGGGAGGAAATTGTCGAGCGCCTGAGTCATGGTTTACTCTGAAAGTTAAATGTCTTGTCAGGAGGAAGGAGGATTATGTAAGATGAGATGTGATGGCTCAGTTAAGGCACTTGAGATTTACAGGTTAGCTAGGAAAGACCGAAAGAGAGAACTAAGAGGTGCCAGGAGGGGTCATGAGAAGTTGTTGCCGTATAAGATCAAGGAAAACCCTAAGGCTTTCTACAGGTATGTTGGGAATAAGTGACTGGAATAAGATTCTGGCCAGTCAAGCATAGTAGTGGGAAGTTGTGCGTGGAGTCAGGAGATAGGGAGAGCATTAAATGAATACTTTGTCAGTATTCACCTTAGAAAAAGACAATGTGGTCAAGGAGAATACTGAATTGCAGGCTCCTAGACTAGATGGGATTGAGGTGCGTAAGGAGAAGGGGTTAGCAATTCTGGAAAGTGTAAAAATAGATAAGTCCCTGGAGCCAGATGGGATTTATCTTCGGATTCTCTGGGAAGCCAAGGAAGAGATTGCTGAACCTTTGGCTTTGATCTTTGTGTCGTCATTGTCTTCAGGAATAGTGCCAGAAGACTGGAGGATAGCAAATGTTGTTCCCTTGTTCAATAAGAAGGGGAATAGAGACAACCCTGGAAATTATAGACCTATGAGCCTTACTTTGGTTGTGGGAAAAGTGTTGGAAAGGGTTTTAAGAGATTGGATTAATAATCCTCCAGAGATGAATAAGTTGATTAGGGATAGTCAACAGTGTTTTGTGAATGGTAGGGCATGTCTCACAAGCCTTTATTGAGTTCTTTTGAGAAGGTGACTAGACAGCTGGATGAAGGTAAAGCGGTTGATGTGTTGTTTCTGGATTTCAGTAAGGCATTTTGATAAGGTTCCCCACAGTAGGCTATTGCACAAAATACAGGGACATAGGATTGAGGGTGATTTAGCGTTTTGGATCAGAAATTGGCTAGCTAAAAGAAGACAGAGGGTGGTGGTTAATGGGGAATATTCATCCTGGAGTTCAGTTACTAGTGGTGTCCTGCAAGGATCTGTTGGGTTCACTGTTGTTTGTCATTTACAGAAATCCTCTGGATGATGGCATAAAAGGATGGATTAGTAAATTTACAGATGACACTAAGGTCGGTAGAGTTGTGGATAGTGCTGAAGCATGTTGCAGGTTACAGAAATACATAGATAAACTGCAAAACTGGGCTGAGAGGTGGCAAATGGAGTTTAATGTGGACAAGTGTGTGGTGATTCACTTTGGAAGGAGTAACAAGAATGCAGAGCACTGGGCTAATGTAAGATTCTTGATCGTGTCGATGAGCAGAGAGATCTCCGTGTTCTGGTATAGATTCTTGAAAGTTGCTACCCAGGTTTGACAGGGTTATTAAGAAGGCATATGATGTGTTAGCTTTTATTGGTAGAAGTATTGAGTTTCTGAGCCATTAGGTCGTGTTGCAGCTGTACAAAACTCTGGTGCAGTCACATTTGGAGTATTGTGTACAGTTCTGGTCACTGCATCATAGGAAGAATGTAGAAGCTTTCAGAGGAGATTTACGAGGATGTTGCCTGGTATGGAGAGAAGGCCTTAAGAAAAAGGGCTGAGGGACTTGAGTCTGTTTTTGTTAAAAGGTTGAGAGGCTACTTAATTGAGACATACAAGATAATCAGAGGGTTAAAAAGGGGGGACAGTGAGCCTTTTTCCCTCAGATGGTGATGGCTAGCATGAGGGACCATAGTTTTAAATTGAGGCATGATAAATATCGAGCAAATGTCAGAGTCTCTTTACTCAGAGTAGTAGGGGCGTGGAACGCACTGCCTGCAACAACAGTAGACTCTCCAACTTTAAGAGTATTTAAATGGTCATTGGATAGGCATGTGGGCGAGAATGGAATAGTGTAGGTTAGATGGGCTTCAGATTGGTTCCACAGGTTGGGACAACACCGAGGGCCAAAGGGCCTCTACAGCACTGTAATGTTTTATGTTCTAAGACTTCACCAACTTCGAGGCTGAGGCATAAGAATAGCAAGGAAAAGACCATGGAGCATATGCAAGGCAGTCTTGGAGGAGGTTGAGCTTAGGACCCCATTAGGGGTTGTGGCACATAATTTGAGGAACCAGGACATCCGTAATGTGAGCTTATTGAACTTGACCATGTTTCAGCATTTGAACATAGCTTGCCTCAGGTTCGCAAGGAAAAAGAAATCATTCCTCAAAAACATTGACATAACTCCAGAGGTTAGTATCTGATCATCAAGTCATTCTTTATTTACAAATGGAGAGTCTGTGATACTGATCCAGTTCCATTACAGCCAGGTCTGAATAAACAGGATGTCTGACATGCCTGTCCTTATCTGTCAGTAAAAAGTGAGGTCTGCAGATGCTGGAGATCAGAGCTGAAAATGTGTTGCTGGTTAAAGCACAGCAGGTCAGGCAGCATCCAAGGAACAGGAAATTCGACGTTTCGGGCCAGAGCCCTTCATCAAGAATGAGGAGAGGGTGCCAGGCAGGCTAAGATAAAAGGTAGGGAGGAGGGATGTGGGGGAGGGGCGATGGAGATGTGATAGGTGGAAGGAGGTCAAGGTGAGGGTGATAGGCCGAAGTGGGGTGGGGGCGGACAGGTCAGGAAGAGGATTGCAGGTTGGGAGGGCGGTGCTGAGTTCAAGGGAATCGACTGAGACAAGGTGGGGGGAGGGGAAATGAGGAAACTGGAGAAATCTGAGTTCATCCCTTGTGGTTGGAGGGTTCCCAGGCGGAAGATGAGGCGCTCTTCCTCCAACCGTCGTGTTGTTATGTTCTGGCGATGGAGGAGTCCAAGGACCTGCATGTCTTCGGTGGAATGGGAGGGAGAGTTAAAGTGCTGAGCCACGGGGTGGTTGGGTTGGTTGGTCTGGGCGTCCCAGAGGTGTTCCCTGAAGCATTCTGCAAGTAGGCGGCCTGTCTCCCCAATATGGAGGAGGCCACGTCGGGTGCAGCGGATGCAATAGATGATGTGTGTGGAGGTGCAGGTGAATTCGTGGCGGATATGGAAGGATCCCTTGGGGCCTTGGAGAGAAGTAAGGGAGGAGGTGTGGGCGCAAGTTTTGCATTTCCTGTGGTTGCAGGGGAAGATGCCGGGAGTGGAGGTTGGGTTGGTGGGGGGTGTGGACCAGAGAGGGAGTCACGAAGGGAGTGGTCTTTGCAGAATGCTGATAGGGGAGGGGAGGGAAATATATCCCTGGTGGTGGGGTCCGTTTGGAGTTGGCGGATGATACGCTGTATACATAGGTTGGTGGGGCGGGTCTCAAGGGCGGAGGAGCGGGAAGTGGAGGAGATGCGGTGGAGGGCATCGTCGATCACGTCTGGGGGGAATCTGCGGTCCTTGAAGAAGGAGGCCACCTGGGCTGTACGGTATTGGAACTGGTCCTCCTGGCTCCCAGAACATCGCCAGAACATAACACGACGGTTGGAGGAAGAGCGCCTCATCTTCCGCCTGGGAACCCTCCAACCACAAGGATGAACTCAGATTTCTCCAGTTTCCTCATTTCCCCTCCCCCCACCTTGTCTCAGTCGATTCCCTTGAACTCAGCACCGCCCTCCTAACCTGCAATCCTCTTCCTGACCTCTCCGTCCCCACCTCACTCCAGCCTATCACCCTCACCTTGACCTCCTTCCACCTATCACATCTCCATCGCCCCTCCCCCACGTCCCTCCTCCCTACCTTTTATCTTAGCCTGCATGGCACCCTCTCCTCATTCCTGATGAAGGGCTCTGGCCCGAAACGTCGAATTTCCTATTCCTTGGATGCTGCCTGACCTGCTGTGCTTTAACCAGCAACACATTTTCAGCTCTGTCCTTATTTGTCAGCCAGGGTTGTCTGATTAGAACAAGGTAAAAGCCAAATTTTCTCTCATTCTATAAGGTCTACCTGGCTGACCTCGTCATAATCACTACAATCCTTCCCTCTGAGTCTGAGGATATAGGCAGGGTTTTTTTTTTAAGCTCCTCCTGGGGCGTTTTAGCACTGGGGTCAGGTTCCTCTAACTCTGCTTCAGGCGGCAAAGATAATGAGGTGGTGACATCCGTCATGTCCATCTCAGATTCTGAGGTAGTTGCTTGACAGAGAAGGAGAATCCACAAGTTCTGGAAGAGATGCAAAGGCTGTTGAAGAGCCAGGCACATGTTGCTCCTGCACCATTTGTGTGTATACAGCTTTTATGTGGTCCACATGCTTGGTCAGGACTGTCACATCTCTAGAACTTTATACATCACTGAACCTGAGCTCATGTTGATCATGCCTCATACCTGTGCAGGACCATTCCCATGGTTCCTACACCAAACTTCATCCGCTAAAATAAACTGTCTCTCGCTTATCAGAGTGTTGTTTCCAGCACTGGTGTTCTTGATGCCGTTCCCCCCACCTCCCCAGATCTGGAAAGATCAGATTTGACCTGGTGCAAAGTCTTCACCCCATTAGCAACTCTGCTGGCATTATCCCTGTAGTTGCATTAGGGGTGGTCTTTTAGTCGATATGCACTGGGACAATTTGATATTTAGTGAAGCTATAGGTTGTTCTTTTTAGCCTACCTTCAAAGTTTGGTACGTTCCTTCTGCCAGACTATTAAAAGATGGATGTTATGGAGATGTCCTTAAATGTTGAATGCCATTTGACTTTAGGAAATGCTCAAGTTCCCCACTGGTAAGTGATGGACTTTCACGTGACCAGTGCTTATGAGAGTTCCATATATTGACATTCTGGGCACTGACCTAACAACAAGGCTATATCTACATCCAGTGCTGGTGACCAGATCTAAATCCTTGCTAACACCTTCATTTTAGAAACCCAGATGACCCCAGTGGAGTTCCACCAGAATTTGGTGGCGATGTTCAATCAATCTTGCTCCCCATCATAATATTCTGGTGATCTGGTCTCCCTGGTCCAAAAAGGTTTCAATTCTGGTTGTAATGACCCTTTGGGTTCCTCCACATCACCAACTATTTCTATTTTGCCAGGACTGGATTTTTCTGCATCCAAAGTTGGATATTGTCAGCTGTATCTAGAAATGTATCCAGCCTTTATGGACTCTTGCACCAGTGGTGGCACTGCCACTGGATCTGCCAGCAAGAGGCAGCTGAATGTATCTGCATTTGCTACTTAGCCTTCAAGAAAATGTTATAAGTTGTAATTATACGCGTTTAGGATTAGAGTCCAACACTGAATTTGGCCTCAAGCTATGGCTGGTGTACTGCCTTTCCTCTTAAGTAGACCTAGCAGGGATTTGTAATATTATTACAAATTTATATCTGTAAAGGTATTGGTGGATATTCCAGGCTGTGCGCTCTCCTGGATACTGGCCTATGAATCTCTTACTCAACTTATGTCTAATCGGGTTCTTTTGCTGTCTCAAGCCTGCATTCTGGCAGCAATAACGATGGCTTACTGGCCCCCCTCCTGAAATTTTTAACCATTTGGCCATGCGTTTGTTTGGGGGTTTGCTGCTAATTGACCTAGAGTCACTCTGTTCAGGACATGTCCTCACTGAGGCTATGCATTTGCCTTCACTCAAGTGGTGTTCCCCCAGCTCAGTCAGACTGGCAAGGGTCAAGAGTGCGATGCTGAAAAAGCACAGCAGGTCAGGCAACATCCAAAGAGCAGGAGAATTGAAGTTTCGGGCAAGAACCCTTCATCAGGAATAAGGCTGGGAGCCTCTGGGGTGGAAAGATAAATAGGAGGGGGGTGGGGCTGGGGGGACAGTAGCTGAGATTGCGATAGTTCGATGGAGGTGTGGGTAATGATGATAGATAGGAGGAGTGGGTAGAGCAGATAGGTGAGAACCAAAATGGACTGGTAGGACAGGTCATAAGGGTGGTGCTGTGCTGGAAGGTTGGAACTAGGATAAGGTGAGGGGAGGAGAAACTGGTGAAATCCACATTGATGCCATAGGATTGCAGGGTCCCGAGGCGGAAGTTGAGGCATTATTCTTCTGTGGTTGGGGTGTGGTGATGGAGGAGGCCATGTCCTTGGTGGAGTGGGAGGGGTAATTGAAATGTTCAGCTATTGGGTGGTGGGGTTGATTGATGCGTGTGTCCTGGAGATGTTCTCTGACACGCCGTGTGAGTAGGCATCCTGTCTCCCCAATGTAGCGAGACCGCATCAGGAGAAACCGATACAGTAAATGACATGTGGAAGTGCAGGTGAAACTTTGGATGTGGAAGCCTCGTTTGGGGCCTTGGACAGAGGTAAGGAGAGAGGTGTGGGTGCAGGTTTGCAATTCCTGCAGTAGCAGAGGAAGGTGCAGGGAAGGGAGGGTGGGTTGTTAGGGACCATGGACTTAAAAGGCAGTTGCGGAAAGAACCGTCTTTATGGAAAGCAGATTGGTTGGGGAGATATGGTCTGTTTGTAGGTGGTGGAAATGGCAGAGGATGATGCAATGTATACAACTGATGAGGGTGTTCCATTCCATAGAAATACCCTGCTGTGCTCATATGCTCCACTTGCCAATTTTCCAATGATAAAACTAGTTGTATTGCCTGTTTGAAGTCCTGTTGGGCTTCAGCTCGAAGTTGCTTTTGCATGGCTGCATCATTAATACCAAATGGGGTCTCAGCATCTCATTAAGGGTTAAGCCAAAGTCACACACTTCTGTCAATCATCTTTACCTTGTCAAAAATACCAATACAGATTCCCCTGCTTCTCGAATTGCTGAGTAAAATCCAATAGTGTTTCAGGATTAGAGAGACTTGGAGGTTGTGATATGCCTTAACGAAATCCATCTTGAAAGCTTTTAATGACTGGTGCCTCAGGGAAAGTTAAACTCCTAATAACTGAAAAAACTGCAGATCCGCAAGCTGTCAGGAGGATGATTTGTTGTTTTCCATCTGCTCCAATGTCATTTGCCCAGAAAAAAAAACTCGAATCTTTCCACATACTGAGCCCAGTCTTCGACAGCAGGATTCAAAGAGGCAAGTTTCCCAAATAACAGCATGATGCCAGAAATGCATATCCCAACTCAAGATGCCTGTTGCGAGCAAATTTCATCAGGGCGTGCTTTTCTCTTATCACCACTGAAATAACTCCACAGAGGCCAGTTTCCTGTCACCAAATTACGCTTATTTACATGTGGGAAGTCCTTGACACTGATCTAGCTCCCTCAGAGTGAACAGGTTGTGTGACACACCAATGCTTATGTCGACTGGAGCTCTGATTGGACCAGATTCATTGGTCCAATCAAGGAACCCATACTTGAGATCAACCTGGCTGACCGCTTTACAATCAATACAAACAGCTTAATCAGATTTTAATCCTTTTCCGACCCTTTTCACTGCAATGTTCAAGCACAGAAATAGTGTTATTGAGAGAGAAAGTCATGTGGTAGTCATGTTTGAGATGTGAGTACAATTTTTACATCAAAAGTTGTTCAGAGACATGTATCATTGAGGAATTACTGCAGTTTCATTGGTTTCCAGTCAAAAATTAAGGAAAGGCCTTGGCTGGTTCTTCAGATTCTGCCACAGTACTTTCCCGTAGCAACACAGAATGTCTTTCAGTGTCTTGGCCAACAATTATCTGTTTGTTTTCAGATTCCTCCTCTTCGTTAACTTTTAATGTAAAAAAAATGATTTGGTTATTTTTCTCTAAATTAGGGAATTAAAAATAGTCAGTCAACTTATTGGGTATGCATACAAATATGAATCACTATATGGCAAGAATGAAAGGCTGAAATACTTTTATACAGACCATTCCGCTGAACATAAGACAAAGAAAAGAGTGGCAGCTTTCTATAAGCCCTAGAACTGGGGTGGTAAAACAGATGGAAAATTGGCGTGTCTCTTCTGCCTAAACTCTGAAATGTAACACTAACCTTAACCCATAATAGTGCAGTATCTTAAATGATGTTAAAGCTTTTGCTATTTTTTTAAAAAATGTCTTATTGTTTCCAGTATCCTGGTTGATACTTGTTGGTCTGTTCATATTTTTCTCCTTTCTTCGGCTTTGTAATAGTTGGATTCAACTGAGTGACTTGCAAAGCAGTTTCAGAGGGCAGTTAAGTCAGAAACATATTGCTTTGGGTTCAGAGCAATGTGTAGGTTAGACCAGGTAATACTGCTGGAATCTTTTCCCTAAATGGCCTTAGTAAAAAAAAACCCAAAGAACTGAGGATGCTAGAAATCAGAAACAAAAACAGAAATCGCTGGTAAAGCTCAGTAGGTCTGGCAGCATCTCTGAAGAAAAGTTAGAGTTAACGTTTCGGGTCTGATGTCCTTTCCTCAGATTACGTGGATGCCATTAGGCTTTTAATTCCTTTTTTTTTTAAAAGCAAATTCAAGTTTTATGGTGGAATTTGAACCCAATCATAGCAACCAGAGTAGGTTTTTCAGCCGTTGAGCCTACTCTGCCATTTAATGCAATCATAGCTGGTCGAAAACATCGATGCCTTTTACCCACACTATTCCCATAACCCTTTATGACAATGATAATCGAACATTTGTCAACCTCAACTTCAAATATACTTGGAGCCTGAACTTTATTAGCTGTCTGGAGCAGGTATTTCTAAAGATTCACTACCCCCTGAGTAAAATAGAATTTCTCCTCCTAGGTCCTAAATGGGAAGCCCCTTATTTTTAAATTGTGTACACTGGTTCAACACTCCTCCACCAGGTGAAACCTCTTAACTACCTGTCTATCACTTCAAGTATGCTTTAGGTCGCAGTGAGGAGTTACGGACATACAGGCTGTTTTCCAAGTCTCTGTTCATAGGTCAGTCTTGCCATCCCAGCTACAATACTGTCCTTACTAAGATAAAGAGACCAAAACTGCGCAACCTACTCCAGGTGTTTTATAACCAAGCTACTTTAGAATTATTGTATTTTATACTCCTTTCCTTCACATAATAAGCTTCTGTTCATTTCCCAGTTCCCTACAAATGCAACTGAATGATCAAAGAAGGATATCATGTTGGAAACCTGAATCATTCTCCATCATCACTTAAAGTTACTTAATAAAAATGCCAAAAGTCTAGTCACTACTTCTCGCAGCACATCCTAAAACAGCAAGAGCACTCTGGGGTTAATCACCAGTCACTGAGTTCAGAGCCTTGGTTTACAAACAAATATTGAGATGCAACATCACCGAGAAGCAAGTTGGTGGTTGGTTGGTAAATCAGTGACATGAATAAAGGGGGTCCTGTAGCTCAGTGCACTTAGTGCACAGTGTTAAATGCCATTTAGTATATTGCACAAACAGGCTTATGGTTTCAGTGGGTGTATATAATATTATTATTGATGGAGAATTGATTGATTGATTAATGGCAAATTATGAATATTGAAGTCCCCCAAGGATCTCTGCTAGACCCTTAATTACTTAAAGATACACAATTAAGCTGAATGGAGGAACTGACTATGTATAGTTGCTAGGTTTACTCTTGATACAGTGGGTGGCAAAAAAGTAGTGTAAAATGAAAAAATATGAACTCCTCCACTTTGGATGAAGAGGAAAGCACTATTTTGTTTAAACAAAAAAAATCAAGACTGTAGTGATTATATTTTGGACCATGAATTACAAACACAGTATGCAGTCAAAGTAAGTCATTCAGAAGTGAAATTGCCTTAGTTGCAACCAGAAAGGAATGTAAAAGGAGAGGTTTGCTTTAGTCATAGAGTACTGTGTACCATTTTGGTTATCCGTGAGAACTCCTCAGAAAACGTTCAGAGAACATCCACTTAACTATCTAGAATGGAGGGAGTTATAAGGAAATGTTGAGCAGAATGGGCCTGTATTCACCAGTGTTTAGAAGAATATGAGATGATCTCCATAAAGCATGTCAGACCTTGAAGACAGTTTTCAAGAGATTCATTTTGAATCAAATTGTCTATATCTAATAGAATCTTGGCTGAACCTCAAATCTTCCTTCATTCGTCGTTCTCTAATCCTACTAGCTTTACTTTTCACTCTAACAAGAATATAATGACTCTGAACTCTTGTGACAGTTTTGAAAACATCCCACTTATCAGCCACCCTTTACCTGCGAACAGTCTGCTCCAATCAATTTGTGCAAGTTCTTGTCTTATACCATTAAATTTTGTCTGATTCCAATTAAAATGTTTAATTGTTATGGAAGGCTTATCCCTTTCCATAACTATTTTAAAAGAAATGGAATCATGATCACAAGACCCAAAGTTGTCCCATACTATCACTTCAGTCAATTGTCTTATCGCATTACCTAAGCGAAGATCCAGTTTTGCGCCTTCTGTAATATGAACATTTTATATATTGGTAAAGAAAATTATGGCTTTTAAATTTATGGTGATTACACCAAAGGTGCAAACAGTCCCTGGCAATAGCATTCTGGGGAGGATTCTGGGTAATTAAAGATGGAGGAGGGGAAACATTTCTGGCTGTAACATCTGCTCCTTTTGAGGTATTTTAGGTATTTGAGGTGATTTCCTCAAATTCCAGGAGCAGCAATTACTGTTTTATATGCTGTTGCATTGTTTTGGAACTTTGGGGGAAAAAAAAAGTCAAAACAACGGCAGTTTTAAAAGGGACAAGAACAGACAAAGGAAGCACATGGTGAGGGCAGTGCAGGAGAGAGAGAACCTGCACAATTACTGCCTTTGGTGTTTTTGAATTCAGTATCGCTGGACATCGGAGTGCACCTGGGAAAATTAAGAAAGAGCATTTCACAACTAATCTTGGAGGAACCTGTTGGGTGAAGTTCACAACACAGGTTTAATCATTATTTTAAGTCTCTCCAATAGAAAGGCTGCAGTAGTAAGTACAGTGGGTTCTTTTTTGATATGTTTTTGGAGATAGTCTCTTGATTAAACTTGAAACATAAGCCATAACTATTAATTTAACCAGGTGCAGTGTTTTGTAGAGGAATAAGACAGTGTTATTTTCTGGGTCTGTAGACTGTAAAGGAGAAAAAATGGCCTTTGCAGTGATATGTAGTACTTGCCAGGTGGTGGGAGTTTAAAGAGAGTTTAAGGGTTATTGCAGATTATATCTGCAATAAATGCTGTTGGATACGAATCTTACCAAATCGAATGGATCGGTTGGAGAGAGAGAAGCGATGAGGGATTTGCAACAGTATGTGATGGATGGTAGTTATAGGAAGGAGTAGGGAGATGTCTTGGATCCATGGGTTAACACCAGGAAGGGTAAGAGAGGTAGGCAGCTATTGCAGGAGTCTTTTGTGGATATACCCATTTCAAACAGATATGCTGTTTTTGAAAATGTAGGGGGTGATGGATTCTCAGGGGAACGTAGCACGAACAGCCAAGTTTCTGGTATTGAGACTGGCTCTAGCAACAAGGGGTATGTCGGCTTTCAAGAGATCAATTGTGTTCGGGGATTCTGTAGTCAAAGGTACAGACAGACGTTTCTGTGGCCAGCAGATAAAAAGCAGAATGGTGTGTTGTTTCCCTGGTGCCAGGATCAAGGATGTCTCAGAGAGGGTGCAGAGTGTTCTCATGGGGGAGAGGGGCCAGCAGGAGGTCATTGTCCACGGCATTGGAAGGGAAAAGGTTGAGACTCTGAAGGGAGATTACAGAGAGTTAGGCAAAAATTTAAAAAGGAGGTCCTCAAGGGTAGTAATATCTGAATTACTCCCAGTGCTACGAGCTAATGAGGGCAGGAATAGGAGGATAGAGCAGATGAATGCATGGCTGAGGAGCTTGTATATGGGAGAAGGATTCACATTTTTTGATCATTGGAATCTCTTTTGGGGTAGAAACGACTTATACAAGAAGGATGGTTTGCACCTAAATTGGAAGGGGGCTAATATACTGGCAGGGAAATTTGCTAGAACTGCTTGGGAGGATTTAAACGAGTAAAGTGAGGGGGTGGGACCCAGGGAGATAGTGAGGAAAGAGATCGATCCGAGACGGGTACAGCTGAGAACAGAAGTAAGTCGAACAGTCAGGGTAGGCAGGGACAAGGTAGGACTAATAAATTAGACTGAATTTATTTCAATGCAAGGGGCCTAACAGGGAAGGCAGATGAACTCAGGGCATGGTTAGGAACATGGGACTGGGATATCATAGCAATTACGGAAACATGGCTCAGGGATGGGCAGGACTGGCAGCTGGATGTTCCAGGATACAAATGCTACAGGAAGGATAGAAAGGGAGGCAAGAGAGGAGGGGGAGTGGCCTTTTTGATAAGGGATAGCATTACAGCTGTGCTGAGGGAGGATATTCCAGGAAATACATCCATGGAAGTTATTTGGGTGGAACTGTGAAATAAGAAAGGGATGATCACCTTATTGGGATTGTATTATAGACTCCCCAATAGTCAGAGGGAAATTGAGAAACAAACTTGTAAGGAGATCTCAGCTATCTATAAGAATAATAGGATGGTTATGGTAGGGGATTTTAACTTTCCAAACATCGACTGGGACTGCCATAGTGTTAAAGGTTTAGATGGAGAGGAATTTCTTAAGTGTGTACAAGACAGTTTTCTGATTCAGTATGTGGATGTACCTATTCGAGAAGGTACAAATCTTGACCTACTCTTGGGAAAATAGACAGGGCAGGTGACTGAGGTGTCAGTGGGGGAGCACTTTGGAGCCAGCGACCATAATTCTATTTGTTTTAAAATAGTGATGGAAAAGGATAGACCAGATCTAAAAGTTGAAGTTCTAAATTGGAGAAAGGCCAATTTTGACGGTATTAGGCAAGAATTTTCAAAAGCTGATTGGGGGCAGATATTCGCAGGTAAAAGGACGGCTGGAAAATGGGAAGCCTTCAGAAATGAAATAACAAGAATCCAGAGAAAGTATATTTCTGTCAGGGTGAAAGGGAAGGCTGGTAGGTATAGGGAATGCTGGATGACTAAAGAAATTGAGGGTTTAGTTAAGAAAAAAAAGGAAGCATTTGTACAGACAGGATAGATCGAGTGAATCCTTAGAAGAGTATAAATGCAGTAGGAGTATACTTAAGAGGGAAATCAGGAGGGCAAAAAGGGGACATGAGATAGCTTTGGCAAATAGAAATGAGGAGAATCCAAAGGGTTTTTACAAATACATTAAGGACAAAAAGGTAACTAGGGAGAGAATAGGGCCCCTCTAAAGATCAGCAAGGTGGCCTTTGTGTGGAGCCACAGAAAATGGGGAGATACTAAATGAGTATTTTGCATCAGTATTTACTGTGGAAAAGTATATGGAAGATATAGACTGTAGGGAAATAGATGGTGACATCTTGCAAAATGTCCAGATTACAGAGGAGGAAGTGCTGGATGTCTTGAAATGGTTAAAGGTGGGTAAATCCCCAGGACCTAATCAGGTGTACCTGAGAACTGTGTGCGAATCTAGAGAAGTGTTTGCTGGGCGTCTTGCTGAGATATTTGTATCATTGATAGTCACAGGCGACGTGCCGCAAGACTTGAGGTTGGCAAACATGGTGCCACTGTTTAAGAAGGGCAGTAAAGACAAGCCAGGGAACTATAAACCGATGAGCCTGACCTTGATGGTGGGCAAGTTGTTGGAGGGAATCCTGAGGGACAGGATGTACATTTATTTGGAAAGGCAAGGACTGGTTCAAGATACTCATCATGGCTTTGTGTGTGGGAAATCATGTCTCACAAACTTGATTGTTTTTTTTAAGAAGTAACAAAGAAGATTGATGAGGGAAGAGCAATTGATGTGATCGATATGGACTTCAATAAGGCATTCGACAAGGTTCCTCATGGGAGACTGATTAGTAAGGTTAGATCTCATGGAATAAGGGAGAACTATCCATTTGGATACAGAACTGGCTCAAAGGTAGAAAAGCACAGGGTGGTGGTGGAAGGTTGATTTTCAGACCGGAGGCCTGTGACCAGTGGAGTGCCACAAGGATTGGTGCTGGGCCCTCTACTTTTTGTCATTTACACAAATGATTTGGATGCGAGCATAAGAGATACAGTTAGTAAGCTTGCAAATGACACCAAAATTGGAGGTGTAGTGAACAGCGAAGAGGGTTACCTCAGATTACAACGGGATTTTGACCAGATGGGCCAATGGGCTGAGAAGTGGCATATAGAGTTTAATTCTGATAAATGCAAGTGCTGCATTTTGGGAAAGCAAATCTTAGCAGGACTTATACACTTAATGGTAAGGTCCTAGGGAGTGTTGCTGACCACAGAGACTTTGGAGTGCAGGTTCATAGCTCCTTGAAAGTGGAGTCACAGGTAGATAGGATAGTGAAGAAGGCATTTGGTATGCTTTCCTTTATTGGTCAGAGTATTGAGTACAGGAGGTCATGTTGCGGCTGTACAGGACATTGGTTAGTCCACTGTTGGAATATTGCATCCAATTCTGGTCTCCTTCCTATCAGAAGGATGTTGTGAAACTTGAAAGGGCTCAGAAAAGATTTACAAGGATTTTTCCAGGATTGGAGGATCTGAGCTGTAGGGAGAGGCTGAAAAGGCTGGGGCTGTTTTCCCTGGAGCGTCGGAGGCTGAGGGGTGACCTTATAGAGGTTTATAAAATAGCGGGGATGGATTGGATAACTAGACAAATTCTTTTCCCTAGTGTGGGGGAGTCCAGAAGTAGAGGGCATCAGTGGAGGGTGAGAGGGGAAAGATATGAGATAGACCTAAGGGGCAACTTTTTCATGCAGAGAGTTGTACGTGTATGGAATGAGCTGCCAGAAGAAGTGGTGGAGGCTGGTACAATTGCAGCATTTATGAGGCATTTGGATGGGTATATGAATAGGAAGGGTTTGGAGGCATATGGTCCGGGTGCTGGCAGGTGGGACGAGATTGGGTTGTGATGTCTGGTCAGCATGGGCGGGTTGGACCGAAGGGTCTGTTTCCATGATGTACATCTCTATGACTCTATAATGTTTGTTGCAGACCTTGCAGGGTATTTTGCATTTGATGTTCATTCTGCTGGTTGTTGGAAAAGGGACCTTTACATTCATCCGGAGGTGTTTGTGTGGTAATAGTTTTGTTGGCTACCATGATGCCTGGGGTCTGCAGTAGTCTCATCGTCATCTCCAAAATGTTTTTGATATTTGGTAGATTTGGCTAAAGGTTTTGGCATGTTGTCTTGTTTAGGTCTGTTGTCAGAATCGGCGGATTGCGCTTGTCGGGTACCCGTTGTTCCTGAAAACATTGTACTTTTTTTTCCTTAGCTTGTCTCAGTTTCTGGGTGCTACTGTGTGTCGTGGCTCATTTAAATAATGTCCTGACGCAGCTCCGTTAGTGGGTATTGAGGATGATTGCTCCTGTAGTTGAGTATCTGGTCAGTGTATATGGCTTTCCTGTAAACGTTGGTCTGCAGCTCTCCATTGGCTTTGCATTCTACTGTGACATCTAGGAAGGAAAGTCTGTTATTGTTTTCTTCTTTTTCAGTGAACTTTATATTGGTACGGATGTTGTTTATGTGTTTATGCGTTTCTTCTAATTTGTTGCATTTCATGATGACAAAGGTATCCATCCATATAGTGGATCCAAAGTTTGAGCTGAATCGTGGAAAAGGTTCGTTCTAACCTCGGCATAACTGCTTCTGCAAAGCGTCCTGATATTGATGATCTGATGGATGTCCTATTGAGTTGGTTGTAGGTCTTGTCATTGAAGGTGAGATGGGTTTTGAGGTGCGGGTCTACTAGTTTGAGGATGTTGTCTTTGCTGATGGAGTTGGTGCTGTCAGGTGTTTGTGTCCTTGGTTCGTCCAGCGGTGAGGCTAATATTTCTTGGGCCAGGATGATGGTTATTGATGTGAATAGGGCCGTCACGTCTAAGGAAACAGTGACCTCGTCATCCTCTACCTTGGTGTCTTTGATATTTAAGAATTCCTGGATGGAGTGGCTTGAGTCTTTTCCTAGGTGTTCCAGTTTGCGTTGCTTTTGTTCGTCTGTATGTCGCTGTACTGGAAAATGAGACTGTGTGTCTGGGGGTGACGGTGGGGGCGCCTTGTGTTTATGTGCCTTTTTTTTGGAAATCCATTGAAATAGAGTGTGTTGGATCCTTCAGGTTTCATTCTTTGGAGGTCTGTCTTATTAATTTCACCTGTCTTGTGAAGTTTCCTCAGGGATTTGTAATACAGTTTTTTAGCTGTGGAGTCGGGTCAATTGCCACTTGTTGGTAGGTATCAGTATCTGCAAGTAGTGTTTGATTTTTCAATGCATTGCATTCTGTTCAGGATGACTGCCATGCATCCTTTGCCTGCCAGTAGAATTACAATATTTCTGTCTTTTGAGTCCTCCGAGGGCTTTCCTTTCCAATGTGTTGAGGGTGTTCCCTTTTTTCTTTCTGCCTTATGTTGATGCTACTGTCTGTCTGACCCCTGCTGGATTTTTTCCATAAGTCCATTGTCTTTCAGGGTGGATTCCAGCGCTGCGAGAAAGTCCTTTTTGTCCGTGTTGCCATGGTTGAAGTTCATCCTCATTGTTGGGTGGCTTTCTCGGTGTCTGAGAGTGGTCGGTTGGTCCGACAGTTTCTTTATCCAAGTCTCTGAATTGTCTGTGTTATTGCTGTGTGTCAGCCTTGGCCAGTTTTTCTTGTAGGGCTAGTCTTTTCTTTGTATTGGTTTGCTGTTGTTTAGTGTTGATGGTTTGTTCTAGTGTACTTGTCCATTCATGGTCAGTCACAATAGTCTACAATGTCTTTTGGCGCGAAATTTCTCATTTGTATTTGTGGAGTCGGTTTACATTTGACACATTTAGGTAATCCTGTTTCCTGAGGCATTTGTGCAGGAATTACAATTTGTTGGTGGGTGGTGCTCAGTCTGTTGGCATTGGCTTCCCATCTTCAGTAAAACTTGAGCCCATCAGTTTTGGTGGTTTTGGAGGTTCTGAATCCGGTTGTAAGCTTGCTCGTTTAGCTGGTAGATTTGCTCTCAGACCTTTCGTCACCATGCTAGGTAGCATCACCAGTGAGCCTCCGATGAAGCACTGATGTTCTGTCCAACTTGGTAAATCAGGTCCAAGTCACTGTTCATTCATGGAGTCCTGGTTTGAATGTCAGACCTCTAGGAATTCCCATGTGTGTCTTTCTTTAGCCTGTCCCAGAATGGATGTATTCTCCCAGTTGAACTTGGTCAGTGTGTATGGATACTAATGGTCATGTCTTTGGGTAGCTAGTTTCTTGTCTGTTTTTCCAATGTAATGTTTGTTGCAGTCCTTGCAGATTTTTTTGTATTTGGCGATAGTTCTGCTGGTTGCTGGTGCGGGGTCCTCTTAAATTCATCCAGGAGTTGTTTGAGTGTGGTAGTAGGTTTCTGGGCTACCACGATGCCTAGAGGCTGGAGTAGTCTGGTCATCATCTCTGAGATGCCTTTAATGTATGGCAAGGTGGCTACAGTTTCTGGGCATCAATGCCTTCTTGTTTAGGTCTGTCCCACCACATTGAAACAGCGAATTATGAATTTAAAGGACCCCGTACCAACAACGAGCAGACCAAATGCCCCATACAAAATACCCTTCAAGAACATAGAACATTGCAGTGCAGTACAGGCCCTTCAGCCCTCAATGTTACACTGACCTTTGAAACCAATCTGAAGCCCATCTAATCTACATGAGTCCATGTCATCAATATGTTTATCCAATGACCATTTAAATGCCCTTAAAGTTGGCGAGTCTACTGCTGTTGCAGGCAGGGCGTTTTATGCCCTTACTACTGAGTAAAGAACCTACCACTGACATTTGTCCTATATCTATCACCCTTCAATGTAAAGCTATGTCCCCTCCTGCTAGCCATCACCATCCAAGGAAAAAGGCTCTCACTGTTCACTCTCTATCTAATCCTCTGATCATCTTGTATGTCTCTATTAAGTCACCTCTTAACCTTCTTCTCTCTAATGAAAACAGCTTCAAGTCCCTCAGCCTTTCCTTATAAGATGTTCCCTCCATACCAGATAACATCCTGGTAAATCTCCTCTGCATCATTTCCAATGCTTCCACATCCTTCTTGTAATGCAACGACCATAACTGTACACAATACTGCAAGTGCGACCTCACCCGAATTTTGTACAGCTGCAACACAACCTCATAGCTCTGAAACTCAATCCCTCTTTAAAAAAAAGCTAACCCGCCGTATACCTGAACCCTATCAACCTGGGTGGCAACTTTCAAGGATTTATGCACATGGACATAGATCTCTCTGCTCATCCACATTACCAAGAATCTTACCATTAGCCCAGCACCCTGTATTCCTGTTACTCCTTCCAAAGTGAATTGGCTCACACTTTTCCGTATTAAACTCCATTTGCCACCTCTGCAGCTTATCTATGTTCCTCTAACTTACAACATCCTTGGGCTCTATCCACAACTGCACTGACCTTAGTGTCGTCTGCAAATTTACCAATCCATCCTTCTATGCCCTCGTAGATCATTTATAAAAATGACAAACAGTAGTGGATTCAAACAGATCCTTGCAGTACACCAGTAGTAACTAAACTCCAGAATGAACATTTCCCAACAACCCCCACCCTCTGTCTTCTTTCAGCTAACCAATTTCTGATCCAAACCACTAAATCGCCCTCAATCCATGCCATTGTATTTTCTGTAATAGCCTACCATTGGGACCCTTACTAAATGCTTTACTGAAATCCGTATACATCGACTGCTTAACCCTCATCCACCTGTTTGGTCACCTTCGCAAAGAACTCAATAAGGTTTGTGAGGTGCAGCCTACCCATCCCAAAATGATATCACTCACCGCATCAGACCAAGACAGATAAATAGCAAGCTGGATATAATGCTAGCACTTCATTGGAGGAGCACTGATGATGTTATCTAGCATAGTGGCAAAATATCTGAAAATATATCTGCCAGCTCCGCAAGCAAACTTACAACTGAACTACAAATCTTCTTCAAAATCACGTTCTTGTAAATCCTTGGCTTTCAAAACCAGTTTTCTCATTTCTGCTCACAATTTTTTTTAAAGCACAAAAGTAAATGATGGTCTTTATAATTGGTAAGGGGCTACCTTTTTCAGAAGTCATGCTGGGTGTCCCTGATATAGCCTTCTCTGTCCGAGTAATTATATATTACACCTTGCATAAGTCCTTGATCAATTTATCTGTCTGCTAATTCCAGTTAATAGACCTAAGGTTATTCCCCTTTAAAAAAAAATGAAATCATTCACTTCCGGTCCAGGGAAGTGGTACCTATCTTGGTCTTGAATAAAGGTAAGGAGGTTTCAAGAATACCTCTTTAGTCTTTATTTTGAGATGCTGGTGTTGGACTGGGTGTACAAAGTGAAAAATCACACAACACCAGGTTATATTCCGACAGGTTTAATTGGAAGCACTAGCTTTCGGAATGCCGCTCCTGAATGAGCGGCGCTCTGAAAGCTAGTGCTTCCAATTAAACCTGGGACTATAACCTGGTGTTGTGTGATCTTTTAGTCTTTGAGAGTTTTTGAGCAAGTATTGATTCTGAGTTACTGATAAATAAAATTCTTGGCGCACTATATTGTATAATTTTGCCTTTGCAAATTTATGGCTGTTTTAATCAAAAATTTAACTGTAGAATTTAAATCATAGTTACTGTCTTTACTGTCAGCTCGTTGTTTAGCATAGACTTTTTTAGGCATGTAGTGCCCTCTGCTGTAGTATTAACGCATTTCAATTGCTTTTTTTTTAAAGGATGCCATT
The DNA here is from genome assembly GCF_020745735.1 of Hemiscyllium ocellatum. Taxonomy (NCBI): domain Eukaryota; kingdom Metazoa; phylum Chordata; class Chondrichthyes; order Orectolobiformes; family Hemiscylliidae; genus Hemiscyllium; species Hemiscyllium ocellatum. The sequence continues at coordinate 59,176,615 of NC_083419.1, forward strand.
TTTTTCACAAATATATAAAAGAACACAGTTATAAAAATATTTAGTGTTGAAGAATTTCAATTTGAGATTTTGAAATCAATGAATAGCCTGCAATGACCAATGTGAATGTACAACAATTGGTGGAGAGTATTTCTTGAATTCAATTTGTTTGTAAAGTAATTGTGACTAAATCCTAAAAACAAAACAAACACAGAATGACAGAGAGACTGAGCATATCTGTTCAGACTTCTGACCAAAGGTGTACCAGACTCGATGTTAACTCTGTTTCTCCCTCCACAAATGCTGCTGATCTATCGAGTATTTTGTGCATTCTGTGTTTGTTTCAGGTTTTCAGCATCCGCAGTATTTTAAATTCTAAATACAATTGATTCGTATCCACATAATCCAATTGAAGACAAAATTTAGGCTTAACTCTTTTGGTCTCTGAATTGTTGGAGACCAAGGTATCACTAAATTCATTTATCTGCTAGAGGGAGACTGGGGATATAATAGCTAGTGCCACAGAAAGGAACATGGATTATCTGTTTGGATTTCTATGGTATTTGCTGCATTGAATCAGACCCAAGGATCCTCCAATAAAAATTCACCTGGGAAAAATCAGAGTAAGGTAAGAATGTGTGTATTTTTTTTCGCTTGTTCAGGCTCGGAAATAAGATTTCCAATTCTAAATCAGAAATCTAGGCAATGATCAAAATTGTTTTCTTTGTGATTCCGTGCAGCTGGTCTGCTTTTAATGGAGTCCATAAACTCTGTTGTCAGGTATTTTGGCTATATGTCTGTTTACTATTTTATATCCAGTTAATATTGGCATACTTTTTGAGTCAAGATTAGAGTGGTGCTGAAAAAGCACAGCAGATCTGGCAGCATCTGAAGAGCAGGAAAATCAGCATTTCAGGCAGGATCCCTTATTATCCATTTCAGTTACTCAAAATTCAAAACATGTTTACTAGATTTAGAATCACGCAACACAGAAACAGATCCCTTGGTCCAACTTGTCCACGCCAACAAGATAACCTCATGTGACCTTGTCCATTTGCCAGTATTTGGCCCATTTACCCATCCAGGTGTCTTTTTAAATGTGTAATTGTACCACCCCCACCACTTCTCCTGGCAGCTTATACCTTGCGCTCACTACCCTCTGTGTGAAAAAGATACCCATTAAGACTTCTCACCTTTAAACCTATACCCTTTAAATTTTGGACTCCGTTTTCCTAGGAAAAACACTTTAATATTCATCTAATCCATACCCCTCATGATTTTATAAATCTCTATAATGTCACCCCTCAGGCTGTGACTCTCCAAGGGGAAAAAAGCGACAGCCTTTTCAGCCTCTTCCTTTTGACTCAAATCCTCTCATCCTGACAATATCCTTTCTGCACCCCCTCAAGCTTAACAACATATTTTTTATAGAAGGGTGCCCGGAATTGTATGAAGTATTCTAAAAGTGGCCTCACCAGCATCCTGTACAGCTGCAAATCTGAAGACCAGTGAAAGCAAGCATGCATGCATACACCTAAAGTGTCTTCCGGTGACTCACTTTGAAGGAACAATGCATCTGCACCCCTAGGTCTCTGTTCACCCCAGGGCCCTACCATTAAGTGTATAAGTCCTGCCCTGATTTGCCTTAGCAAAATGCCACCCCTCGCATTTATCTGAAGTAAACTCCATCTGCCACTCCTTGACCCACTGACCCATTTGATCAAGTTCCAGTTGTACTCCGAGATGATCTTCTTTGCTGTTGACTACACCACCTATTTTCATGTCATCTGCAAACTTACTTACTATACCTTCAAGACTATACTATACCTCAGCAAACCAATCCTAATGCTACAGTGCAATATGGTTTGTAGCAGGTTCCTCTCAAGCATACAATTGTTAAAGTTTGTGCCAAATTTTAATTCATTTTGACATGTTCATTTGAGGTAAAAGAAATTAGGGACAGTATTAGATCCAAAGAAGAAACATACAAAATTGCCAGAGAAAACAGCAAGCCTGAGGATTGGGAGCATTTTAGAATTCAACAAAGAGAATAAAACATTTCAAGAGGCCGATAATAGAGTATAAGTACAAAATGGCAGGAAAAACTAACTGTTAAAACTTGTGTAAATATGTGATGAGAAAAAATTAGTGAAGACAAATATGTTCCTTACAGTCAGAAAGCTGGAAAAATTATAATGGGGATCAAAGAAATGACAGAGCATTGAACACATACCTAAGTTCTGCCTTCAGAAAAGAGGGCCTAAAAAAAAACTCAAGTGTTGCAGAACAAGGGTCTAGTTAAAGGAAGGAATTGAAGGAAATCCATGTTAGGAAGAAAACAGTGCTGGGAAATTGATTAGATTAAAGGCTGACAAATCACAAGGGCATAATAATCTACATGCCATCTAGAAGAATTGGCCTTGAAAACATTGGATGCATTGGTGATCACCTCTCAAAATTTTATAGATTTTGAAGGAGCTCCTACAGATTGGAGTGTGGTAAATGTGCTCCACGATTTAAAAGGGAGGGAGAGGATTACAGACTAGTTAGCCTAAAATCAGGAGTGGGGAAAATGCTCGAGTCTATTATATGAGATATTTCTGTTATCATATTAATGGATTGAACAAAACCAGCATGGGTATATGAAAGGCAAGTCATGCCGAGCAAATCTACAGTTGGTTTTTGAGGATTTATCTGGTGAAGTAGATAAGGGAGGACCAGTAGATGTGATGTATTTGGATTTTTTGGAAGGCTTTTGATCAGGTGCCTTGAGAGATTAGTGAGTGACAAAAAAAAACTGCAGATGCAAAATAGACATGTAGGAGGCTGGAAGAACACAGCAAGCCACAAAGGCCATTACCCACATTGAGACTCCCTCTAGCACCAGGCCTCTCCAGTCCAAAGCTACGTCCAAGTTAGATGCTGATTCCATTTTGGGTCAGTACCTGTGCCACCACAACCACCTACCGGGACCCCCCGAATACTCACTCGTAACCTCCATTTCCACTCCAAAAGCCTCTTGCAGCTCTGCCTTGTATTCTGTCGACAGCAGCACTTGGGCTGGCCTTGACTTGCCTCCAGCTTCCGCCTCCACTTCTAGCTTTCCCACTCTGCAAGCAAGTCACGGACTACGTCTCCCAGGGTCCATGAGACCATAAGAAATAGGAGTGGAAGTAAGGGCATTCAGCCCATCGAGTCCAGTCCGCCATTCAGTCATGGCTGATGGGCATTTCAATGCCACTTACCCGCACTCTCCCTGGATCCCCTAATTGCTTGATCACGAGTCTATCAATCTCTGCCTTGAAATTTAACGTCCCGGCGTCCGCTGCGCTGTGTGGCAGTGAATTCCACAAGCCCACCATACTCTGGCTGAAGAAATGTCTCATCATTTCCATTCTAAATTGACCCCCTCTAATTCTAAGGCTGTGTCCACACGTCCTGGTATCCCCGCCTGACGGAAACAATTTCCCAGTGTCCACCCTTTCTCAGCCATGCACTATCTTGTAAGTTTTTATTAGATCTCCCCTCAACGTTCTGAACTCTACCAAATACAATTCCCTATCACTGTTATCAGTTACAATCAGTTGTGAAGAAGGGTCACTGGACCTGAAACATTAAATCTGCTTTCTCTCCAAACTGGAGTATCTCCAACAATTTGTTTTTGTGAAAGAATTAAAGGATTTCTTCTCGTTTTGAATACCAGCAGTCCGATTCCAGATTACTCCAGCATGCATGCTTACAGACGTTTGCAATAAAGTAGTTGGCAGTGCAACACTGCCACCTGGTGCCAGCACTATTCAGAAAATCAGGTGTAACAAAGTTACTTCAAGCTACTGAGACATCCAAAGATATAATCTGGTCAAATGATGTACAGTGAACACTCTATGCATAAAACGTTTTTAAAAATTTCATTCATGGAATGTGGGCTTGGCCAGCATTTACTGCCTATTCCTAATTGTCCAGAGGGCACGAAGAGTCAACCACATTGCTGAGAGTCTGGAGTCACATTTAAGCCAGACCAGATGCAGTTTTCCTCACTCAAGGATGTTAATGAACCAGATGAGCTTTGCCAACGATTATCATTATCAGACTCCAGTCCAGATTTTTACTGAATTTAAATAACACCATCTGCCATGACAGGAATCGAACCCAGGTCCCAGAACATGATCTGGGTCTCTGGATTAACCTTCTAACAATAATACAACTAGGCCATTGCCTTTACCTCATTGCAAAGGATGGGTCCTGACAGCACCTGGCAAAATCTGGTTCTGGCTCATTACTGGCATAGCTCAGTCACAAACTATAATCTTATTTGACCACTGTTTGACAAAAGCAGAAGCATAATACTTGGAATGCAACCTAAAAAATGCATCCATATCTATATCAGAATTCAGACTGCGAAGGAAGCCTGGACAATAACAGAAGTGCTGAATCTGCAAAATTTCCTTTAGCACTGACAGCTACACACTTTCATCTCCAAGTTAGAGTTATAAAACATAATAGGGATTATATAACATTATAAGATTACAAAATTTAATTTCTTGTACATCAGCACTGCAGAGTCATAAACTTTACCTTGAATAGTGAAACAAGTCTGGAGAATTCCTGATACCAGTTAAGTGTGGAGGCAGGAGAGATGTTTAGAAATGGACCCCAAATATTTTCTCCCTCAGCCAAATGTGCCACCCTGGGTCCTACTGCAGACCTGCAGCCAGCTAGCACACCAGCTCTCCCTCCTCACCTATCCATCAGCACAATGCATCTTACCCCTCCATCTCTCCCTCTGCACCCCTTCCCAACCCTTATCCTACTCCCATCTCACCCCCCATCTCCCTTTTTTCCAACACCCACCCGCACCCCACCACACCACATCCAACCCTCACCCGCCACCCAAATTAGCCACTCCAGGACCCCCCACAAAGCCTCACCTTGCCACATACTCATTATTCCATTCAACCTTAAACTCTTTGAGGCCAATCAGTCTGCCGTCCATAAAGGTCTCATGATCGTACCCCTCTGCCTCCACATCAACCAATTAAAGATCCGCCAGGACGTGGAGCTCTTCTTCAGATGCCTCCTTCTTTGACAAAAACTTCCAACCTCCCTCAGACAACCCCTTCTTCAACCTCCAAACTTCCTCCTCCACTTGGTCACCACCTGAAGGCCTTGTACCCACCCTAGACCTCTTCATTGTGGACTGCCAGCTTGACCTTGGCTGTCTCAATATCTCCAACCACTGCCATCACCTGACCCTTCCAACCTCATTCCCTCTGAACATGCAGCACTCCAGTCACTCCACGGCAACCCCCAGGTCACCTGTTGCCAAAGGTAGTAGTCTGGAGAATGGACCTCCTATGTCACGGACGCCGAACTTCAACTCTCCAACACCACATCCTAACCACCCCCCACCCTTTGTGCATGACCCCCACTGCCACCCATCAGGCCAAAACCGAAAGCACTATCCGTGCCCTCATTGCCTCTGGTGATCTCCCCTCCACTGCCTCCAAATTCATAGTCCCTCGGCCTCGTACAACTCTGTTCCATCTGCTCACCAAGTTCCACGAGCTCCACTATCCTGGCCGCCGTATTGTCACAGCATGCTCCTGCCCCATCCAACTCATCATGTCCTATCTCAACTCCATCCTCTTTCCCCCTTAGTTCAGGCATTTCCCACCTACAGCCACAATACCAACCATGCCCACCATTTCTTCAGCAGCTTCCATTTCCCCTGCCCCAGCACTTTAATTTCATTATGGACGTGCAGTCCTTATATAGGTCTGTACCACACAAGGATGGCAGCAGGCCCTCCGCTTCTTCGTCTCCAATAGACCCATGCAGTCTCCCTCCAACAATATCCTTCTCACCCTCAATAACTTTTCCTTTAACTCCTCCCATTTTCTCCAAATCAAGGGGGTGGCATGGGCACCTGGATGGGCCAAAGCTATGCCTGCCTCTTTGTTAGCTATATCAAACAGTACCTACACAGGCATTGTACCCAACTCTTCTGCCGTTGCATCGGTGCAGTGTCCTGCACCCAGGCTGAACTGGAGCAGTTCATCAACTTCGCCCACAACTTCCACCCTGCCCTCAAATTCACTTGGTCCATCTCAGAAACCTCCCGATTTCCATCCTCCAGTAACCAGTCTCTAAACGGATGTTTACTACAAATCTACAGACTCCCATAACTCCCTAGGCTGCACCTCCTCCCTTCTGGTATCATGCAAGAACTCCATCCCATTTTCCCACTTCCTCCACCTCATCTGCTCAGACAAGGAGACATTCCACTATATATATCCCAAATGTTCACCTATTTTGAACAACATGCTTTTCCTCTCCCTGTCATCCAGACCCCCCTTACCCAACCGGACCTTCAAGTCACCACCCATTTCAATTCCCTCCAACCACTCCTTTTCTGACATGCCCATCCTTGTCCTTCTCCATTGCCACAACAAACCACAGCAATTGTTGGAGGAAAAACGCCTCATCTGTCACCTGACGAGCCTACAGCACAGAGGACTCGATATCCCCCAACTTCCTTCCCAGCTCCTCCCCCCTCCCTTCCGCTACTCCCTGCCACCAACCGGATTCGTTCTTCCCATTGATCAACCACGTCATACCTTCTACTTGTCTTTACCTATCCCCACTTCACCACCCTTCCTTGCCACTCCCTCGATCTGCAGTTCTCTCCACACCCCAATCCTGAAGAAAGGTTAGACCTAAAATGTCAACTTCTCCACCTCCTGATGCTGCCTGACTTGCTGTGTTCTTCCAGCCTCCTCCGTCTATTGAGAGATTGGTGAGCACAATTAAATGGGATAAGGAGTTATATTGGCATGGTGCAAGAATCTATTCACAATCAGGAAACAGTGTAAGAACAAATATCTTTTTCCAACTAGTAGGCAGTGATTAATGGAGGACTGCAAAGGTCTATGCAGGGGCCCCAGATATTCACTGTGTGTATTGAAATATATAAGTGATCTTGATAAGGGAACTAAATGCAACATTTCTAAGTTTGCTGATGGATATTTAAAACTGGGTTGGGTTGTCTGGTATGTTTGTCTTGGGCAACTGTGAGTGGATTAGTGTGCCATGAAGGTTACAGTTTAAGGAACAAGTTAGATACTCATTGTACACTCTCTTTAAAGTGCAAGAACCTAAGCATGCCACTGTTAAAAATGAAATGATTCAGATGTCTGTCAGTAAAATAGCTCAGGGATGGACAGGACTGGCAGCTGAATATTCCAGGGCACAAATGCTACGGGAAGGATAGAAAGGGAGGCAAAAGAGGAGGGGGAATGGGATACTGTAGGGAAATAGATGATGGCATCTTGCAAAATGTCCAGATTACAGAGAAGAAAGTGCTGGATGTCTTGAAATGGTTAAAGGTGGATAAATCCCCAGGACCTGATCAGGTGTACCCGAGAACTCTGTGGGAAGCTAGAGAAGAGATTGCTGGGCTTCATGTGCTGAGATAATTGTAGTCATAGGTGAGGTGCCGCAAGACTGGAGGTTGGCAAACATGGTGCCACTGTTTAAGAAGGGTGGTAAGAACAAGCCAGGGAACTATAGACCAGTGAGCCTGACCTCGGTGGTGGGCAAGTTGTTGGAGGAAATCCTGAGGGAAAGGCAAGGACTGATTTGGGATAGTCAACATGGCTTTGTGCATGGGAAATCATGTCTCACAAACTTGATTGAGTTTTTTGATGAAGTTACAAAGAACATTGATGAGGGCAGAGCAGTGGATGTGATCTATATGGACTTCAGTAAGGTGTTCAACAAGGTTCCCCATGGGAGACTTATTAGCAATGTTAGATCTCACGGAATACTGGGAGAACTAGTCATTTGGATACAGAACTGGCACAAAGGTAGAAGACAGAGGGTGGTGGTGGAGGGTTGTTTTTCAGACTGGAGGCCTGTGACCAGTGGAGTGCCACAAGGATCGGTGCTGGGCCCACTACTTTTTGTCATTTGCATAAATGATTTGGATGCAAGCATAAGAGGTAGAGTTAGTAATTTTGCAGATGACACCAAAATTGGAGGTGTAGTGAACAGCGAAGAGGGTTACCTCAGATTGCAACAGGATCTTGACCAGATGGGCCAATGGGCTGAGAAGTGGCAGATGGAGTTTAATTCAGATAAATGCGAGGTGCTGCATTTTGGGAAAGCAAATCTTAGCAGGGTTTATACACTTAATGGTACACTAGGGAGTGTTGCTGAACAAAGAGACCTTGGAGTGCAGGTTCATAGCTCCTTGAAAGTGGAGTCACAGGTAGATAGGATAGTGAAGAAGGCATTTGGTATGCTTTCCTTTATTGGTCAGAGTATTGAGTACAGGAGGTCATGTTGCGGATGTACAGCACGTTGGTTAGGCCACTGTTGGAATATTGCGTGCAATTCTGGTCTCCTTCCTATCGGAAAGATGTTGTGAAAGTTGAAAGGGTTCATAAAAGATTTACAAGGATGTTGCCAGGGTTGGAGGATTTGAGCTATAGGAAGATGCTGAACAGGTTGGGTTTGTTTTCCCTGGACCATCGGAGGCTGAGGGGTGACCTGATAGAGGTTTACAAAATTATGAGGGGCATGGATAGGATAAATAGGCAAAGTCTAGTCCAGAACTAGAGGGCATAGGTTTAGGGTGAGAGGAGAAAGATATAAAAGAGGCAACTTTTTCCACACAGAGGGTGGTATGTGTACGGAATGAGCTGCCAGAGGAAGTTGTGGAGGCTGGTACAATTGCAACATTTAAAAGGTATTTGGATGGGTATATGAATAGACGAGGTTTGGAAGGATATGGACTGGGTGCTGGCAGGGGGGACTAGATTGGGTTGGGATATCTGGTCAGCATGGAGAGGTTGGACCGAAGGGTCTATTTCTATGCTGTACTCTTCTATGACTCCAAGATTACTTTAAAACGCATCACTTCCTCTTGATACCTTTTCCGCAGCACCTTTATTCTAAAAGGAGCCAAATTAACTAGACTCTCAAATTCAAGAAAGAGGGTTTATAAACTGTTACTGTAATCACAAACAAAACATGACACACACACGGAATGTTGGGAGTTGACATTAAATTAGATTGATATCACCAATGCTGACATTGGTAGCAAAGCAATTGATCGAAAAAGTTGCTCTGCAAGTCATAGAGATGTACAGCATGGAAACAGACCCTTCGGTCCAACCCGTCCAAGTTTCACAACATCTTTCCGATAGGAAGGAAACCAGAATTGCACGCAATATTCCAACAGTGGCCTAACCAATGTCCTGTGCAGCCGCAACGTGACCCGCCCCCCCCAACTCCTGTACTCAATACTCAATCTTGTTGCTACCAATCAAGGGAGTGGTTGAATTAAGAAGGGGAACCACTTCATCCCCCTCACTTGGAAACACAACAGTTTATTTGGAATTGTAACAAGTTGATTAATCTTACCTGGCATCTAATTGTAACGTTTCACACTTGGCATTGTTGAGGTTTAAAGGATAATTGGCTGATCCATTGACCTATTTAGTTGGAAAACACCTGAGATTGCCCCAGGTTCACAGCACAGCTCTATTTGAATCGTGCATGAAAACCTAGGTGAAACAGGACACAGATTTTCATGCCACAGCTAAACCAATTTGTTTACTGTTACACATGGTGCAAGAGCAATGTTAAATTAAGTGTTCACGTGAATGTGGATGTCACTACTGCAGAATGCAGCATTTGTACTCCTTCACTGACTTAGTAACTGGACTTGTGCTGATCTCAATAGAGTGGCAGTACTGCTATCGCACTGTGGCTAAATGAAAATTGAAGGAATTTGTACTGAGTCCACTGTTGTTTGTCATTTATAGAAGCAATTTGGGTGAGAATTTAGGATGCATGCTTAGTAAGTTTGCAGACGACCTCAAGATTTGTGGTATAGTCGATGGTGAAGAAGGTTGTTTAACTTATAAAGGGATCTTGATCAATTGGGCCAATGCGCTGAAGAGTGGCAGATGGAGTTTAATTTGGATGAATGTGAGGTAGTGCATTTAAGTAAAATGAGCCCGGGCAGGATTCAGTTAATGGTAGGACCTGGGGTGGTGATGCTGAACAGCAACACCTAAAGGTTTAAGTTCATTGTTCTTTGAAAGTGACATCACAGGTAGACAGGATGGTTAAGAAGGTATTTAGCGCACTTGCCTTCATTGCTCAGTTGGGTTGTAATGTTCAGGTTGAGCAGGATGTTGGTAAGGCCACTTTTGGACTACTGGCTACAGTTCTAGGTCATCTTGCTATAGGAAGGATACTGTTAAATTGGCAAGGGTTCAGAAAAGATTTATCAGGATGTTACTGGGAATGGAGGGTTTGAGTTATAAGGAGAGGTTCGATAGGCTAGGACGTTTTTCACTGGAGCATAGGAGGTTTAGGGGTGATTTTTTTATACAGGTTTATAAAATCACGAGGGGGAAAGAAAATGTGATTAGCCAAGGTCTTTTACTTAGGGTGGGGGATTTCAAAACCAGGGGTATATTTTTAGGGTGAGAGGAGGAAGATTTAAAAGGGACCTGAGGGGTGATTTTTTTTTTCCCTCTCAGAGGGTGGTTCATATGTCAAATGAACTGTCAGAGGAAGTGTAGATAAAGGTACAGTTACAACATTTAAAAGACATTTCCACAGTTACGTGAATAGGAATAGGAATGTGAATAGAGGGATATGGACAAAGCACAGGCAAGAGGGGCCAACTTAGTTTGGGAACCTTGGTCTGTGTGGATGTGTTGGACCAAAGGGTCTGTTTCCGTGCCGTCTGATTCTGAATATCCTATTTACTCGACTTCCTAATCATTGTCCCATGCACTCTTCTGGAATGCATATGTGTCTGGACACAGGACACAGTTAGATCTGGCAGCGTTCTATCTGCATTTGGCATGTAAAGAATAGCTACCTGATGATGATATAAGGAGTGCAACCATTATCTGTAGAAATGTACCCAAATATAATTAGCATATTACAGGAAGTACATCTCTTTGTGTAACTGAACTATTTTTCATTTCTTGCATTAGACTTTTTGAATGAGGTAGAAATTTAACAATTGCCCAATGATGGACATCTGTATATTATCAGTAGCATTATGCACATTAAAAATTGCACCATAAATCTCTCTGATCCTAGTTTAAAATTTGAGGAAGTATTTCCATGAGATGTATAACTTGCAGTAGAGAGATAAAATGATCAAGAGTAATAATTAAGAAAAAAATGTTCAGTCTATCTTAAATTATCATTAGATTAGATTAGATTACTTACAGCGTGGAAACAGGCCCTTTGGCCCAACGAGTCCACACCGACCCGCCGAAGCGCAACCCACCCATACCCCTACATTTATCCCTTCACCTAACGCTACAGGCAATTTAGCATGGCCAATTCACCTGACCTGCACATCTTTGGACTGTGGGAGGAAACCGGAGCACCCAGAGGAAACCCACGCAGACACGGGGAGAATGTGCAAACTCCACAGTCAGTCGCCTGAGGCGGGAATTGAACCCGGGCCTCTGGCGCTGTAAGGCAGCAGTGCTAGCCACCGTGCCGCCCACTTATGAGTGTGCAGTTAAAATAATTTTAATGAAACTGAGAAAAATTGATTGTACCTTTCTCCCTAAATTTGGTGAAGGGTTTGTAACATCGTAAAGAAGGCTTACAGATATGGTAAAGTAAAAGTGAAATGGGGGTATTGATTTATGTAGAACACAGGCATGCGGATTCTGGAGAACTGTGCTGATTGAAGCTTCCTTTCTTAAAATATGAAATAGTCAGAAAATTGAGAGGTAATTTTCACTACCAACTGGGCGGTAATATCTGGGGAAAAAAAACCTTTGAATTCCATTTTGTTAGAATCCATTGAAGTAAAACTGGGTAGGTTTTTTATGATGGGTGGAAGATGCCTCCACAAATTTACTGTGCAGTATTGCAAATTAAAACACCCACTTTACTTGTTACTAAGAAATCAATTTTGCATCATTTCACAGAGCAAAAGCATCACTTCTGAGAACATATCTCAGTGTCTGATTTTTTTGCAGTATGGAGTACCTTGATTTGTGATCTATTTTTAACAAAATGTTAATTTGACAGGCATGAAGCAAAAACTTGGAACCCTGCAAGCTCATCAAAAAAGCTTTCTTCAAGGATGCATCTGGCCGTGGTAACGTGTGGACAAAGATTGGAAGAAACTTTAACAATGCTGAAGTCTGCCATTTTATTTAGTCAGAAGCCACTTCATTTTCACATATTTGCAGAGGATGAACTCCATACCAAGTTCAACAGTACAGTATGTATCTGGATAGCTCACACTTATTGTTTAAACAAGTTTTGCAAAGATATTGAAAATGCCCATGTGTATGTTGAGTCACATTGTTTTAAAGCAAGTTTTAAAGATGTTTGTATCTAATTTAGTTACTGCACCATTTCTCTGTCTTCTCACCTTGCCTATTTAAATATCTTCTTCATGGAAGATGCCCCATATTTGGTATCTTCTACTATTTAGGTACTTGGAAGATAAGTGACCCTATGTTAATGCCACTGAGTTATTTGTATTAGAATCTCTACGGTGTGGAAACAGGCATTTCGGCCCAACAAGTCCACACACACCAAATTTGCTTACCCACAACAGAATAAAAACCCATCTAAATGCCACTTGATTGATTTTTCAATAAGAAAGTACCATTTGGGGCAAATTCTACTACCTTTCCAGTGACTATTTGTTTTATTTTGTAGTTATTTTTTGGCTTTGAATTTAAATGGAATAACCTATTAGTTATATATCTCTTTTTGGCCAACAGCTAGAAATCTGGAAGACCGCTTTTCATCAGAGGTTTAATCACGCTATCTACCCAATAACATTTCCAGCTGAAACTGCAGCGATATGGAAGAAGTTGTTCAAGCCCTGTGCTTCCCAACGACTCTTTCTACCTGTAAGATTTATTTTTCTTTTACATTGATATTGCATTTATGTCATTTCATTATGTTACAGCTTGTCTGTAAACAAATTGATCAGAATGCTTTGTGGTACAGCAGTAATGTCCCTATCTCTAGATCAGAAGGTATCTTTTAAATTCTACCTGCCCTGAAGGCATATTGTACGTAATGTGTTTGAACACATTGATGTTAAAAAGTAATTTGAGGCTATAATGTTTATTTGTTTGAAAGGTGTGTTTGTGTGAAACCTTTTCCTGAAATTGTCTAGTCAAAAATAATTATGTATATGTTAAGGTAATTTTTCAACTTTACACATAAACATCTTCAATTTGTATTGAACTCTTGAAGTTGAGCTATTTGGTTAGGTATGGCGGCAGTTCGGCTTTCCATTCAAATAACCAGGTCAACAGGAATCTGTTTGGGTATAAGTTATGTTTATAAAAATAATTCCAGCTGGCTCCTGATTCTTAATTAAATAATTGTAGTATTTAAGATAGGGAGGTGATGGTCAGCAGTTTCGTGCTTCTATTGTTTAGGTAGTTAGAGATAAGTGATCCTATGTTAATACCACTGAATTATTTGAATTAGAAGTAGAATCCCCACAGTGTGGAAACTGTAGTTATCTGTTTGTACTCCTTGTCAAACCAAATTGTTGACAAAAAGCTCCTTGGTTTAACACTAATCCTATTGCTGCTGAAGCTACATTAGTGTCAAGTTAGTGGACATTTATTCATTGTTTACATTCAATATCTTCCGTACAGTACTGAAGTTGAAATGACAGATGAACTGCAAATTATGTAGCAGACCTTGTGTATGTTTGCAAATAGAGTACATTATTTTGGGTTGCATGAATATCTCTGATATCTTGCAATTCCCATACCCTGAAAAAAGCTGCCAATATGGAAAAAAAAAGAGTTCTTTGAGCAGATTTTCTCTTGCTATCGCTCTCACTTGGATTTCTTTGCATTAGACTTAGCTTAAAGAAAATCCATCAACCGGATGTATTAATGAATACTATTTCACTGCTTTGAATAACTTATGTTTTGCCATCAACTCAGATGAAAAATTAGTGGACACTTTGCATTTATGCATGCATATGTTACACACAACAGTTAAAAAACTGATTTTTCTTTCAACTGGGATTTAAGTTTGGGGAAGGATAAGGGACTTTTGGTCAACAATTAGTTATTGAAGAAAAAAAAGGCAAGGTGTGAAATGTTCAGAACTATAAATCTAGCATTATGGCACACAAAGACTGCTCACGAGACCAATGTCTGCAGTACTTGAGCCTTAGCAGATGCAGGTTGCTCAGAAAACAGTATTGAGAAGTCTTGGAGTAACTGTTCAGGAAGACCAACGGGTTTCACATTGGGCCCACAGTTAGCTTGTTGCAGGAAGGCCGGTGAGCTAAATAGCCTGTTATTTAGCTGGCTTTTCCCCAACTGAAAGCTGAACAGTTTCCAAGCAAAACCAGCCCCCTCCCAGTTATAAAATCATTCATGTGTTTTCTTAGAAGTGATTCCAAGTACTTAGATGAAATCATGTGGTTTCCAAGAAATCTCTTTCATTAAAAATAGTTCCAATGTCCAAAGTGGTCATGAGGGAACCATTTTTGAATAAAAGGTATTTCCACAGATTGTGAAATAATTATTTTCGTTGCAATTTTTCAAAACTTAATCCTCAAAATATTAAAATATGAAACCTTCATAATACAATGTTATTAAATAAAGAAATGTTAGCTTTTTTTATTTAAGCATTCTATAGTCCACTATTATAATAATTATGGCCAATTGACGGTAGCTGGTTTTAAAAAAAAGTCAAATTCCTTACCATCATCTTAATTACTGCCCATAGTCTCAAGCAACTCTACCTGTCAAATCATGGTAATTTGTATCTGCTCTGTGTTTAGAATATAAAATTATATCCAAGGGATATATGGAACTAAAATATTGACTTCTGTATATTCTGGATTGAAAGGCTTTTAAGGGAACTTGTGGTTTCTGGGAATTGGCTTTTAATTGGTTCTCTGGCATTGTTTGGAATAGATGGAAGCTTGTGTTTTGGAGGCTACCTACCACCAACCTCTGAACTGGAGTTACTATTTTTCAGTACACACCTAGGTGTGTGATCCATTTGTTGCTCTGTCTGTCTGCCCTGCTCCATAGATCTCTGTCAACAACATTTATACTGGGAACCTGAGAATGTTCCAGAAATCTGTATTTTTATCTTCAACTAACTCTTAAAATCTTAACTTCTAACTGACTCTCATCTGAACTGAAGTATGATTTTGAAAATCTCATCAATTCTACAACTGACTGCATTGCAATCTCAACAGCAAAGTGACTGGACTGAGATGTCTCGTTTTATTTTTATCTTTTGTTTTTTATTCAGACTGTATTTTTTTTTGTATGCTTTTCCAAAAAAAGTCACATTTACAGTGTTGCATCGACTTCTCTATCAGATGTGTGTTTAAGACGTTATGAATAGTTTATTTACTGACTGCTTTTAGGATTTTTATGACCAAACTTATCTTTTGAAGTTATTTTTGAGTTTATTTAAGAAAGCTAGTAAAAGTTTCTCATTTGGCCTGATTAACAGTAATTAAGAGATCAAGATTGACTATTTTTGCGATTAAATAATACATAGCTTTAATACATCTCGTGGTGTATTGGGGCTCAATTACCAGCATATTCCTGCCCTCAGTTGTTTCACTTCTCTCCATTCCACCATCAATAGTTGAGCTTTCAATGTCTTGATCCTACTTTCTTGAATTCCTTCTCTTAAAAACCACAAGCTTTCTATTGAAATTCTATTTCTTCAAATCAATTACTACTTTAATCATCCTTAGTATTTTTTATGAAGTGTGGTGATGCATTTTTGACAAAACGTTCGACATCAGTCTGTGAATAATCTGGAGCTACTGTTGGCCAAAACCTGAATGAACTACCCATATACGTACAGTGCCTAGAGACCAGGTCAGAGGTTAAGAATTCTTCAATGATTTACTCTCCTCCTGATTTGTCAAAACCTGTCCACTATCTGCAAGGCAAAGTCAGGAGTGTAATGAAATACTCTTGACTTAATTAGATTGTTTCTCGAGCTGCAACCTTCAAGAAGCTTGACAAAGCAATTCACCTAATGAGCACCCCATGCACTAACTGCAATATTCACTCTCTTCAACATCAGTGCTCAGTGGCAGCAGTCCATGCCATCTACAAGAAGTACTGGAGCAACTTGCCCATTTCTCTTCAACAGCACCTTCCAAACCCACAAACCATATGCTTGCCTGGACAAGAGCACCCAGATTCTGTGTAAAAATGTTTTAGTGGTGCTTGTTGTTTTCTTATTTCCCTCACTACTAATTATCTGTCATGGGTTGGGTTTGCAGAAACTTAAAAATAAAAAATCGTCCTCCAGTATGCAAAGACTTCTCGAAGGGCCAGGCAAAGTTAACTGAGGGCTATGATGCATGTCTGTTTTCTAAAGACAACAGCTGGAGCCTTGTAGAGGCTTTCTGACCACACACAGCACCCATCTTGTCCTCTTCCCAATTGGCCATGTTCTCTTTCCCTTCTCATCCCGAATCCAAAAATAAAGACAAATATTAGTCGGCAGAGAAAGTCTGCCAGTGCTATTTGTTTTCTATATTTAACTTGCATTCTTCCCCACTTGTCTGGGACTTGTAAAATTCTAAATTCTGCAGCAAATTAAATAAAGCAGACTCAAATTTGTTGACTAATGAAAGAAACAGTCAGTGGCACTTCTGCATCAGCCAATGCAGAGCATTATTTGAACTCAGTAAGGTAAAACATGTATCATGGACTTGTCCTGTCATGCTCAGGGAGCCAGTTTAGCATTAATCAAATTCTAGTAAAAGATAGCCACAGAATGTTGCCGAATTGATGTACCACTGAAGTCAAAGATATTCCAGTAGTATTTCATTCTAAATAGGTTGAGTCAAACTGCTTGACATTGCTTAGTGACACTTAGTTGGATAAGAGACTTCCCAAATAGTGCTGCTAAAAGCTGTGAAGCCTGTTCTACCTGCTGACAACTGAGCAGTGTTTACAAGTCTGACCAACCCCCATCGACATGATTTTCATTGTATTGAGTAGCGTAATTTATATATGAAGAGGTGCCCCCCACCCCCAAAAAGCAGATTTTGTCATTGGAGAACCTCTGATTGTGCCAGCCAAAACTGATAGCTTCAGGATATTTGAAAATATGCTAAATATTTGTCAATTTGTTAAGATTAGAAATAATGTTGGATACCTTCACAAAAGATCATCGTAACCCATAATGTATTGTTTAGTCGGCACTGAAATTGTCTGCTGGCATTGATGCACATGTTCCCAAATAATCAAAAAGTTTCCAGTGGACGATATTTACACAAAAATGTCTTTGTGTGTCTCAGACCACCAACTTAAAGTGCAGTCTAAAAGAACAAATGGAAGACTGAAGGGCATAACAAAATATATTTTTGGTTATGCTAATTGGGAAACTCTAGTGATTTTACACCAATTAATTGAAAGGGTGTGGTTTTGTTCCAGTGCTAAGCCTTGATTGGTTTGTTAGCAAGAGTAATAAACTAAGATCCTCATCTGGTGGACACACTGAAAAACAATGAGTGCCTGAGGATGTAAATCTTCTTAATATTTAAGGTAGTTCCAAAACAATGCACTTGCCAATGAAACTGGCTTTTAGTACTAATGTTCATCTGTCAAGGGACTATTATTGTTGTAAAGTAAATTAATTTTTTACTTTTATATTGAGCATTTTGAAGTTGAAAACCCTGACTTGCAGAATTGTGATCAGTGCTAGCAAATAGAGGTATTTTGAACAGTCAGCACATATCTGCACTAAGCTGCTTGAACAGAACGTAATTTCATTTCTTCTTGATGCTTGTCCTTTTCATTTTAGCTGATCCTCAAAGATGTGGATTCTTTGCTCTACGTAGACACTGACATTCTTTTTTTGCGTCCGATGGATGATATTTGGGCATTTCTTGAAGATTTTAATCATACTCAGATTGCTGGAATGGCTCCAGAACATGAGGAGCCACGAATTGGCTGGTACAACCGTTTTGCCAGACATCCATACTATGGAAAGACTGGAATCAATTCTGGCGTTATGTTGATGAACATGACACGTATCCGAAAAAAATACTTTAAGGTAAATGTGATCTGGAAGTTTTATGCTCATGTATTGAACTGCGGTAATATTTTACGTACTTTATGGTTTGTGTGATCTTTTGCAATGCACTCTGAACACTGAAGAGATATGAAGTGAATTAACAAGGAAATCCTTCAGTTAATTATAGAACAGTAATTTCCATGTAGACCCTTTTTACTGTTGCAATTATTCCACTATTGAATAAAATTGTTTTTAATTTAGTTAATAAATGTTTAATTGTATGGTATCATACCGTATTTAATTAAAAGAATAAAATACCAAGCCAATTGCCAGACCAAGTGTAACTGAATATTTACTTCCAATCTTACTATTTTAGTGTTTACTTTAAAATCATTTCAGTTCCTTTTTCTGAAGCTGCCAATTAATATTATACACTTTCATGGTTTAAGTGTCCCTTGTGTTGATGAAGGAATTTTTAACGAAAAAAATAAATGAATGTGCTGGAGTGTTGACAGTGGAAGAGAGATTCATTTGACTGTACAAACACAATGGTCCTGTTACTGTGCACATTTGCATGTTCCTTAACTGCAGTCACAGGATAATGATCCAAATGAGGAACCCAAACTGATATTCTCCCTGCCATTTCCTCATTTATTCTATTGTGTTCAAATCAACTGTGTAATCATTTTGGTCATTAAACAGCAGACTTGTTAAACAAGCAAAACTTAATACCAATAATTTAGAGCAGAATAATCAGAAATTTAATGATAAGATTAGAGAATCTTATTATAGTAGACATTTAGAAACGAAACATAATGGCAGAAATCTCTAATTATGATTTAATTACAAAGGTCTCCTAAGTCTATACAGGATTCTGAAGGGTTGAATATTACTTTGACCAGCTGATGGCGCTATTGGACTGTCTTTGGCTTCACTAAAACATTGTGGGAGATGGAAAATTTAAATACGGAACAAAACTCACTTACTGAGTGGTGTCTCAGATGTCCAGTACTTGCATAGTTTCAAATTTTTGTTTTTCAACTAAAATGGAGATAACTTGGTAGCTTTTGAAGATGGTGAAACCAGTGATAATATTGTGCTAGTTATCTTCTATTGAGTTGTTAATGTTGTTCCAATAATATTAAATTTAGCTAATTAGTAATCTTGCATAGAAGGTGCTCCTACCTGCTGTGGAAAGTAGAGGTACAGCCCACAAAACAATTGTGACAGATGCTTTTCTAAGATGGGGATAAAGAAACTAAAAATGAGATTTGCTGTATATTAAACTGGAGTATTTGATATGAAGGTGTCTGCAATGGAATGTATACCATACCTGGCATTTTCTTTCATTCCATTACAGACATTCCTGTTTATCCACATGTGCTCTTGCTCTCATTCATACATACTAGCTCAAACTGAAGACCTACTAATTAGCATGGTTTAGCTTTTCGGCCTTTTTTAAGCCTTCATTGGATTTTATTTTGTATTCCTTCGTGTTTTTTCAACAGATGTGTCTCCTGAATCATTGAAATAACACTTTCAAACTTCCAGCTGCTTTGCCTTTGTGACAGATCATGATCTGTTAAAGAATTCAATCATCTACATTGGTTACTGTTTGAAGCGTCTGCATTGAGATTATCCTTCGGCTGATCTCGTGTCAATTAGTAACCCTTTCTCTGCTATCCCATAATCCACCCTTTGTAAACTTCAGCTCAATTGAAAACTCCCATCCTGTTTTGACCTCCATAAGGTCCTACTCTTCTATCATCTGTGTGTTCACTGACCTACGTTTGCTTCCATTCTATGCCATAGGCAGTCGGTGAAGGATAGAGCTTGGAGACTAGTCTGAATGTACTTTATAAACTTCAATTCACGCATACAATTACATATATAAAGTTAATTCTCTGTTAATACCCATCACCTGAATCAAGTCAAAACAACATACGGGTATGGGTTTTGTCTTTCAGCCAGCTGTGATCACATTTGTCCAATGAAATTTTGCACTTTCAGCAATGTCATGTGGCTACAAGTACTCGAAACATTTTACTGAAATAATTAAGGTTATATGTACATTTTCCCAACTCCAGTAGATAGAAAGCGTTTCACCTTCTGAACGTATGAGGAGCATGGCTCAATGCTATGTCTGTCCAAGTGCTGTTTTGAGACTTTACCTTGCCTCTCCCCATCCAAATAAAAGTTGTACATTTCTGAGATTTGTTTACTGGTTGCTGCTTTTGAGTCTTAACTGCTCTATGATGAATGGAAGACATGAGACAAGTGGGCTGGCAATGGTTGCTGCTGGACTATGGACGTGGTGTTGGAGAAAAAGGACATTCGGTGGTAAAGAGAGTCCAATAAAATTAACATGGTTGTAAGGATTGTGGAGTGGTGCATTCGGAGCCTAAAGGGAGGAAGGAATGAGGTAGGATAGATTATATGAGATAGCTAGTACAGTCTGATTATTTGGCCCAATTATTCTGCCAGTGCTAACTATCCAAGCCTCCTGTCATCATAGAATCTCAACAATGCAAAAGCTGGTTGTTCAGCCCATTGAGCAGCACCAACCCTCTGAAGAGCATCCCACCCAGACCTATTACCCTAACCTTATTCCCTGGAATCATGCACTTCCCATTACTAATCCACCCAACCTACAGACCCCTGGGCACTACGGGCAATTTAGCATGGCCAGCCCACCTAACTTGTACATTTTTGGACTGTGGGAAGAGAATGGAGCACCCAGAGGAAACCCACACAGACTCTGAGAACACATGTAAACACACAGACAGTTGCCCAAGGGTGAAATCGAATTCAAGGTTGGCACTGAGGCAGTAGTGCAGCCCTCTCTTCTTCCCCTGCTAACTCTATCATCATAATTGTGAATACCCTTCAGTTTCGAATGGCTGGATTATGCAACAGAGTTTGCATAGACCTGATAAGCCAAGTGGCATCCTTCCATTCAGTAAACTCACACTTCCTCTTAAACTACTTCAATCGGTGGTAGAGAGTTTCACATTCTTAACAGTCTTCAAGTAAAATCACTATTTGATTTTTTGGTGACATCTTGTCAGGGTGGCCTCTAGTTGTTTTCCTCACAAGAGGAAATGTTTTCCTTTATATCCATTCTTTTTACAGAACATTAATTTTAAGACAGACTTTTCCAAGATAAAAGTGACCTCGACTTCCATTACATTCTGACAGAAATCCATAGGACGTATGTTATCATTCTTGTAAACTATCTTTGCATGCTATACAGTGCCTCTATATACTTTTCACAATACATCAGCCAGAACTGCATTGCATTCTTAAGTAGAACAAAGCTTCTATACCTGTTTAACATAGCGTGCCTTTTTCAAATTCCATTTCTTTACATACAAAGCATAGTGCTTGGTTTCATTTTTATTATAAACAATTATATGCCATGGCTAATTTATGCACCTTTCAATACTTGTTGTTTCGATACTTTGAGGCCACTTTGAGTCATAGTCATACAGCATGGAAACAGACCTTTTGGTCCAACCAGTCCATGCCAACCATAATCCCAAACTAAACTATTCCCATCTGCCTGCACTTGACCCATATTCCTCCAGGGTAAAAACAAGGACTGCAGATGCTGGAAACCAGATTCTAGATTAGAGTGATGTTGGAAAAGCACAGCAGTTCAGGCAGCATTCGAGGAGCAGGAAAATCGACGTTTCAGGCAAAAGCCCTTCATCAGGAATAGAGGCAGAGTGCCTGCAGGGTGGAGAGATAAATAAGAGGAGGGTGGTAATGTGGAGAAAGTAGCATAGAGTATAATGGGTGAATGGGAGTGGGGATAGAGGTGGTAGGTCAGGGAGGAGGATGAAGTGGATAGGTGGAAAGCAAGATAGGCAGGTAAAACAAGTCATGGGGATAATGCTGAGCTGGAAGTTTGGAACTGGGGTGTGAGGTGGGGGAAGGGGAAATGAGGAAACTGGTGAAATCCACATTGATGCACTGGGGTTGAAGTGTTCTGAGGCTGAAGATGAGGCGTCCTTCCTCCAGGCGTCGGGTGGTGAGGGAGAGGCGGTGAAGGAGGCCCATGACCTCCATGTTCTCGGCTGTGTGGGAGGGGGAGTTGAAATATTGGGCCACAGGGCAGTGTGGTTGGTTGGTGAAGGTGCCCCAGAGATGTTCCTTAAAGCGCTCTGCGAGGAGGTGTCCATTCTCCCCAATATAGAGAGACCGCCTGAGGAGCAACGGATATGATAAATAATATTGGTGGATGTGGCTACATTCCTCTATATTTCTTATTAATGTCGTTATCCAAATCTCTTGTAAATGTTGTAACTGGACCTGCTTTCCCTGGAAATTCATTCCACATGTAAACCCCTCATCTCTTCTTAAATTCCTCTCCTCTCACCTTAAAAATATGTCCCCTAATTCTGAAATTCCCAACCCGAGGATAAAGACCCACTTTATAAATTTCTGTTAAGGTTAACCCTAAACCACCTATATTCCAGTGGAAAAAAATTCCAGCCTCTCCTTGTAATCCAAACCCTCCATTCCCTGTGTCATCCTGGTAAATCTTTTCTGAACCCCCTCCAGCTTAATAAAATCCTTCCTGTAACAAAGCAACTGAAACTGCACACTACTCCAGAAGAGGTCTCATCAATATCCCTTCATAACTTCAACATGACATCCCCGACTCCTGCGGTCCAAAGGTCAGAGCAGTGAGGGCAGGTGTGCTAAACACCTTCTTAACCACCCTGTCAACATGTGACTCAAACTTCAAAGAGTCATTTACATGAACCCCCAGGTCTCTCTCTTCTGCAGCATTACCCAAAGCCTTGGGTTGGGGGTCAGGGTAAAAACTGGGTAAGGGGGCTAGTTCAGCAGTGACCGATTTGTGTCGTTAGAGAAAGGTGAGAAATGTGGGATTGGTCCAGCAAGGTTTGTAGCTAATGAGGTTGGTGTAGTTGGCTGAGGATCAGTATGAGTTGGGGATTCAGTTCCTTACTCCATCCAAAGGTTAGAACAGGTTCTAATTCTTTATTACTGTTCCTGATTAATGGTTGAGCTCAGTGACTCAACTCTCAGAAATCTCTCTTCTTACCCCCCCCCCCCCCCAAAGTTCAGGACTCCGAGTTCCAGCAGCTAATTGTCCCAAAGAAATTTGAAATTACCAGGCATTTCCCATGGAGTCAGCTACATTGAGACTTCCAACAATCCAAATGCACGATTGAAATCTGCACTGCTGAAACACTTATCTCTTCCTTTGGAGTTTCTAGGCAAATCTGTTTTTGATTTCAAAGTCAAAATTGTTATTATGAATTGTGAACAATAGTCCCAATACTGATCCTTGTGGGTCCCACTTTCTGCCTATCTGAATAATTATTTTATACTCATGGTCTATGCACTCATTCTGTCAGCCAGCTTGTAGTCCCTTCTGGCACTTGTTCCTGGTACCATATTCTCTGACCTGTTATCCATAGTTTTATTTTGGTGCACCTAATAGTATAAGTTGTAAATCAGATAAACAACTTCTACATAAATATTTTTTTAAAAAGACTTCATTTGCTGAAAACTCATGAAAGCTTCGAAGTGTGTAGTCTGCTCACTTGTTTTTATTTTAAATGCATTTGTTTATTTCTGAACTCCATTTGCCAATTCTATTTCTTTAGCAAAGACTGGAGAAATAAATTCTGCCATCTCATAGCTTTATCAGTGGTGTTATGTCTGTCCATTAGGAGGCCTATTCTTACCTGATCTGGCCTGTTTATTGATGTGTTTGTAAAATATTTGACTTTTGTTTTGTGTTCATTGGTAGGAACAGTAGAAATGACTAGCAGAGGACTAATGATAAATTAGTATACAAAGAGGAAGACCAAATCCATAAATCCCAGCAATGATGCAATTGTTTACTCTCCAAATAGATATATATATTTTTTAAACAAACTTGTTCATTTAATACAGGAATTGTCTGGGATATTGCTGTCAGTAGTGTCACTGGCGCTGATCCAGCTGGGCATGTTTCTAGAGTGTGAAAGCATAATTAAACACCACCATGCAAGTAATTGCATGGCTTTGCCGTAACCCTCCAATTGTTTCCTTATTCATTCATGGAGTCACAGTAATGCATTGCTTACCAAAGTATTTTTCAATATGACTCCATTTTATGACCTTTACACTTGAGCATAATGTGACCCCCAGATGCAGCAAAAACAAAACAGCAATACAGCAAATGGTAATGTTGAATGTCCTGTTTAAACTCTATATTTAATACGTATTCTTTTAATTCTGTTTATATAAATGTGAATCAATTGAATATGGAGATCAGTTTATAAAGCACTTTGTACACACAGAAACTCCATTCACTTTATTCCCTTTGCCTATCTCTTCTGGTCAATTTATATCCGTGTAATTGAGATTCCTGTATGTGATTGATCCCTTATTGTCTTTTATTTCTTTCCACATGCAGGTTATTCTTGTCTTTTATGTATGCCTGTTTTTCTATGGCTATTATCCTATCCTGCCTCATAAATATGGTTACCATATATCCTTTTTGCAATTTCTAATTCCAGTCCTTTTGGTTTTCTCTCTACGTATGTCTCTTTAATCTCTCTTGACGGTTGTTTTCTCTCAACATATGATTTGCTTCATCTCCTGTTTGACTGTGTACATTGTGCAATGCTCTACAGACATTCTGACTCCTTTTTAGTAGAATGAGACGAGAAATTCTCGCTTAAAATTGTCTTGTATTTCTAAAAATCAAAACTTTTTAAAGTTACCTTCAGTGAAGCATTGACTCCTCTAGCCATCAATGTTAACACTGAAGTTAGATCTTGCAGGGCATTCTTTAGCAGAATAACAATGATTTATTCATTACAACTTAGGTACAGATATAATGCAGTATTTTGGTCAAATTCCTACTTTTTTTTTAGTTCTTCCATCTATCCATTTATATTAGATTTAACTTTGTACTTACAGGATCCACTATAGGAGGAACTTTAAGAGTGGAACCGAGGACATCTTGCTAGGGTCTGTGTCTGAAAGTATTTGCTTATCTGTCTCTGGGCTATGTGCTGAGGCTGTCAATTGCTGCCGGCCAAGTCATGGCCACTACCTGGTGGCATTATTTTAGGAAAGCTGACCTCAGTGGGGTTGCTCCTGTTGGCTGGCTGTAGGGTCTTGCTGTTCATTACTATCCAGCCAGGAGGCTTTGGAGAGCAGCAGAACCACTGTGTAATCTGGGACCTGCTGGGTAGGAGGTCCCTGCTGCAGACGTCAAATCGTGATGTAGCATTGGGAGTGATTGTGCCAAGAAAGTGCCATTCAAATCATGTACAGTAATCCATGTTAAAACTAGTCTGCAATGTTCAATGAAGTTTCAGTTCCAATAAATGAACTGATGTTAAAATCTAACAGTGCTGAATGAGGATTTTCTGGGTTGCCATTTTTGTGAATGGCCTGCTCTCTACTTGATTATGAAATGTGTTTCAACTATTGACAACAAAACATAGTGAGATCTGATGATAACTAAAGCCTGCAACTTCTGCCCAAATGAATCAATAGTTGCAAGTAAATCTCCAGTTCAGATGTCTTCATTTCGCAAATTGACAACTGTTGAGTCATGTTTGGAATTGGATATTTTGTGTGAATTGTTTTGTTAAGAGTCAGGCCATTTTGTTTTAAAAAAAAATCAGTTTTTATTACCTGTTGCACATTAAAACTATTAATAGACTTCTGTCAATTGCCCATATATTAAATTACTGAATCAAAGTGAGTTTTATCGTCATAATTTTTGAATCCTACAGAATGATATGACAAGTGTCCGGCTGAAATGGGAAGATTTACTTTTGCCTCTCTTCAAGAAATACAAGCTCAACATTACTTGGGGAGACCAAGATTTACTCAATATTATTTTCCACCAAAACCCAGGTACTATCTTTTATTGTTTGTTGATTTCATTTGCTCTTTTGCCAATTTGCTGATCGCTCTTCCTTTCTTTTTGTTTCTTTCTTCTCCTGACTGCCCCAATTAATCGCTCTTGGATTGGTGGCAACCCCCACCTCCCTTCTGTGCACATGGTATTGCTTCTCCCCCACTCTCGTACCCATGGTGTTGTCATCCCCATGTGCACGTCATCCTGCCTCTGTATGTGATATCGTTGTACTCCATTCTTTGCCCCCCCCCCAATGTGACATTGTTGTGTCCCCACTTCCCTTTTCTCTCTTTCCCTTGCTCCTCTCTTACCTTGAGAGATAATTATTTAAAAGCTCCTCATGTCTTTTTTTCATTTTTAAATCCCACTTATTGGATATTTGACACTGGCTGCTTGTATAATGCAAGAATCCATTTTGATTCTCTGCATCCTCTACAATTCTTTGTATTCATTTTCTTCTATGGAATTATTTACTTGCTTCCCTGGGCTGATAAATGGCAAATCAATGACATGTTAGGCTGAAAGTATGTTGTGGCAACACCAAATTAGAAAGAAGACTCCTCTTCTGACTTTTCAACACATTTGATTATCTGCAAGGCAAGAACATGATTAACTACTTCTAACTGCCTGGATGATTGTAGCTCCAATAATCAAGAAGCTTGACAATATCCAGACCAAAAGCCTAATTTATTAGCAACTACTCCCTGTCCCAACTTGAGCATTAATTCCATCTACCTTGTCTGCAACGTGTACCATCTATAAAATGTATCACAGCAAACTGTCTTTATGTCTCCCACATTCGGGATCTCTGCCACCAAGATGGGCAAAGGAAGCAGTGTGTGGGAACACTACTGCATCCAAGTTCCCCTCAAAGTTACACATATCCTTGAATGCAGTGACATTGTTCTATTCAGTTAGTTAATATCGGAGATCTCTCTGTGGGAGTAGCTTAATTAAGAACAGAAGATTTCTTGTTTAAGAAATAGATTTCTTAATATCCATGACAATTTCTCAGTTAAGGTTTTGTAGATTTTAAAGATCCATTTATGTTGAATTCAAAATTAAAGTCTAGTCTAGGAAATTATCATTAGTACTGCACTTTGTTTTTTATATGTATATATTACTTCTCTTATAGAAAGCCTGTTTATTTTTCCATGTCAGTGGAATTATCGACCTGACCACTGTATGTATGGCAGCAACTGCAAAGCAGCAGAGGATGAAGGAATCTTTGTTCTTCATGGAAATCGTGGCGTCTACCATGATGGAAAGCAGCCAGCTTTCAGGGCTGTGTATGAAGCAATAAAAAGTGTAAGTACTATAGCCCCAGGAATAAAGCTGAAAAATAATGTACCATAAAGAGAAGCAATCTATTATTTTTGAGAAAAAATATTTTTTTGAAATCTATGCAACAAGCTGCCCCTGAGTCTGGTGTTACTTTGTTTATGCATAGTTCTGTTCCCCGGAGTTATTTACTTGCCTACTGTCACATCTTTTTTAAGACAGTGATTTTCAAGTAATACTTTCCAATGTTGAAATATTGGGGAGCAATTCTTATTTTTCACTAAAAGTCAATAATAATGACTCTTGTAATTAGTCTAATGTGTGTAGGAGTGTTTTTTCTGGATTCTATAGCAAAGTTGCATCAATTAAGAACAGCACTCCAGCAGTTAATGAGCTCTGGTGTATTTAGGCTGTTCCTCCCCCACCCTATTCACATGAGCTGCACTAGTAAATTTCTTGTATGCACAATGTCCATGATAGATCATAAGGCACTTGCTGCCATAAATTGTTGAGGTGCCAATCATCAGTGTTTTTCTTGTATGCTAATGCATATGAAGACATTTCAATTTTAAATGAAGTCCGGTTCTGTTTTCTTTTTATTACCAGAAGCGTTCTCCCTTCCCTAACACCTCCCCACCCCCCCACCAAGATTTCTGTAAGGAATAAAAACACTTTTTTCAAAAAATCACCTCAGGTAGCACATCTACTTCTATATAGGAAGAAAATCAAACTGTTTTTGAATCTATCTTTAGTTATAGTTATTTAATAACAAAAGACTCCGATTACCAGATTAGTTTGTTTGAAAATGGTCAACCTCCACGTTATCTTCTCCCTAATTGGGCTAAACCACAGGTGAGGATATATAACAGCAAGATTTTCTAATCAATGAATATGATAAAAAATAATAGTTTTGCTATTTTTACTATCCCTTGACATACATAATTCTTGACTGAAAGGTTTCCTAAACTCCTGCTAATATTGGCATTTGTTTAGGGCAGGGCTTTCCACCGTGGGAATTGGGATTCAAGTAAGTTTGCAAGTTAAATTTTAGAATCCTGAGACAGTAATACCTGCTCCAGCTAACTTGTAACAGTTATGTTTCTGCTTTCACAAGTCCCTGCTATGTTAGATTACCCTCTAACCAGGAGCATGCACACGTGCGCGCGCACGCATGCATGCATGTACTGAAATCACATCACAGTTGGAAATGGTTTGGGTGCATCAGTCCAGGGCACAGAGTAATAATTAGCTGTACAGTAATGCTGCAAATTTTTTTTTTAACCTGGTTGGTCTTCACCGCCCATGAAAATGTAACTAAGATTCCTAGAGCTATTTCATAGTGGCACATGTAGGTAATTTAGTGAATCATAGTTTCCATTGCCGAAGTTAGCTGCTTTGAAACAGGTTTTCATAATTTCTTTCCTGTTTAAAAATTCCTAATTCAGTAAGGTCTGAGAATGAGAGCACATGATATAGGGTCACTGACTGAAGAAGATAATTGTACGTTTCCAAAGTGATTGGGATAAATGCGTGAAGAGAAAATTTGCTCCACAGGGACAGGTGGTGGAATGGAACTGGTTGAACTGATCTTGCAAAAAGCTCACATGGCTGTGATGGGCCAAGAATCCTCATCCTGTGCTGTAATCTTTCTATGATTCTAAATATGGAAGATAATCATACAACAATCATGCCAAATTATGGTGGCCTTTCAATTACTTTGTGGCCAAAATTACTTTTGATTTATTTTCACTCTACATGTTCAGCTCCACTGTTTCCACACTTATCACCCAGCCAAAACCAAGAGATATCTTCACTTTCAGAAATACATAAACACTATATTCTTCAGCAGATTTGTACTAATACCAAGATATCCTTCTTGAAGAGTTTCTGTTGCTGCACTTGTATCATTTTATTTGCATTTTTTTGTCACAAAAGAGACCTTGAGTTCCTGATTTTTTTTTTTCTTTCCTTTTTTGGTATAAATGTATTTTTCATTGCTTCTGGAAGCACCCCTCATCACATTATGAAACTAATTCAATCGGCAATTCCATTCTTTAAATGTTATAACTCGCGTTTTCAAGAACCAAATGTAGTTTCTAATTTAATTGCAGTTTAAGGCTATAGCATTTATGCCTGCTTGTTACAGTGACATTGGGCAACATTTTGAAAATTCATAGCTAAATTTTTATGCACTTAAGATGTTAGCTCATTACTTTTCCTTTGGGCCATGATGCTTATCGCTCTGACATCCATTCCAGAATAATGGGTGTGTGTAACTTTTTTTTTAAAAAAAGCCTCCATAAACATATAAATATTGTGCTAGATTACGTTTTGATTCTAACCATGTATTCTATGTATTAAATTGATTTCAGTGCAACAGACTCATTCCCTGTAAAAGCAGAAAGAAACATAAGCTTGTGGCTAATGATTTAGCATGTGCAGCTAGACAATCCTTTATCCAAAATCTGACAAGGTCCAAAATCCGAAGGTTATTTCTCATGAACAAGGTTTGGCGTGCAAACAGTTAACCCAACTCCACACCACTCGCTGCGTGTCACTCAGATGTGACATGTAGGGTGTGTAGCCCAGCACTGGCAGGCCTCAATTTTGTTTCAGGGCCCATTACTCTGAGTCTGCTGTTCAGTAAGCTTTTTAAAATTTCACCAGTAAATTGTCACTTATTCTGAAATTCAAAAAATTCCCAAATTCAGAAAACCAGCTGGTCCCAAGCGTTTCGGATAAAGGATTGTGCACCTGTAATATATTTGTGCAAATCGTTAACCTATCCTCAAATGGATAAAAGCAGTAAAAAAAACATGGGATAAAGTTCAGGATGGCAGGGTGCAATTAATGAGCTGTTATAGAATTGATAAAGTGATAGGTGGAGCAAAATGCAGGTAAGTGTGAAAATTATCCACTTTGGTAGGAAGAATACTTCTGAAAACAGGAGTAAATGTTCGAATATACAGGAATATAAATCATTTCGTTAACAACAGGTAGAGCAGCCCATTGTTTTGTTCACCTTTTATTGCAAGAAGGTTAAAGCACGAATTAGAGCGCTCATAATTTGATGCTTGTTTTAGTGGGGGGTTGTCATGCATCTTGCTTGTACTTGTATCGTTGAAGGTGGGTAGCACAAGTTTGGTGCTCCAGTATTATTGCCATGATCACACCATAAGGCCAGACATCTTCCAGCAGTTGTGTTACTCTCGGTTCAGAGTATGTGATGTTAATATCTAATTTTATTAATAAAATTATAAATATTTTTGGAGTTAAAGATAACTATGTAAACAAGTGTGGGAATTAATTACTTTGTGGTGTCGTGATAGTGTCGCTTCTTTTGAGCCATGAGATTCGGGTTAAAGTCCCACCTGTTCCAGATGTGTCATAATGTGTCTTTACAGCTTTATTAAAATATCTAAACATTTCCATTTTTTTTCAAAAATGTATAATGGGGTCTTTTTGGTGCAGTGGTAGTGTTTCAGGTTGGTTCACGTCCCACTTGCTGCAGAAGTGTGACATAACAGGTAAACGTGATGAAAAAATAATTGTTAAAATGTATATAATAAATGTGATTATCAATAAAAGCCAGTCAGGAGAAGAGAGGAATTTTGAATAAAATAGCAAGTACTATATTAAGAAATCGGAAACTTTTCTAAAGTGTATTGGTTTCAGTTTTACACTTCGCAAA
Source organism: Hemiscyllium ocellatum (assembly GCF_020745735.1). Lineage (NCBI taxonomy): Eukaryota > Metazoa > Chordata > Chondrichthyes > Orectolobiformes > Hemiscylliidae > Hemiscyllium > Hemiscyllium ocellatum. The sequence continues at coordinate 59,207,529 of NC_083419.1, forward strand.
AAAACTCCAGGAATCTCTCGCACGTGATGGAGCCAGGCTATAATCTTGAAGGCAGATAGTCCCTCTGCAAGGGACAGAGTGATGTTACTGCAATGTAAAACATGGAACTGGAGCACCAGAACAGTCATTTCCAGGGTGCACACATGAATGATGAAGGTGGACAGGAGGAGATAGTTAATGGAACATCCTTAACTGGCTAGGAAGATCAGCTCTTGGGAGTTTGGACCCGACAACTTGGCAGAAAAGTTAAAAGATATCAATAAATATTTTGAGGTATGCTGGTATAGAACCTGAGTCATCTCCACATGACATCCCACCATAGCACCAATCTTTCGTGCTCTTTAATAGACCACAGCCGTATTACTCGCATCTAATATTCAGATACTCTATCTTCATGCTCAGTTCCTTAATGTTGTCATCTATCTACTACTCTACCACCACAAAGCACAGCTATCTTACTACAGCATACACATTACCCAACCACAGCATTCTACACTGAGATTCTGACATATAGGGCAAAGCAGCACATAACTAGAGCAAATAGTGCAGAATTGGTGGATGACTAGGCTGCTTATCTCTTCTGAGCCCTATAAATGAAAATGCTCTCTGCATCCTTGTACTGGCTGTGATAGAACTTGTGGCATCCAATGTGACCAAGAACATTGATTATGACTGTTCCTGCCTTGCACTCCTTCTAACATCCTAGAACACAGACACAGATGACTAGACTGCTTGTGCGTGACTACAGAACATTTGTTTTCCTTACACCAACTTTCCACTCCTAATTTCCTATTAACCAATCAGAGAGAGGGAGACAGAAAAAGCGCAACAGGTGTTGAAGTAGCCCAATGACTTGGGAATGCAAGTTACTTGGAGATCAGCATAAAGTAGGCATTAAAGCACAGTAAGTCATCCTGGTAAAAATGAGCTGCATCCAGTCTAAGATCCGAATGTTAGATTTGCCAGCTTGATGTTCTGAATTCTGGCAAGGACATTGTCCAGGGCTTGCTTTCTTTTTAGCAGCCCAGCTGTCGAAACCTTGTGATGGGCTTGTCACCTATTCCTCAGTTCTTGCAGACATTTTGCAGTTGTTGACCTTTTAATAATTATCTGCAGTTTGAGTGGCCTATTTCCACAAAGCAAATGCAAGGACTATTTTGCATTTCAGTGCTTGCTATTTGCAATGTGGCTTGTAAGTTAGTTGTCACACCTATGTGTTCCAAATTAGATATCCTGACACAGCGTCAGCCAGTTTGGGTTGTTTTATGCTAAACTGGTGTCCAATGTAGGCTTCCTGCACCCAGGGCGCAATGTGTCCTGATAAAATGCCAGATTGCCATAGCACTGTTGGAGTTTGTGTTGAAAATGTGCAGAGCTTTGAGATAACACAATATGTATACTTTTGGATTCTTAGCCTAAAGAAGGATATACTTATCAAGTTGCAAGGGATTCCTGGGATAAATAGCAATTTCATCATGATGTGTAAAATTCTTAGACTTGACAGGATAGTTACTGAGAGGTTATTTCCTGTAGTTAGACAGTCTAACAGTCATAGCCTGCATTTAACTGTGAATTTGGTGTACCAATGTTGAGACCAAATTAATACACAAGCCCACAATTGTCGTTACGAGAAACCAGTTGATATTACTTGTGCCTCTTTAGGTGGTGAGCGGGCTCCTAATGGTACTGGAGTCATCAAAGAGTTGGCAACCCTGAAGCATCCTCAGTTCCCCTGCAAGAAGTGGAGATTGTTGTTTGAAATGCAATAATAAATAAAACATTTTGACTGAGGACAAGCATCCAGCTCTTCTGAAAGGAAAGCTGCTCTAAATTCTTTTTGAGGCTGTGGGGCTGCCTTCACACCCTGGGCTGTCCTCAGTAGGAATTATAGCCTTCAGCTCAGATTTTCACTCTTGGGCTGACACAGGGAGGTAACCGCCATGAAACTGATGGCCTTCAATGTGGCAGCAAGCTACTCTGCCATTCTCAAAATATCAAAAGCTCTGAGAAATTACCTGTAATTGAGACTTTGATTTATGTAAATCAGCTGTTCACGTCTGAACACTGATCACCATTCTAACTCCAAGGCACGTCTGAGAAATATCCCTCTTCTGCGACTGCAACGTGAGTTGGTAAATTTCAGCCAACAGTCTCTGGATAAAGGAGTTGCCACTTAAGATTGACAAGAAATTTCTTCACTGAGAATTGTGAATTCTTGGGAAAATCCATACCACAAAGTTGTTAGTGCTTCGTGACTGAGTATATTCTAGTCAAATTTTCTGGTACTAAGGATATCAAGGGACTTAGACAGCAAAATTGAGTTAATCTGGAAGATTTCAACAAATGATAGATATAGGGGCTGCATACCTTAATCTGCTCCTATTTCTCTTGCTGCTGGTAGTGCTGCCTTTTGGACAAACTGTACGTCCCACGAAGGAAGCTTTTGAAGTACTCTAGCTGCCAGTATTATCTATGTGACTGGTATTCACGATCGTGTTAAGCTTTCATTTTAATTACACCACTAGGTTCAGAATTTTTTGTTATGCAAATAAAAATTTCACGTGTTTGAGCTATCCACAGATGAGCAGACACATCGCTCCTGTTAGACTTTGTTTTGATAATTAGAAGAAAGTGAGGACTACAGATGCTCAGAGAGTCAGAGTCGAAAAGGGTGGAGCTGGAAAAGCACAGCAGGTCAGGCAGCATCCGAGGAGCAGGAGAGTCGATGTTTCTGGCTTAAGCCTTTCATCAGGAATGTTCTGAAGGTCTTGTGCTCAAAACATCGACTCTCCTGCTCCTTGAATGCTGCATTATCTGCTGTGCTTTTCCAGCTCCACTCTTTTCAACTTTATTTTGATAATGCTGAGTAAACATCTATGATCATTTTTATTGAATGTGTGGCCTTGCTTGCAGTTTTTTCAGATTGACAGTCATTGTGTTGTGGAATTTTGAGTAGGGGATGCCTAAAGCTCAGTTAAAAATTATATTTGCAAAATCAATATTAAAAAGTTAGACTTTCATCCTGAAATTGAAATACATGCTGTTTAAGAGTTGAGACAGTATTGATCACAACGGAAGTGTATTGCTATAAAATTTCGATTGCAGGCTATGTCCTGAGAGTATAATAAAATCAGTATATGCAAAGTGCTTTTATTGCTCCATGCAATTTCCTTGATGGTCTTGTTTTGTATTCTGTGAATGTTATTATTCAGGTCAATACTCTAGAAACATAAAAGCCTTTTATTCTTAAAGAGCTTGAAAATGTTCTTTTGTAAAGGCTCTCGTGACTTTCACACTACAAGACTAAATAAGCTTCTCACACAATCCGAAGAGACCACAGTGGATTTTATTGTCTAAGTTATATGTTAACAAAATATAACTTACTGTAAAATACAAACCACTAATGATTACATTCACTCATGCTATTTTAGAGAGGCAGAAATACTACAGCATATAAAATGCTATAAATTATTCTGTTGCACAAGTGTGGAGTGTGTCCCTTTTTAAGATTCTAAAATGTAATTGACAAAAAAGACTGGTTGGTATTATCCAAAGAATAATTTGAATTGAGAGCATTAATTCTAGGTTTGTTTGTGTTAAGGGGTAATATTTGGTCTGGATCGAATTATTTCACCTGCTTTGTAAAATTCTAGTCCTGCCTTTCTTCTTAATACTTGAGTATGGTACACAAATTCACACTAAATTGTGGAAGATTTAGTGCTGGGTGGCACAGTGGTTAGCACTGCTGCCTCACAGCGCCAGAGACCCGGGTTCAATTCCCTACTCAGGCCACTGACTGTGTGGAATTTGCACATTCTCCCCGTGTCTGCGTGGGTTTCCTCCGGGTGCTCCGGTTTCCTCCCACAATCCAAAGATGTGCAGGTCAGGTGAGTTGGCCATGCTAAATTGCCCATAGTGTTAGGTGAAGGGATAAACGTAGGGGAATGGGTGGCTTGTGCTTCGGCGGGTCGGTGTGGACTTGTTGGGCCGAAGGGCCTATTTCCACACCGTAAGAATCTAATCTAATTTGAGTATAATGGACAAAAGTGTGAAGCTGTGATAAGTTTTTCGTGTATTAGATCGAATGCTATTCAAATATTTGCAGAACTTTTTTGATTCAAAATTTTTTGGGAACTATTTTGAAGGGTATACTAATCTGTTCAAAATAAATACAGACCTTGTTTTCAAAAAGCATGTTTGTTTTTATGTACTCTGTGTGTAAGCTAATACTTGTATGATCTAATTTCATGGCCTTTGTTTAATCAATTATGCAAGAAATAGAATCATAGAATCCCTACAGTGTGGAAACAGGCCATTTGGCCCAACAAGTCCACACCGACCCTCTGAAAAGCAAACCACCCAGACCCATTCCCCTACCGTATTACTCTACATTTCCACTGAGTAACCCACCCAGCCTGCACATCCATGAACATGATGGGCAATTTAACCTTGCCAGTTCACCTAACCTGCTCATTTCTGGACTGTGGGAGGAAGCCAGAGCATCTGGAAGAAACCCAAGCAGACACGAGGAGAATGTGCAAACTCCACATAGACAGTTGCCCGAGGCTGGAATCAAACCCAGGTCCCTGGTGCTGTGAGGCAGCAGTGCTAACCACTAGGCCAGAGAAATGTATGATATAACTATTATAAACTTGCAGGAATTGCATTGAAGTTATCAATCGTTCCACTTTTATTGTTCAACTTATTGAGGTCATAATTGACACAGAATTTAAACACTTCAACTCCCCTTCCCACTTTTCCAAAGACATGCAAGGCCTGGGCTGTTTCCGCCACCAGATTTTAGCCACCTGATGCTTAGAGGAAGAATACCTCATCATGTGGTTGGGGCCAAAATGAGAGTGGTGCTGGAAAAGCACAGCAGGTCAGGCAGCATCCAAGGAGCAGCAAAAGCCCTTCATCAGGAATGAGGCTGTCCGCCTCTGGAGTGGAGATCTAACTGGGAGGTGGTGGGGCTGGGGAGCAGGTAGCAGAGAGTGTGATAGGTGGATAGAAATGGGGGTAAAGGTGATAGGTCGGAGCAGATAGGTGGAAAGGAAGATTGACAGGTAGGACAGGTCATAAGGACAGTGCTGAGCTGGAAGGTTGGAATAGGATAAGGTGGGGTGAGGGGAAATGAGGAAACCGATGAAGTCCACATTGATGTCCTTGGGTTGAAAGCTCACGGCCTCATTCCTGATGAAGGCCTTTTACCCAAAATGCCGATTTTTCTGCACCTCGGATACTGCCTGACCTGCTCTGCTTTTCCAGCATCACTCTAATGTCCAGCATCTGCAGTATCCACTTCTGCCTATGTGCTTGGGGCCCTCCATCTTAGCACTGCCCTCTTGAAACATCCTACCTGTCCATCTCATTCCCACCTATCCACTCCATCCTCTGCTCGGATCTATCGCCATCACCCCCACCCTCATCTACCTATCGTGTTCCCAGCCACCAGCATCCCCCCCACCACAACTCTCCTGCTCCTTTCATGCTACCTGACTGGCTGTGCTTTTCCAGCACCACACTTTTGACTTTGATCTCCAGCATCTGCAGTCCTCACTTACTTCAAAGAAATTAAAAAATGAAGGTAAACAGCATTTTATCACAGAAGTAAGATTTGATCATGTTTCAAATTCAAATTTGGCAGTGAAGCCCAAGAAATTGTATCATTCTGTTAGCTTGTAATTTGTTGAAATTATGTCATAGTCACACAGCAAGGAAACAGACTCTGCAGTCCAACACGTCCAAGCTAAACTAGTCCCACTTGCCTGCATTTAACCCATTTCCCTCTAAACCTTTCCTATTCATGTACTTGTCCAAAACACACACAAATATAGTAACTACCATATCTACCACTTCTTCTGGCAGCTCAGTCATATATGAACAACCCTCTGTGAAAAAGTTGCCCCTCTGGTCCCTTTTTAAATCTTTCTCCTCTCACCTTAAAAATGTGACCCCTTGTTTTGAACTCCCCTAAGAAAAGAAACTTTGCTATTCACCTTATCTGTGCCCTCATGATTTTATAAATCTCTATGAAGTCACCCTTCCTACACTCCAATGACAAAAAGGTCTCAGCCTGCCCGTATAACTCAAACCCTCCATTCCCAGCAACGTCCTGGTAAATATTTTCAGTACTCTTTCCAATTTAATAATAATCTTCCTATAGTAGGTCAACTGGACATGTAGATCGTACTCCAAAAGTGGCCTCGCCAATGTCCTGTAAAAACTCAGCATGATGTCCGAACTCCTATACTTAATGGTCTGAGCAATGAAACCCAGTGCTAAACATAATCTTAATCACCATAATTATCTGTGACACAACTTTAAAGGAACTAAGTTCCTGAACCCTGAGGTGTCTCTCTTTGACAACACTATCCATTAACTTTCAAGTACTACCTTTGTTCACTTTACTGAAATGAAATACCTGCATTTATCTAAATTAAATCCATCTGCTGCTACTCAGCCCATTGACCCAATTGTAGTTTCTAATCTTCCTCAGGTGTGAAACTGCTACTTTTTTTTTGATATGCCATTACCCATAAATGCAAAGCAAAGCAGTGCTACAAAGTTGGATGAAGGAAGCTTTTTCAAGGTTTTCATTTGTATTTTGATGTATTGAATAATTATACTGCTATCAATTCTAGCATGAAACCCTCGAACTGTTTCTATTTAAAGTTAAGCTTTCTGTACATTTTAATGTGCAATCCACTGTCAAAAATCTGAAGGAGAATCCCTGTTGCTGGAGTACGATTCCATGGGTGTCAGTCATCCAGTAACTCATTCTTGATGTTTTTAAGTTGTTCATGGGAATTCATGTATTGCTAGCTAAGTCAGCATTTATTTCTCATTGCTCTGGAGAAGATGGTGAGTTCCCTTCATTAACTAGGACAGTCCTCTGGTTGAAAGGATACTCAAAGTTCTGTTTTGAAAGGACTTCCAGTATATTTGTCCACTGACAGTGAAGGATTGAGGATTCTGCAACAACTGACTGACCTTAATATTTCAGAACAGAATGTTTGTGAGAGCAAAGTAGGTTGAGATGGAAAGACCAAAGTTTATAGCCATGCACACTGCCCTTTTCACTTCACAGATAACAGGATAGGGGTTGACGGGGGATGTGAGAAGGAAATAGAACAGGAACATACCACTATCCAAATAGTCTCAGTGGCACTGAATGCAATGGTTTATGAAAGTAAGCGTAAGTGTTCAAGCATGTGTTGCCCCTCTGATTTTCCTCTGCCCTCTGTGGTTATGATCAATAGAGAGAGGCGTATTATTGCATGTTCAGTGTGTTTTGGTGATCAGCTTGCCACAACTGAGTAAGGGAGGATAGTGAAAGCATTGAGACTGGCATCAGTTGGTGTGGGAAAGCATCTTAATGTGAAGGCTGAATCCTGACTGCTAGAGACTAAACATGGGTGAGTGCCATGGGTATGGTGCATTGAAATGTATGAGAGGGTGGCAGGTGGCACATGGAAAGGCATTTCTGACTGTGACTACCCGTACATGTAATTTAACCTCTTGTGCACTGAGAATTAGCGACCATAGTTTCCTGTGCTTTTCTAAAAGTGCCTTTCGAAAACCCCTTGGTTTTATGGCTTGGAAATTTGGAAAACCCTTTGGAAATATGGCTTCTACCATCTGATGATCTCATGGAGTAAGACCTGGGAGCCCTATCTCTCTCTTCCTAGTTGCCTTTTAAGGTGCTTCCCTTTACAGCTAATTTCTTTACTGAGAGTCAGCAACAGTTTTCTTTATAATCAGTAGTAGCAGTGTCTATTATCTGCAAGGTGCACTCCATTAACTTACCTGCGATCCTTCAACAGCACTTTCCAAGCTCACAACCTCTACCATTGGGAAGAACAGCTATGGATTATTTAATGGAAGTTGGCACAGATTTGTCAAAACCAAAATGTTTGACAAGCTTGAATGAGTTTTCTGACAAAGTAGAAAAAAAATAGGTTGATGAGGTTAATGCAGTTGATGTGCTGTACATGAGCTTTACACAGATCTTTTACTATACTGTACTCTTGTCAGTGAAGACCATATTCTGTCTTTGTACAACGATTCAACTTCTAGAAAGAATGATGTGGAGCTGAGACCAGTATTTTGTACTAGCTCAAAACCACATTTTATGAAATAATGTGCCATTTGTCAAATAAGACAATGTTGGGAGAAATTAAACTCCAAATGGTGATTTAAAGGTTCTCCTTTTTCTGGTCCAGTTGGTACCCATGTTCTAATCCCTGAAAATCTAGATACTGAAAGGTAGGTCATCCATCAATAATGTTCAAAGCTGATATTTGAAGACAGAATTAAGTTTGAACTTTAAAAAAAACTGTAATGTCTGTTTTTATTTCAAATGTAAGAAATTCATTTGTCTTTTGTATATTGTTTTGCAATCTTTGCAGTACCCTTTTGGGGAAAATCCCATCCGTTCACTCCTGCAACCGCTTGAAAATGAATTGCAGAAAACTACAAATACATATTGTGGAAGGATCCACCAAGTTTTCACAATGCAGCTGCTCAAAAGTCTAAGAACTTTACAGGATAAAATTTCAAGAACGTGAGTTTGGTAAATGACTGAAGGCTTTATTTTGTTCCAG